>NC_136857.1:36465669-36806669 GCF_951799975.1 Gobius niger
ACGAGTGTCAAGATAGAATTGTTGAATTTATGTATTTTCAAGACGATAGTGAACAGACAACATGAAAAAAAACACTGGAGAGTATGTACAACTATGTACAAATCAGAAGCTATTTACAGAGATTTAATTAAAACGGGGTTTACTGTACTGTTAACTTTGAATGTGAAGGATGTAAAACCAGAATTGAATGTTTTGTCATATACTGAATAGTGATTAATATAACTCTGCCATGCAGATTGGTTTTTGATTGACCTGATTCGAGTCGGACCGTTCGATGTGAGCCTGGACTGGAGTTGCTGAATCCTCAGTCGAGGACGTTCTGGACGTTCTAACATCCTTGGTGGACCTGGGTCCCATCGTACACCGTTAAGCTGAGATATTGTGCACAAAAGGTCATACTACCCGGGTAGTGGTAAATCAGAGCTCTGAGCATTCTTTTTATTTTATTTTTATGGACGTTTGAGCCCTCTTGGGTATTTTTGAGTTTTGTGAATTAGATCAAGGATCGAAGGACTGTGGGGACTGGTTAGGGGTAAACAAAAGAAACTTCTGGAACTTATGGAATGGAAAATAAATGCCAGCTTTGTTCATCTTTATTATAAACAGTGTTCTATTTTTATTTCACCTTCATTCCTCCTTTAGAACCTAGATTCCTGGGTACTTGTATTGAGCTTAGTGGTTCACTTTATACATTGCTACACTTACATAATGCACCATAATGCAATAAGCAACCTGGAGATGAGGACTTTCTGCTTATTGTGGTGGAATCTGTCAATGATGAACCCTGCTTTGGAGACAGCATTTGAATGTTTAGGTTTTGAATCATCTAAATGAAGTTACCTGAGAGTGCTAACTACTTCACTGCCACTGATCGACCCCAGAAAGTCCGATCCCGAAGCCTCTCTTCAATCGTACAGTAAATAAATCCACATTTGTGTCCAAGAACGACTCTCTCATTCAGAAGACGGCGTCCCTTCTTTTCTCCCCCTCTCCGCCGCCGTCTCTGTGGATGAAAGTCTCCTCCAGGCCAAATTACATGTCATTGCAGCCGAATTTCATCACCGCCGTTTGTTTTCTCACTCCCGTCTCATTTGTTTATACGCCAGTCACAACAAAGAAACTATATGCATTTTAGAGCGACTCCCAAATTACGCCTCGCATGCGGAAAGACGCCTCGATTTCTCTTTCTGTCACCGAGTTTCCGTATTTTCAGAGGACGCAGCTCCTCTTGCGTCGCTAATTTTTTGCCGGGGTGTAGGTGTTGTGGAGCGAGAGCGAGAGCGTTTTTAAGAGACATTTGTGAACGTTCAGGGAAGGAAACGGTCAGAAAGTGTCTGTGAATAGAAAGCCCGATGGGAGTTTGACGAGACCCTGGCGCGATTCTGTCTCCAAAGCAACAGTTTCTCTGACAGTCTCAAAGCGGGCGTGGGCGGGACGTCACAAAACAAGAAAAACAACAATACATGAAACTCACAGTGACATGTTGTACAGAGGTTGAAGATGATGAGGCTGAAGAATCTAATTAACTTCCCTCTCTCTCGGTACAGCAGCATGTTGACCATTATCCCTGCATTTGATGGTGTTTTTGTGGAGGTTCAGTGGATTTTTTTTTTTTTTTTTACATTTGAGACCTGCATGTTTCTTCTGAGACCCTGAAGAGGCACTAAGAGCCCCCTCAGCTGCAGCGCAGTGGAGGCGCCACAAGAGGAGCTACAGGAAACAAGGAAGGGACAAGTGAGGAGGTATCCGGGCAGGGGTCCAACACACCTCCACTGTGACATCCTGTCAATCCGACACTTTTTAATCCAACAATTGGTCCTTAAAGGGGCTAGATGCAAGTTTGCCATTTTATACTCACTACTGCCACCTCAGGACATACATGTAACTGCACCTTCTATATTAAGTAGGGATGCACGATAATATCGGCCGCCAATAATTATCGGCATTTATCGGCATTTTGGCGCCATCCCCGATAAAGCCGATAAAAAAAAATGTGGCCGATAATTAGGCCCGATAATTATAAACTCAAATTACATTGAATCTGCGGCTTCAGCTCGCTGCCTTTCTCTCGCCGGCTCGAGAACAAGACAAGTTTTACATTGATGAAATGAGCCGCGCTGCTCGTCACAAATGCATAAATGCAGGAGAGAGTCTTGTTTGTGCTGTAGTATTGTATTATTAGTCAAACTTGAATCTGTCACAGATTTGGCATCACTTCTCTCTCATGTCAGAGACGCCTCTAGACTCAGTGAAATACTATAATACTGTCTATATTCCAGTATTGTAAATAAGAATTCATTAGGATGATGTCAACAAAAAGAAAAATACTAGGAAGGAAGTAGCAGTAGTAATATTCTTTTCCTTTTTTTTTTTTTTAAATAAGATGTGACACAGATGAACAGAGACAGACCTGCTCAGATGATGGAACTGTAAAAAAACAGAGCTTTAGAAAAAGGTGGAGACCCAAACCCAAAGTAAAACTCATTATTTGATTTATATTTATACACTTGTATATTGCTTGGTAGAGTTAATACATTTTGGGCAGAACTGTGAACTGTTACATTGAGTTCTTGTCACAAAATAAAGTGCAAATATATATACATAATTATTGGTGTCATTATCGGTTATCGGTATCGGGACATGCGGAATTATCGGTTATCGGTTCAAATTGGCATTATCGTGCATCACTAATATTAAGCTCGTGCATGATGGCACTTCAGACCCGAAATAACACCGTTTTGAGTGACAGTGCAGGATTTTCGAGGCAGTTGTGGTGAACAGGTCTGAGCTCAGTCTACACATTAGGACATGGCTGGAACATGTAGGGGGAGGAAAATATATTATTTTAACATTTCTAAACTCTGTACCCCTCTTTAAAGGGGAGGGGGGGGGGGGATTATGCAAAATCAACTTTTTTAAGCTTTACATCATGTTATTATGTCATTCCCTCATTAAAAACATGCCTGAAGTGTTGCCTTGGCACATTCACGTATTTTTGAGTAATCTGTAAAAACTCTGATGGCGGCCATTTTAGGGATAGGTTTGCCTGAGTCCTCCTAGGAACGCCCCCACCTCCTGGAGACGCCTCCGAGCTTTCGTCACCAGCCGAGTAACCAACCACTGCTCCTCAGCAGAACCCCCTCCCCACTGATGCCACAGACAGCGTGTGGAGGGGGCGTGTCTGAAAGGGTCAGAGGTTCTTAAAGAGACAGAGGCCTATTTCAAGACATTCACTACAGCCATTTTGAGAGAGACATTTTATACAAGGCAGTTATTCTAATTTACTGCATTTACAGACCAACAGAAGGTTTGGTCATCATTGTAGTGTGATATAGACTGGTGCTATGGGACTGAAAAAAGCATAATACCCCCTCTTTAAGGTTAGGGATAATGTAAGGTTAGAGTTAGTAATGTAAGTAATGTTTATTTATATAGCACCTTTCACAGACAAAAAAGTGCTTCACAAAAATACAAAATAGAACTACAAAGTACATTTACAGTCACAAAAACCTGGTCAAAAAACAACCCTTATTCCATGGAAATTTCTAAGCTCTTGACATATCTCAGTATGAAAGAAAAAAAACGGTGGCCTGTTCCTTTAAGGTTCGGGCTAAGTTAAGGTTTCGGTACAAACTAACGTGTGTCGTAATCGCGGGACGTTGCACAAAAGATAAAAGTGTCAACATTTCGACAAAGGGGGAAAAATAATTTCGGAATGTTTGATAAAAAATGGAATGCCTTCTGTCCCTACTATTGTTCGATTACTGGAGAATGAGACGGATTACATTCATCTGCTCTTCAGAAGATGGTGAAAGACTGTTGTGGCGCGGAGGGAGCTGCGCAGGAGGAGGAGCTGACCAGTGCAGGACACCACGCTCTGAAACCGGGACAAACCCAGGAGGCGTGTTCCATGTTCAGGTAAAGTGGGACACTTAGAAATAGTGTTTCTGAATTCACTTTGGCTTAATGTCAAGAAAGTCAGTAAACAGTCAGGCTGTGGCCCTTAAAGGAACAGGCCACCGTTTTTTTCCCATACTGAGATATGTCCTGAGCTTAGACGAGTTGATGTGTACCTGTCTGGTCTTTGTGTGTGCGCTCAGTCACGCAAAACGACCAAAGATGTTGTTAGCATTTGGCCTCTCCCAGTACATTCCTATAGCTCCAAACGGGGGTGAAGTTAGAAGCGACCACCCTCTTCCACGGGCACAAAGACCAGACAGGTACGGATCAACTCGTCTAAGCTCAGGTAAGAACATCTCAGTATGGAAAAACGGTGGCCTTTTCCTTTAATATAGAGGCTGCAGTTACATGTAAGACCTGAGGTGGCAGTAGTGAGCATAAAATTAAATAAAACTTTCATCTAGTCTGTTTAAGTTAAGTTGTACTTTTTTAAGCCTCTGGGGCGAGCTGTAGCAGTGAGCTGGCACTCAGGGACCCATCTCCAGATGTGGAACCAGACTGATGCCAGAAACACCTGGCTGGAGGATTCACCTATTGTACACTGAACATGTAAACTCCACAGAAAGACAACATCCAGGTGGGAATCGAACCCGGGACCTTCCAGCTGTGAAGCACGGGCACTAAAGGCTCTTTCAAACTGAGTCACTGAAGCTCACATGTTTTGAGTTCCTTATCTTCATATTTATATTTTTGTTCAGAAAAGGAAATGATTGGAAAAGGCCGGTCACTTTTGGAAGAGGTTTGCTCCGTAGAAGAAGAACTTTTCCGTCATGTTTTGTCTTTCCCCGACGACAGTAATGGCCCGCCGCGATAAACAACTGTCTGTTTACTGTATTTTTCTAAGAATACGGCGTCTCATGAATACGTTCCTCGGGGGGAAAACAAAACCGTGACATTATTTTGTCGCCTTGAGCCAATCAGCTGCAGCAGGCGACACTTTCCAGGTGCTTGTTTTGAAAGTCGCTGCCGCTGTGACAAATGAGAGTTTTTCCTCCAAACAGACAGTCACAGATCTGTCTCTTCCCTCCATCGCTCTCTTCCCACTTTAATGAAGCAAACACTCACAAATCAGCTACAGTGCAGGCTCCTGAAAGAACACAATGTAAAAATGTGAAATAAACTGTGGATCATGTGCAGCTCATTGTAAAGTCTATACATGTGCGTTACAAAGAAGAGTGTGTACACAGGCTTTAAAGCATTAATGCAACTGATCAGTGATTCAAGAGCCTGGACCTGATTCTTGTGATTCAAACTCATTCTTAACTTAACACATTTTAACATCCTCATTCTGAACAGGGAGGTGCTGTAGGGCATTAACCTGTTATCTGCCGGGTTAGGGTTGGATTCATTCATATTCAAACCCCAAGTGTATTGACAGGAGCTTGCAGCCTACACCACTGTGATGCCTTATTTGAAAGCCAAGACCTTGTAGTTTCCACAAATATGTGGGAGATCTGTGTGAGTGAAACCCTATAACATCACATTTGCCGTTCCCAACCCTAATCATAACCTTAACCCCTAACGCCCGACCCTAAACTGAACTCCCTACAGGTCGCTGCGTGCACGCTGTGGGGCTGTCCTGTAGGGCTGTGGGGCTGTCCTATAGGGCTGTCCTGTAGGGCTGTAGGGCTGTCCTGTAGGGCTGTCCTGTAGGGCTGTGGGGCTGTCCTATAGGGCTGTCCTGTAGGGCTGTAGGGCTGTCCTGTAGGGCTGTGGGGCTGTCATATAGGGCTGTCCTGTAGGGCTGTCCTGTAAGGCTGTAGGGCTGTCCTGTAGGGCTGTAGGGCTGTCCTGTAGGGCTGTCCTGTAAGGCTGTAGGGCTGTCCTGTAGGGCTGTCCTGTAGGGCTGTAGGGCTGTCCTGTAGGGCTGTCCTGTAAGGCTGTAGGGCTGTCCTGTAAGGCTCTAGGGCTGTCCTGTAAGGCTGTAGGGCTGTCCTGTAGGACTGTAGAGCTGTCCTGTAAGGCTGTAGGGCTGTCCTGTAGGGCTGTCCTGTAGGGCTGTAGGGCTGTCCTGTAAGGCTGTAGGGCTGTCCTGTAAGGTTGTAGGGCTGTCCTGTAGGGCTGTAGGGCTGTCCTGTAGGGCTGTCCTGTAGGGCTGTAGGGCTGTCCTGTAAGGCTGTAGGGCTGTCCTGTAAGGTTGTAGGGCTGTCCTGTAGGGCTGTAGGGCTGTCCTGTAAGGCTGTAGGGCTGTCCTGTAAGGCTGTAGGGCTGTCCTGTAAGGCTGTAGGGCTGTCCTGTAGGACTGTAGAGCTGTCCTGTAAGGCTGTAGGGCTGTCCTGTAGGGCTGTCCTGTAGGGCTGTAGGGCTGTCCTGTAAGGCTGTAGGGCTGTCCTGTAAGGTTGTAGGGCTGTCCTGTAGGGCTGTCCTGATGTCGTCTCCTCAGAGTCTATAATGAACAGCTGAGGCTTCTCTTCTCCAGGTCAGGGTTGCCAGTTCATGCAAATATATCCCCCACCATCATACATGTTTCCTTCGCGGGAGAAAGGGTGAACAATTGTGAGTCTCCCACGAGAATCGGGAGAGTTGGCAAGTAAAGCAGTTATACAAACAATGTAACAAATGCACTGACCTCTTGAGATTTTGCTAAAGATAAGTTTTAGTTTATAAAAGTCTGAGTTAAATATAAATCATATTCAGTTAAATGTGTAGGTCAGATACACATGACCACCAAACGTCATCTTAGAAGACGTTAGGGATTTACTTTAACATAGGGCCTGGCTCCATTTGTTTGGGGATAATTAAAGACACTCACTTCAAACAGGTCCGGGAGGAACGGGCTCAAAGCTAAAGGCGTTTCTGTTAGATTGACAATTACACTTTCCTTAAAAACAATCCTATGTTTACGGGTTCCACAAAAAGAGAAGATGGTCCAAGTCGTCAGCTCACCTTCACTCAATCTGGAGATCTTTGGTCTTTAGAGTGACTCTCCTGCCCCCCTCGCTCTTACTTCCCTTTAACTCCTCTGCCTCTTCTTCTTCCCTTTAACTCCTCTGCCTCTTCTTCTCCCCTTTGACTCCTCTGCCTCCTCTTCTTCCCTTTGACTCCTCTGCCTCCTCTTCTTCAGCTTGGCCTGTCTCCGGGAGGTGAAGGCTGTGACACCGTCTCCGCTCCCTCTGAGCCAAAGGAACAGCAGCACTGGAGGAGCCAAAGTGCAGAGCGAGTAAACAAATCCCAGCTAAATTTGGCGGAGGTTGAATTTCAATATGGGCTCAAAATAAATGTCAGAGACACTATTAAAGGGGAGACGCTGCAGGTGGAGGCAGCGCGTTCTCGTCATCAGGCAGCGGTCAGCTTTAGGGCTGGTTTTATCGTTTATTCACACTTTATGATGTTTCTTTGATGACATTTTGTCGTCTGAAATCATTCCAACATGATGAGTCAGTATTCACCAATCCTGACTCTGTGATCCAAATATGGGCATTTCGTTTATGGAAGCCAGCAGCAAAAGTCTGCGGAGATGTACACGTGTATCTACAGACGTTTTGAAACTCAAAACGTCTGTCTTTACTTTAGGAGCTCCAGTCTTGGAATCTGACCTGAAAGACCAGCCTGCAGCGCTCCATTAACCTCTTAACCCCCACCTGAACCGAGCACATTCTTTCTAAAATCTAAAAGCTTAATAAAAGGTGATGAAAACAACTGAAAAAATCAGTGAAAAAGCTACAAAAAAGCTATAAAAACAAACAAAATTGTGACTTGGCAACAAAAACAAGGAAGGGGCTCAGGTCTTTGCTTTCAAATGAGACTTTACACTGGCCTGTGTAAGCTTTTAGATTTGGGTAAAGCCCAACTGGAGAAAATGTGCTCGGTTAAAGGAACAGGCCACGGTTCCTCCATACTGAGATCTGTTCTTCTTCCGTTTGGAGCTATAGGAATATACTGGGAGAGGCCAAATGCTGACAACATCTTTGGTCTTTTTGCGTGACTGAGGGCACACAGTTCTTCCAGACTGAGATATGTTCATACCCGAGCTTAGACGAGTTGATGTGTACAGCACAGACTTTTCTTATGTATTCGTTCCTTTTATTTCAAAACTGTTCCTATGGTAGATTCTCACCGAAGCCGTTCATTTATGAGTGAACACATACGGAATTGTGCTTTAAACAAAAAAAATGTTGACAGAAATTCTTCCAAATGGCCGCCTGTCGCTTTGATCACTGCTTTACTCTTTTAACATTTGCTCAGTTCGCTTCACTATGTCGCCACAGAACTGGTTCAAACATGTTGAAAACTGTCTCAGAAGACGACCTTATGAAGCTCATGGAGAAAATGCCAAGAATAAAGGGTAGCAATTTTGTTTTTTTCACCTGTGTTTGTTTCCTTCATAATCCCATGTGTTCATTCATTGTTTAAGCCTTCAATGAGAATCGTAGTGTGTTAAAAATGTTGAAAATAAAGAAAAGCCAAGACATAAAAAGTGTGTCCAAACGTGTCTTTGTGTGTGCCCTCAGTATATTCCTATAGCTCGAAACAGGGGTGAAGTTGGAAACTACGACGCTCTTTCATGGGCACAAAGACCAGACAGGTACGTATCAACTTGTCCAAACTCAGGGAAGAACATATCTTTATCCATCCATTTTCTTCCGCTTTATCCGGGGCAGCAGTCTCAGCAGAGATGCCCAGACTTCCTGATCCACACACACCTCCTCCAGCTGTTCTGGGGGGACCCTGAGGCGACACCAGTCCAGCTCGGAGACATAGTCCCACCACCATGTCCTGGGCCTTCCACGAGGCCTTGTCCCACTAGGACATGCCTGGAACACCTCCCGCGGGAGGCGACCAGGAGGCATCCGGAACAGATGCCCGAGCCACTCTACTCCGAGCTCCTCCCGGGTAACTGAGCTCCTCACCTGATCTCGAAGGGTGCGCCCAGCCACCCTGCGAAGGAAACTCATTTCGGCCGCCTGTATTCGCGATCTTGTCCTTTCGGTCATTACCCAAATCTCATGACCATAGGTGAGGGTAGGAACGTAGATCGATCGGTAAATCGAGAGCTTTGCCCCCCGACTCAGCTCCCTCTTCACCACGACAGACCGATACAGCGACCGCATCACTGCTGACGCCGCACCGATCCGTCTATCGATCTCACGCTCCATCCGTCCCTCACTCGTGAACAAGACCCCGAGATACTTGAACTCCTCCACTTGAGGCAAGGACTCCCCACCGACCTGAAGAGGGGAAACACTTTTTTCCGGTGGAGAACCATGGCCTCAGATTTGGAGGTGCTGATCCTCATTCCGGCCGCTACACACTCGGCTGCAAACCGCCCCAGAGCAGCTGAAGGTCCTGGTTTGTTAAAGCCAACAGCAGCAGAGATGAGATCCTGAGGCCCCCAAACCGGACACCCTCCGGCCCTTCTGTCCATAAAGGTAATGAAGAGAACCAGTGACAAAGGGCAGCCCTGGGGGAGACCAACACGCACCGGGAACAGGTCTGACTTACTGCCGGCAATGCGAACCAAGCTCCTGCTGCGGTCATACAGGGAACGGACAGCCCTTAGCAGAGGGCCCTTAACAGAGGCCCCGGACCCCATGTCTCAGTATGGAAAAACAGTGGCCTGTTCCTTTAAGCCCTCAACCTGCAGCGCTCCATCTCCGGCTACACCTCACCAATCACCCAATCATTGCTTCAAGCTGACCTCTGATGGCCGCAGCAGCACGTTCCTGCTTCAGTCAATCATCGCCCAGGATTCCCCTCTTCCCCTCACCGCCTCGCCCGTTTCCCGACCGTGCTGCGCCCCTCCTCCGCCCCTCCTCCACCTGGCTTCTCCTCTACCCCACTCGTCGTCCACTGGACCTCAGACCTCGTCCTCCTCCTTTACCTTTGCTCTGGTTCTGTTGCTAAAAAACATCATTGTCAAAAAAAAAACATTCTTAAATAGTGAAACAGCGCCCGCCGCCCCTGGATTCGTTGAACCCCCGTCCGTTTTCCGCGTGACCCCCCCAATTCTCCCGCTCCACTTCCTGAAGCTGGAGCTTAATTGTCAGTAAAAACTCCCCGGCGTTGATTGACAGAAGCGATTAGACCCACTTCTCCTCCCAATCAGCGCCGGTAATTAGAAAGAGCCACTCTCGCTGGTCCATTCTCAGTCCAATACTGACGCGTCCGCGGCGCCGCACCCCCCCCGCCCGCCGCCGTCCCCCCCGCGATAGGAAGCTGATTACCAAACCCCACAAACCTCCCGGACCCCGCTGTTTCCTAAATTAAAACGTCCCCGAATAACCTCGTCTTCTGGGGAGAAAACGCATCGTGAGATCCACAAGACGACTGATTCGAGTGTGTAAAAAAGCGGAGTTTGAAGCTAATTTACGGATAAGGCAGAAAGGCCAAGAGCAATTATGAAAAGGAATATTAAAAAACACAGACAATGATGAGGCTGGTGAGATAAAAGCATAAAGGAGTTTCTGGAACGTCTGTTTTAGTGTCACTTCCTTCTTTGAAACTTTGTCAAGGCTTTTTGAACTAATGCACCGAACCTTTAGAAGCAAAAAGAGGAGTTTAGAGAGAGAGTTTAGAGGAGGAGGCAGGTGAAGAAGGAGAGTGTGACATCTGGAGACATCACTTTGAAACTGTTGCTGTAGATTACTGGCATAAATATGAGGGAAAAATAAGAACTTTTTTATGTTTTCAAGACTTTTAATGCAGAAAAATGGCCCTTTAATGGTGGAATCTAAAGTAGGGCTGAAAGATATATCGTTATTGTATCTATCGAGATATGAACATTCAAAATATTGAAATCGAAAAAGCAAGATACAAACAAGAAGAATTTTCATCAATAAAAACGCACTCTTTTGTATTATGATTTTATTTTTCTGAAAAATGCTTAGTTTTCACCTAACCTTTAGTTATATCGTATCGGGATATCTGGCTTGAATATCGAGATATGTAATTTTGTCCATATCGTTCAGCCCTAGTTTAAAAGTAAGGTTTTGTGTTGTGTATTTTCTGTTAAAGGGGCTGTATCATGCAAAACCAACTTTTTGGAGCTTTTAGCCATGTTGTTATCAGGCCCACCTTAATGTACCCATAGGCCCCGGGGCTTAAACAGAATTGTAGGGGGTATTTTATTTTTCAATGTTAATACCATTGGTAGTTTCGCTCATCAATTCATTAAAAAAATAGGCTATAAATTGTAATAGGAAAAGAAGTGACCAATTTTGACATAAACTTCCTCAAAGCCTTTTTATAAAACTAATGTAGAATGGTTATTAAATATTAAATTAACGGCTTTAAAGCTATTTCAGTGGCAGACACTCTATTTTTATGAATGAGGGTTGAAGGATATTCTCAGCCCTTCAGCGTCGTAGTTTCTGAATGATAAGAGCGAGCGCAAAAGCACATGTTTCGGCACGTGCGCTTTGCTTTGGTTCTTAAAAGCGTAGCAGCTGCACGTATACGCGTGTATAAAGAGGACAGATTCAGACGGGCTCTTTACAAAGTGCAGTGCGAATCCTAAAACAGCGCAGACGTTTGGGATGGTGCGAGTGGTGCGTGTATCTGCAGCGGCTCTGCGCCTGTGGGTTTATTGTATAAAGAAGCTGCGGCGCAAAGCGGGTCAATAAGAGGCGTCGTTAATGAAGCTCTGGTTGTTTTGTGTGTGTCTGAATCAGTCACAAATCTCTTATCAGTACGATGATTACGCTTAATCTTTCATGAAATTACGAAGGTTTTCATACCTCGACCAAGGCGTTCAACTATTTCACACTTTTCATCAGCAGAGAGATCCTTTTTCTTTCTCATATTGCTTGAAAATGATGGTCTGCTTAATAAAGTGGAACATCCTTTTTCAAGGGACTATACAAGTTTAAAAATGTTAAAATTTTGTATTTGAGCAAAACGGACGACCAGGAAAACGAAGAAAAACGCGATTATTAATTAACATTTCAAACCCTCTCCCAGCGGCTGGAACATTGACGCCTTTTATTTTGTCGGGACAACATCAATGTCACTGCAGGTTTCTGTTTCTTTTTTACAGCGGACCGGATTATTTGTTGTTATCTTGTGTAAAGGCGAGTTTAGACGGAGCGTTTGTGTTTGTGATCGATCATGAGACTGACCCGAGAGAAAACGAGACACTCGCGCTGATCGGAGGAGTTATTTTGAGGCGTGGGACTGACCTGCACACGGAGCAGCTGGACGTGCTTTGAAGACGCGATGGTGACTTTATTAAAATCCTGGAGGGTCACACAACCCTCCCCCTGTTTCCACAAATAGTCACAGGAGGTTTGAAAAGTGGCTAAATCTGTGTCAAAGTTACGCTCAGATCAGCTCCTCCGCAGCGTCCCCAATCGGCCCGGGTTCCCGTTTGTTTACTTCCTGCACGTGAGTTATTATTTACACGAGTATGAGACAAATTCCTAACATGGGGAATATTTCTACTGCTATAGTTTCCAATAAAAGCCCCGACCTCTTTTAGAGACCGGCTTTAATTTGCCTCCGCCAGCCGCGAACCCGGCCTCTGTTAGAGACCCGGCCGCTAATGGAATACAGGCCAGTATTAGAGAATTTATGTATTTTCCTCCTCCTCCATGTCCTCATGTGTAGAATGAGCTCAGACCTGTTCACCACAACTGCCTCTAAAATCCGGCACTGTCACTCAAAAAGGTGTTACTTCGGGTCTGAAGTGCTGTCATGCCCGAGCTTAACATAGAAGCTGCAGTTACACGTATGACCTGAGGTGGCAGTAGTGAGTATAAAAATGGCTAACTTGCATCTTGCCCCTTTGACTGGGCTTAACCTGAAAACTGATCATCCCAGGCCTCTGAGATTAATGTCAGTGATTCAAAGACCCCTGAGACACAAAACCATCCAGAGTTTTATTTTATTTAGTAATAATTTGGAGCGCAGTGTATATCAAATGTAACCCTGTGCCAATCTATTATTTATTTCATATTTGTATCTAAAAATATGGGCATTTTTTCAATCTTTTTTTTTCTTCCTGTCAGTCTTTCCAGTCGCAGCAGATGCTTCAATTTGACAAATCGAAATGTTTTCCCCCGTCCACCCGCAGCGTCTCGCCTTAAAGTAAACACGCTCCATTTTTCCATTGTTTGTCAGAAAAACACAACATTTTAGTCGAGGAGAAAAAAAATTCTACCAAAATTGACAACCATTCGCGGAACAAAAGAGCGAGCGCTTCCAGCTTCCCGTTCGAATTCTCTGAAACTTTTGTCACTTGGTCCGGAGAAGATTGTGGCCGCTGTATTTTTAATGAGGCCGGCGGCCATTTCAATTGAGAATCCATTCACTGCGATGACCTCCATTACAAACGGCCTCGCTGGATCGTAATGGGCTTTTTATTTCTGTGGCAGAAAATTATCGTTCAATCCCGACCGTTCTTCTCGTCTGTTTTTTTTTTTTTTGTTCGAATGGAAAAACACTGAGAATGCCTGGCAGCCAAATGTAAGTATTTCTTTAAAGCTGAATCAAAACAATGCTGAATATTTAATCGGGCGGCGGCGAGCGGAGCGGGCGCCGATGGGAGAGCGCGCTCCGTGTAAGAGCTCTTTCTGATTTGGACAAAACGCCTGAAGCCCCCGTTGAAGCCGATGGAGGAACGTGGAATAAAATATGAGCGGAAAAAGTACTGAGTGATGGAGCTAAACAAGCGCGACCGTCTGCGGCATCGGCACAAACTTTTCAATCCAACATGGTGGGGTTGTTACCGTGGGAATTCAAAACAGGAGGTGTTTAACATGAGTAGCCTTTAGATGGGAATGTAATACTTTAAATTCACTACTTTTTAAGGAAAGAGGAGAGAGAGTGGGAGAGGTGGAGAGAGGGAGAGAGGAGAGAGAGGGAGAAAGGGAAGGAGGAGAGAGAAGGGAAGAGGAAAGAGGGAGAGAGGAGAGACAGAGAGGAGGAGAGAGAGGGGGTGGAAAGAGGGAGAGAAGAGGGGGAAGAAGAGAGATGGAGGAGGAGAGGGAGAAGGAGGAGAGGGAGAGGAGGGAGAGGAAAGAGGGAGAGAAGAGAGGAAGAAGAGAGAGAGAAAGAGAGAGAGAGGAAAGAGGGAGAGAAGAGAGAGGAAGAAGAGAGAGAGGAAGAGAGAGAGGGAAAGGAAAGAGGGAGAGAAGAGAGAGGAAGAAGAGAGAGAGAGGAGGAGAGAGAGAGGGAGAGGAAAGAGGGAGAGAAGAGAGAGGAAGAAGAGAGGGAGAGGAAAGAGGGAGAGAAGAGAGAGGAAGAAGAGAGAGAGAGGAAGAGAGAGAGGGAGAGGAAAGAGGGAGAGAAGAGAGAGGAAGAAGAGAGAGAGAGGAAGAGAGAGAGGGAGAGGAAAGAGGGAGAGAAGAGAGAGGAAGAAGAGAGAGGAAGAGAGAGGGAGAGGAAAGAGGGAGAGAAGAGAGGATGAAGATGGAGAGGAAAGAGGGAGAGAAGAGAGGGAGAAGGAGAGAGAGGAAGAGAGAGGGAGAGAAGAGAGGAAGAAGGAGAGAGAGGGAGAGGAAAGAGGGAGAGAATAAAGGGGGAAGGAGAGAGAGAGGAAGAGAGAGGGAGAGGAAAAAGGGAGAGAAGAGAGAGGAAGAAGAAGAGAGATAGAGAGGAGGAGAGAGAGATGGAGAGGAAAGAGGGAGAGACGAAAAAGAGCGGGAAGGAGGGAGAGGGAGAGGAGGAGAAAGAGGGGAGGAGGAGAAAGAGGGGAGGAGGAGAGAGAGAGGAGGAGAAAGACAGAGAAGGGTCAACCAAAAATGAGGTCCTTGTGAATCTCTTGTTTCATTCTGGTTTTAGAAAATGAATCAGATTGTCCAGTAGAAGTGAAAAGCTGGCTCGAAAAAAAAAAAAGCTCGAAGTTAGTGGCTAGCATGTAGCATGATGCTAACGTTGGTGTTCGATCCGAATGTATTCGGACAATTAGCAAAAGTGTTCCTTTAAAATGGTAATTTTAGATTTTAGAAAGCGAGTTTTACACAAATGTGCAAAAAAACGGGACAAATAATTTTCAGTCTGATACACTTCAATCATGCTTCAGCTAAACATAAAGCTGAATAAACTGGAAATAATGTCGCCTAAGCTTCCAAAACCTTTTCTAGTCAGCATTAACTTAGATCATGATTATTCCCCGAACATAAATACGTAAATGCACAAAGTTCAGATGGATTAGTGAAGCGTACGAGGCAACTTCTGTTTGTGCAAACTTTCACCGAGAATTAAAGGGATATTTCAGGATTTTTGACATAGGGCCTCATTTCCTCGTTATCCAGAGTGTTGCTGATTTCTGGAGATATTTTTTCTTTGTAATTCATGCAGTTCTTATGTTTGAAGAGTTACGTGGTGCTAGGCTAGTGCATGTCTATGGTATCAGCTAGCCAGCATTAAAAACAGTGTGACCCGCTCCACAGAGCACCTGAGGCAAATCACTTATAACACCAGACTAACCATATAAATGTCTATGTCCATAGAATCATGTTTGGAATATAACTGACCTGCATCACATGAATGATCGCATTTTGAGGGACTATTTTCTAGCAGATCACTCCGCCGCCGCGTAGCTTATACAACCACGAAGCTGATGCTGCTCAAATATAAGGTATTTTAAATGATTCTATGGACACAGACATTTATATGGTTAGTCTGGTGTTACAAGTGATTTGCCTCAGGTGCTCTGTGGAGCGGGTCACACTGTTTTTAATGCAGGCTAGCTGATACCATAGAAATGCACTAGCCTAGCGCCACGAAACTCTTCAAATATAAGAACTACATGAATTGAAGGACAAGATCGCGAATACAAGCGGCCGAAATGAGTTTCCTTTGCAGGGTGGCTGGGGGTGAGGAGCTCAGTTTCCCGGGAGGAGCTCGGAGTAGAGTCACTGCTCCTTCACGTCGAAAGGAGCAGCTGAGGTGGCTCGGGCATCTGTTTCGGATACCTCCTGGTCGCCTCCCGCAGGAGGTGTTCCAGACATGTCCTAGTGGGACATGGCCTCGTGGAAGACCCAGGACACGCTGGTGGGACTATGTCTCTGTGTCCTGGTGTGGCCTCGGGGTCAGAACAGCTGGAGGAGGTGTGTGTGGATCGGGAAGTCTGGGCATCTCTGCTGAGACTCTGGCCCCAGATAAAGCAGAAGAAAATGGATGGATGGTGCTTGAATTGGAATGGAAATGAGGCCCTGTGTCAAAAATCCTGAAATATCCCTTTAAAGGGGGGGGTTTATGCAAAATGGACTTTTTCAAGCTTTACATCATGTTATTCTGTCATTCCCTCATTAAAAACATGCCTGAAGTGTTGCCTTGGCACATTCACGTATTTTTGAGTAATCTGTAAAAACTCTGATGGCGGCCATTTTAGGGATAGGTTAGCCTGAGTCCTCCTAGGAACGCCTCCACCTCCTGGAGACGCCTCCGAGCTTTCGTCACCAGCCGAGTAACCAACCACTGCTCCTCAGCAGAACCCCCTCCCCACTGATGCCACAGACAGCGTGTGGAGGGGGCGTGTCGGAAAGGCTCAGAGGTTCTTAAAGAGACAGAGGCCTATTTCAAGACATTCACTACAGCCATTTTGAGAGAGACATTTTATACAAGGCAGTTATTCTAATTTGCTGCATTTACAGACCAACAGAAGGTTTGGTCATCATTGTAGTGTGATATAGACTGGTGCTGTGTGATTGAAAAAAGCATAATTTACTCTTTAATAAATCCTCTCAAATAAATGAAAAAACCCACCGGAGAGCCTGACTCCTCTCCGTGTCTCTGTATCTTGCAAAACACTTCCATAATCCAGCCCGATGTCGTCTGTATCTATAATTCTAGTGAAGTCATTTTGAAAGCGTGCGCATAGTTCTCCATCAATACAAGTCCGCTATGTTTTGAAGTCTTTTATTTTCCCTCGCAAATTGACTTGTTGCTTTCGCGAGGCTCTTCCGCTGCTCGGAGAACGTAAAGCGCTAACACCTGAGTGATACGTTGGAGAACCAGCAGGAAACCCCGGCCGCGTGTAACCGACAGTATCTCGCCGCCGCATCTTGTCATTGTCATTAGCCCCGCGCCGTCCTCCCGTTTCTGACTAATGTATTCTAGGTTTGTAAGCGCTCTCCGTATAATGGCCTCGTCTTCCCCCGCCGCCGATGTTGCTGAACCAATTTTCTATTCACACACTCAAGAAAGAGCCCTTATCGCCGGCGAGTCGTACAGAAGTTTTAATGATGAAAGTGCCGGCAGCAAATTGCGACATGATTCAGTGGATTCGGAAAAGAGGCGCTTTGACAGACGAGGCGCGGAGGAGCGAGAACAGAGGACGGCGAGCGGAGATGGCGTTTCAAAAAAAAAAAAAGAACGGAGTTTGAACCGTGGGAAAGGACGATGACGGGTTAGAAAACATCAGAACGACTTTACTGAGCCCTGAGGGGGAACTCTTTTAGTTACAGAAACTCTCAACTAAGAAAGAAGGAAATGTTTTTGTTAGAATTTTAAATAAAGCTTTGCAGTTTATTGAAAGGTTCTACAGTGGCATGAAAAAGTTTAGACGTTACATTTAGAACAAGCTGCGTTCACTAGAGGCAAAACAAAACAGAACTTTTGTGCCAGAATGAGGAGAAGAAACGATACAGAAGAACTTGTCCAACTGTTAAGCCTGGGTTATATTGAAAAGCTCCTTATGAGAGACCAGCAGGCCCGGGCAGAACCATGAGGCCGTCCCTCTGGGGACCCACCACCTGCAGGGGGCGCCATAGGGGGCTGGTGCAATGTGAGAGCTCCAACAGCTGCCCCCACGACCCGGAAACGGAGAAGAAGTGGAAGGAAATGGATGGACGGCTGGAAGTTCCAACAAATTCCAAGGTTACTTCAGACGGGTGAGTGAAAGTTTGTTTATTTTTTGTTTATGTGTTTGATGAGGCCATTGTTGTGCAGTAAGCTAACGTGGTAAGCTAGCGTGGTGTGTTCAGTGGATTGCAGTGTTAATTTCGTCGACTAAAATATTTAGTCTTAAGTGATATTTTTGACGACTAAAATTGGACTAAAACTAAATTAAAAGTTTTTCATGAGACTAAAACTATGACTAAAATGTCCAGATATTTTAGTCGACTAAAATAAGATTAAATAAAAATGAAAAGGAGAGACTAAAATCATCCAAACTTCTATTGAGCGTCTGAAAGAGCCTCAGATCATGTAAATTCACTGCTAAAGGATCAGCTCTGAGCTTTGTTCATGTGGAGCAGCTCCATGAAGTCGAGGACCACAATTAAATATGATTATAATGAATATTATAAATGCAAAGTCCACTAAATTAGTCTTAAATTTAGTCGACTAAATTTACTTGCAATTTTACGACTAAAACTAGACTAAAATTGAAACGATTTTTTGGACTAAATCTCGACTAAAATTAACTTACATTTTAGTCAAAAGACTAAAACTAAATTAAAATATGTTGTCAAAATTACATACACTGGTGGATTGGACTCAGGAAGAAAACACGGCCCCAGAGACGCACCTTTATGCGAAGAAACCAGTGAGTCAGTGTTTAAGATGCTAGCATGCTAACGGTCGGCTTTAGAGGGGCTAGATGCAAGTAAACCATTTTATACTCACTACTGCCACCTCAGGTCATTCGTGTAACTGCAGCTTCTACACATTAGGACAGGGGGAGGCAACGTCAGGCCCGGGGGCCAAATCCGGCCCTCCAGCACAGAACCTCTGGCCCTCAAGATGATTTTGAGAAACATTATTACACAAATGAGAGAGAACTTTTAACATTATTAGAGGTAGATGGGAGAAATAAAGGTAGAAACACTGTCAATATCATGTATCATCATATATCATGTACAACACTGGCATTTGAAAGAAGTGCACTGGAAAAAGAATCATCATTTTAAGGAACAAATGACATGAATCTACTTGAATTATGAGATTAAGTCTAAGGTTTGAGTGGATTTGGTCTGGTCTGAGACGAGATAAAACCTCTAGTAGTAGTTATTCTCTCAATTCAGATAATTTTCTGTCATTTCACATGATTTCAAGTGGGTTTTATTCTTGTTCCATTGGCCCATTCATCTTGGATTAGTTCAAACCGACTCAAATTCAACATAGAAGAAGAAGATCCACTCACTTTTTTCTGTTTTTCAGCGGCTTGGTCTGTTTACAATAAAGAAAATCGGCCCTCCATCAAGAAAACTTGCCAACCCCTGCATTAGGACATTGTTGGAACATGTAGGGGGAGGAAATTTACATCATTTTGACATTTTTAAACTCTGTATAGTCCCTTTAAGCTTCAACACGATAGACTAACAGCTCAGCTCTGTTACTGTAGTATTTCCTCAGTGTTTGGAGATGTGTACACAGACACTAGAGGCAAGGAGGGTGAAGTGTCTCAAGAGGCGGGATTCGAACCCCTGACCCTCCGATCATGAAACTACAATCTGTGCCACTGTCTTGTGCATCACCGCCTTTTTTGCCGTTCGTGTCCCAGAAAGGAAATGATTGGATTACAGCATAATCCCGATCATCTTTCATACTACACGTGGATACCAAACCGGTCAGTATTTGTGAATGGATGAGCTTTGGAAAGATGAGGTCATGTTGGAGTGTTTTCCTGGAAAACTATGGCAAACAAGTCAGGAAAAAGTCACAAAAATAGGGTATGTTTAGTCTTTTTTGTACTCTAGCACTAAAAGTAAGATGTTATGGGAGAAAACTCGCTCAGAATCTCTCAGCTTCTCGCCTGGATTGTTCTGATTTTTCAGTTTGTACACCGCGGACTCTTCCCTTCCTGTTCCTGACTGTTTTTGACACGATTATTTATGTGCGCGTTATTGGATTAGCCTTCCAACCGCTGACTCGGCTCTCCTTCAAACCCATCCATCAAAGTCCCTCCTTCCACTGGACACTTAGACCCGAATCCACCTCGGCTCTGCCTCGCCGCTCGACGCATAAACAGTTGTTTAATCGCGCCATTCGAGCGCTCATAAAGACTTCCCCGCTCCCCGTTAGCGCGGCAGTAATTAGCTTTAATTAGCATCAGCAAAGACACAACAAAAGCACGATCATTTATGAATACTCAATCAGAGTGTAATTACGAGAGGCGCCATGTGCGACTTCAGGCGAGAGAGATGCAAAAGTCAAACATGTAGAAGGAGCCGGAGGCGGGACTGTTATGAAGAAAGAACTCAGAGAACTTGTTCATTAACACGACAATGTTGGACTGACTTTGCAGATTTTAATTCTGTGATAATGTTCCCTTATTACGGGAAGGTTGGCAGTTCAAATCCCGACTGTTGTAGGTGCAGACTTTCATTGTGTCCTTATACATGCCTTTCAGTCATGTGATTGCTTTTGTTATGGCAGCCATTTTGAACACCGTAGTAGAAATATGCAGAACATGTGACAATATCTCTACTCAGGATGAAAATGAACTGACTGACAGTGGTATTTTTATGTACATGTAATCATTGCTCATGAAGAAAACAGTAAAAACACGGCCCCAGAGATGCACGTTTATGAGAACAAACCCGTGACTCAGTGTTTAAGATGTTAGCATGCTACCGATTAGCGTTTAGCTTCAACACTTCAACAGCTCAGCTCTGTTCCTGTAGTATTTCCTCAGTGTTCATAACTGTGAGCCACACATGTGTTTATCGTGACAGTTCATTGAATCAACTGTCAATGGTTGAAGCTAAATGCTACCCGGTAGCATGCTAGCGTCTTGAGCAGCTTAAACACTGACTCAGACTGAGACTCTGTTGTCATGACAAACTGTAAAAATCACAGAGAAAGGTTCTCTGTTTCCTCTTCTATGTGTTTTTAGTCTTTAGTAAATCCTGTTTTAGCTGTAGCTGCTACGTCTGTGCTACTTTTGCTGGTTAAACGTGCGTCTCTGGGGCCGTATTTTTACTGTTTTCTTCTTGAACAATGATTACGAGTACATAAAAATGCCACTGTCAGTCAGTTGTCTTTCATTTTCATGTTGTTCATGCATGTTGTAGTGCTGCATAATGCTACTTTGGTAGGGACTGGGTACCATTAAATAATACCAGTCTGGTATCGGGAAAAGTTTAGGTTCTACTGATTTTTTCCCCCCAATTTTTGCTAAAATTTTTCCCCATTTTAACAGTTTTTTTGCCCAATGTTTGCCCCATTTTCCCAACGTAGACCCCATTTTTTTCTGTGTTTTTACAAAAATGTTTCCTTAACTTTGACACAATCTCTCCCACTTTCCCCCAATTCCTAACATTGGAGATGAACCAATGATGCGTGGATGATAAATCTGCAAAACTTCCACAAATTATTGTTCCATTTTTCTGGGTTCTAAACAACAAATATTTTAGTATAGGTATCAGAAAAAGTATCGTTCAGGTATCGGTATCGAAAACCAAGTATGGTTAAAGAACTGACACCCAACGATACCCAGTTCTAGTCATGAGTGAGTGGTTTGGTGCAGTCGACGAACCTTCATTTGCCTGAACTTTACGTTGTACATGACTGTTGGGTGATACAAAACCATTGATGGATTGATGGATTGATGGAGTCTGCGCACTGTGGACAAACTCATGTTCAGGCCTCTGTCATGAAGTCATATTTACAAGTAACCTGGGGTTTCTCAGACCAGCCCTGCGCTGCATCTGTTTAATTTAATAAACATTAGTGTGATAAAGTGCGAGTCATAATTATAAAGGATTTGCTGAGGAAGGTTTGCAGAGGAGCTGAAGAAGCCACGCCTTAGGGACCGTGATCTTTGTGGTTTTGACACTGATGATGCCGGTTTTGTGGGAAAACACTGACACATTTCTGCTTTGGCTTCACACTGCGTGACACTTGGCCCGATACAACTCAAGGGAAGAGACACAGATCTGGAGAGAAATGTCCAAATGTTTTTTCCCTGGTCATTATTAGGAAGTGACTGGATTCACAAACTGCCACATCCATCTTATGTTGAAAGTCTTTCCATCTGGCCGACTTTAAGCACATCATTTTGAAAACTGTCGTGTGACCAGTTCATCTGTGCTGAGAGAGAAGACACTTAACTCTGTGACAGTTATTGTTTCTTGTCGATGGGTCCAGCCAATTGTTACAGAGATATTAACCTCTTAACTCCCGCCTGAACCGAGAGGATCTTTTTCCTCACATTATCAGATTTTTTTCCATAATTTTTTTGTTGGGTATTCAACTAATTTTTGTAACTTTTTTGTCATTTTTTTGTAATTTTTTTCTCCCATTTTTGTCCTTTTTTTTTGTCACATTTTTGTCATTTTTTTGGTCATTTTTTGGTCACATTTTTAACACATTATTGTCACATTTTTGTCATTTTTTTGGTCATTTTTTGTCACATTTTTAACACATTTTTGTCACATTTTTGTCATTTTTTCGCCCATTTTTTGTCCATTTCTTGTGACATTTTTGCCACTTTTTCATCCATTTTTCGTCTCTTTTTTGTCAATGTTTTCTCACTTTTTTGTCAAACCTTTCTCACTTTTTTGTCACATTTCCATCATTGTTTTCGTCTCAGTTTTGTTGCTATTTTCACAGCTTTTTTCCAGAAGCTTTTGGACTTGGGGTAAAGCCAAACTGGAGAAAATGTGCTCGGTTCAGGTGGGAGTTAAGGGGTTAACTAGTTACCATAGTTACCACAATGTAATTCTTATCTGCACCAACTCAGTTTCAAATTATAGCTACAGATTTCAAATGTTCAACAGCATCATCTGCAAAGTTGGCCTAATGTTTGAGAACCACAGGGGTTTCTGCACTGTGTAGCCAAGTTAGGGCCATGTTTGAAAAGTATTCGCTCAAAAAAAGTAAAAAATCCGTAAATCTCCTGGAGTCTTTCCTGGTTTTAATTGGTCACTGTGGGCCGTGGCCGACTGCTGCCCGGTCCCTGACCCCCCTGGACGCCCCCCGTGGTCCAGACGGTCGTGTCCAAGCCGGGTTACAGTCCCAGTCCGAGGTTAGATCTTTTAACACTCTCTCTCTCTTTTTCTTTTTCTCTCTCTCTCTCTCTCTGCCTCAGAGAGAGAACAGACGGAGAAACAGCTCCCCCTGCTGGACACCACCGGGACAGGTCCAGTTTCATCAACATTTCTGCTCTGGGTATGAACACACGGCAATGAGTTTTTAAATGGGATCTTTGTGTAACCCAGTCCTGGCTCTAGAGGGAACCCTATTGTTCACACCACATTTCTGCTTTTATGGGGAAACTTTCCCACTAAACAGAGGAATGAGGAGAAAGTTTGATGTGTTAAACCCCTTAACTCCCACCTGAACCGAGCACATTTTCTCCAGTTTGGCTTTAATCCCAGTCCAAAAGCTTCTGGAAAAAAGCTGTGAAAATAGCAACAAAACTGAGACGAAAACAATGATGGAAATGTGACAAAAAAAGTGAGAAAACATTGACAAAAAAGTTACGAAAAATTGATGAAAAAGTGGCAAAAATGGCACCAAAATGTCACAAGAAATTGACAGAAATTGACGAAAAAATGATAATAAATTGACAAAAAAATGGCCAAAAAAATTACAAAAATGTGACAAAAAAATTTACAAAAATGTGATAAAAATTTGACAAAAAAATGACAAACAAATGACAGAAATGTGACAAAAAAGACAAAAATTTGACAAAAAAAATTACAAAAAATTGACAAAAAAATGACAAAAATGTGACAAAATGTGATTAAAAAAAATGTATGAAAAAATGACAAAAATGTGACAAAAAATGACAAAAAAAAATGACAAAAAAGTTACAAAAATGAGTTGTATACCCAACAAAAAAATGATGGAAAAAAAAATCTGATGACGTGAGTAAAAAGATCCTCTCGGTTCAGGTGGGAGTTAAGAGGTTAAAGCAAACGGGGCATAACAGGAAACTTTGAGGGAGCATTTCAGCAAAACATCTTTGGTCGACGGTGTTTTGGTCTTTTATTTTTTTCTTTTCTCGTAGTGAAATACATTACGTTTTGTCCGAGTATATTGTAAACATTTGTGAATTGTGTCATTTGTATGAACTTGTATTTCTGTGACAGTGACCCTGAAATGTTTTGACAACACACAGTACTGTATATCCGGGATAGGCAACGTCAGGCCCGGGGGCCAAATCCGGCCCTGCAGCACAGAACCTCTGGCCCTCAAGATGATTTTGAGAAACATTATGACACAAATCAGAAAGTACTTTAACATTTTTAAGGTTAAATGGGAGAAATAATGTCAATACACCCAATTAGATCATATTATGTACAACTCTGGCATTTGTAGAAAGTGCACTGGAAAAAAAAAAAAAAAAAACATTATAGAAGAAATGACAGAAACCTACTTGAATTAAGTCCAATCTAAAGTTTGAGTAGATTTGGTCAGGTCTTAGATTAGATAAAACATCTCATCGCCAATGGAACAAGTCATTATTCTCTTAACTCAGATTATATTGTATAATTTAAAGTGAAAAACAAATCTTTTTAAAAGTAAAAGTTAATTTGTCTGATTTCAAAGTGGATTTCATGCTTGTTCCATTGGCATTAGCGTTTGTATCTTTATCTTAGATTAGTCCAAACAGACTCAAATTCAACATAAACAACCTTTATTCAAGCAATTTTAAGTCATTTATCTCATTTAAGATGGTATTTTTTTCCAGTGTAGTGCTTTACTTCGGCCCTCGGTCATTTTACAATGAAAAAAACTGGCCCTCCGTTAAGAAAACTTGCCTACCCCTGATAATGTCAGCATCAGTTAGCACTTAAATTCTTAATGTACACGTTTTTCTTATTGTAAAATGTTTAAGATCTAAGGAAAAACGTGTGACCTAAGATCGAAATTTTCAAAATGACCGAAGAAAATGAAATAACTACTAACTACTATATTATTGTATACTATTATACCATTGTTATTGGAAACACCAGGAAACCTGAGTGAAAGTAGTGAGTGAGTATCAGAATCAGAATCAGGATAGTTTTATTGTTTGAGAACAGGTTCATAAATGAGGAATTTTACATACATACAACATGTGGCACATAATCTAGATAAAAATAAACTGTAAAAACTTTAAAACTATAAAGCTATAAAGAAGATTAAACTAAATAAAATAAAGAAAACAACAGTTTGAAGGTGCAGGTGCATTAGTGTGGACAGACAACAGAGTGAAACAGAGCAGTGCCAATGGCTGTAACTGGTTATTGAGAGGTGGTTGGAGGGGCCGATGGCGCAGACTGACAGCCTCACTTCTGTCAGTCTACCCCAGGGCAGCTGTGGCTACATACTCACCTTTACCGAGTATGAAGGGAATGAATTATGCACGAAATTGTGAAGAAACTTTGAGTGTGTGGAAAAGCTTCATTCAGGCTATTGCATTGTTATCAGATGATCCAAAATCCCCTCTGGAAAAAAACAAAACAGAAAACCTGTACTGTGTTGTTTTTAAATTGCATTATGAATAATTTAAGCTCTTACCACCCGCCTGACCCAAATGCAGTCTGTCCTCTTTGGCCTTTATATAGGTCTGTGTAACACCTCATTTGAAAGCTAAGACCCACAAAACTGATCTCTTTCCTCGCGTTATGTTGTGTCACCTTTTTTATGTTTTATTTTTTTTATTTTGGTCACATTTTTATTGCATTTTTGTCACATTTTTGTTGCATTTTTGTCACATTTTTGTTGAATTTTTGAAAAAAAATTGTTGAGTTTTTGCAATATTTTTGTTGAATTTTTGTTGAATTTTTGTCATTTTTTTGTTGCATTTTTGTCACATTTTTGTTGCATTTTTGTCACATTTTTGTCATTTTTTTGTTGAGTTTTTGACATTTTTTGTTGAGTTTTTGTCACATTTTTGTTGAATTTTTGTCACATGTTTGTTGAAATTTTGTCACATTTTTGTTGAATTTTTGTCACATGTTTGTTGAATTTTTGCCACATTTTTGTTGAATTTTTGTCACATGTTTGTTGAATTTTTGTTGAATTTTTGTCATTTTTTTTGTTGAATTTTTGTCATTTTTTGATGAATTTTTGTTGATTTTTTGTTGAATTTTTGTTGAATTTTTGTTGAATTTTTGAAAAAAAATTGTTGAATGTTTGTCACATTTTTGTTGCATTTTTGTCACATTTTGGTTGAGTTTTTGTCACATTTTTGTTGAATTTTTGTCACATTTTTGTTGAATTTTTGTCATTTTTTTGTTGAATTTTTGAAAAAAAAAATTTGAATGTTTGTCACATTTTTGTTGCATTTTTGGCACATTTTTGTTGAATTTTTGTCATTTTTTTGTTGAATTTTTGAAAAAAATTTGTTGAGTTTTTGCCACATTTTTGTTGAATTTTTGTTGAATTTTTGTCTTTGTTTTTGTTGAGTTTTTGTCATTTTTTGTTGAATTTTTGTTGAATTTTTGTTGAATTTTTGTCATTTTTTGTTGAATTTTTGTCACAATTTTATTGAATTTTTGTCACATTTTACACATGTTTACATCCTGTTTTGGTGATTTTTTCCCAAGAAGCTTTTTGATTAGGGTAAAGCCAAACTGGAGGAAATGAGATCTGTTCAGGTGGGAGTTAAGAGGTTAAAAAAGAGAGCAGAATCAGTTGCACTAAGATCTTTTTCCCCATAAATATCAGCGTTTACAATATAGGCTGAAGCGTGTTTTAAGTATTTGATTTCCTAATCCTTAATCCTCCCTAACCCTTCAACAGTTCTGTGAATGCATTTGTTTATGTACCCAGGTATACACAGATGTTTTACTCGTCCACCTTTCTACCGTCACTGCCTTTTACCAAAGACCGCGGGTTCGATTCCCTGCGTGTTTTGCTCTCCTCAGCCTCTCCTCTGTCCTGAACTGTTTGTGGCATTATCTCAGTGAGTCGCTCCCTGCAGCTGAACCAGTCTGAGGCCAAAACCTGTCGAGTGTCTTTTGAAAAAAACACGCTCGAACCTGCAGCTCGGCGCGAGATCCGTGCAGTCACAGGGAGTCACAGGGAGTCACAGGGAGTCACAGGGAGTCACAGGGAGTCACAGGGAGTCACAGGGAGTCACAGGGAGTCACAGGGAGTCACAGGGAGTCACAGGGAGTCACCGGATCAGCTGAGCAGACGGACACGCCGCTTTTACCGTCCTCTCAGCGGCCTCGGAAGCGACGCCCGGGACATGTAAGCCCAGCTCTCTTTTCCTCTCAGCGTCGGTGCTTGTCGTGACTGTGTGTTGGGTAAGCGTCGTTTCTGTTTTGACTAAAGCAAGGAGGGACCTGCATGTCAGCAAACCCAGCTCCTCTTTCATGTGCTTGAAGAGAAACAAGCACTTCTATATCTCACAGATGACGGTTTATGGACAAGGATGTTTTATCTTTTGTTTAGTTACAGCAGCACTACGCACACTGCCTGTCAGGAGTTTGGAGTCACTTCAAATGTTCTTATTATTGACCGAAAGGCACTGATTTGCAATGAGGATAATATGACATTAATCAGAATTACAGTCTAGACATTGTTCATGTGACTTTAACCCCTTAACTCCCACCTGAACTGAGCACATTTTCTCCAGTTTGGCTTTGCCCCAGTCCAAAAGCTTCTGGAAAAAAGCTGTGAAAATAGCAACAAAACGGAGACGAAAACCATGATGGAAATGTGACAAAAAAGTGAGAAAACATTGACAAAAAAGTGACGAAATATTGATGAAAAAGTGGCAAAAATGTCACAAAAATGTCACAAGAAATTGACAAATAATTGACGAAAAAATGACAAAAATGTGACAAAAAAATGACCAAGAATTTGATAAAATTGACCAAAAAAAATGACAAAAATGTGACAAAATGTGACAAAAAAATTGACATAAAATGTGATAAAAAATTGACGAAAAAATGACAAAAATGTGACAAAAAATGACAAAAAAATGACAAAAATGTGACAAAAAATGACAAAAAAATTATAAAAAATTGGTGATTTTTTTTAAAAAATGTGACAAAAAATGTGATAACAAATTGACGAAAAAATGACAAAAATGTGACAAAAAATGACAAAAAAATTATAAAAAATTGATGATTTTTTTTTTTAAATGTGACAAAAAATGTGATAAAAATTGACGAAAAAATGACAAAAATGTGACAAAAATGTGACAAAAAAATGACAAAAATGTGACAAAAAATGACAAAAAAATTATAAAAAATTGATGATTTTTTTTAAAAAATGTGACAAAAAATGTGATAAAAAATTGACGAAAAAATGACAAAAATGTGACAAAAAAATGGACAAAAAATGTGATAAAAATTGACAAAAAAATGACAAAAATGTGACAAAAAATGACAAAAAAATGACAAAAATGTGACAAAAAAATGACAAAAATGTGACAAAAAATGACAAAAAAATTATAAAAAATTGATGATTTTTTTTTAAAAATGTGACAAAAAATGTGATAAAAAATTGACGAAAAAAGGACAAAAATGTGACAAAAAAGGACAAAAACAGTGACAAAACAGTTGCAAAAATGAGTTGAAGACCCAACAAACAAATGATGGAAAAAAAAATCGTGAGGAAAAAGATCCTCTTGGTTCAGGCGGGAGTTAAGAGGTTAAACAGAAAAGGTGCTGTAGCTGTAAGGTGACCGAGTGGAAAACCTAAATAAATCCCAGAAATACCTTTAGCTCGACATCTCCATACAGATGAATGGAAGCCAGGCCCAACACTAAAGTACGGCGAGGTATGAAATGTTGGTTTCATGGCATTTATATCATTTCTGTGGTTTCTTTATCACTAACTTATTAATCCCTCGTAGCGTTCAGCCCAGGCCAGCTGAAACTCGTCCTTTGGCTTCGTCTTTAGAGTCGGCTCATTATCTAGAACAGGGTGAAAAGGAAAATATTAAAAGGATCAAATGAGGACGATGTTGAGCATGTTAAGA
Source organism: Gobius niger (assembly GCF_951799975.1). Lineage (NCBI taxonomy): Eukaryota > Metazoa > Chordata > Actinopteri > Gobiiformes > Gobiidae > Gobius > Gobius niger. The sequence continues at coordinate 36,494,390 of NC_136857.1, forward strand.
CACACACCGGGAGGTCAGAATGACGAGGCATTGTTCAGTATGATTTAAACAGGCTAAACAGTTTCAGGAGAGCCAAGCAACACTGTGTAGAATTTTACTCAATAAATCAAATTCAAACACAAGCATTTAGTTTGTGATATTTTCATCATTGAAAAATACCTCATTAATGAAAAAAGCGATGAAAAAACAACAATAACATGAAGAAACCCCCCCCGAAAAACAACAGACGAAAACACAACGAAAAAGCCACAAAAAAGTAATGAAAAAGCAACAAAAACATGTCAAAAATGCAGCGACAACGTGACAAAAAGTTGCCATCACTTGTCTAGATTTTATCTTTCAAATGAGACGTTACAGTGTTGCTCTCCAGTCAAGAGGCTTTCAGATTTGGGCAAAGCCGAACTGGAGAAAATGCTCTGGGTTAAGGCGGGGGGTAAGAGGTGAACATATGTATTTGTGGAAGTGCACAATTATGCGAACTTGGGCCAGGCTGACCAGAGTCCAGGGCTGTTTTTCAGTCCCAGTCCGCCCCTGATTTGAGAAAACAAACACCGTCACTCACGCCGGGTGATTTTTACCCGAGATAATCCACCCGATAAAAAGAACTTCATCAAAATCTATCAAAACATGACAATACACGACACGACACGTGTGAGTCTTCCATCAGAGCCCGTCTGGAGCAAGTCGGACAGAAATCTAACCGGCACCGAGAGTCTGCAGTCGGCTGTAAAACTGCATCCGTCTGGCTCATCTCGAACACACCTATTTCTCTGGTGGTCAAACACAGTCAGGGTGATGCTCTTCAATGCACTCACGGAGAGGAATCTTTACTGCACAGAAAGCAGAAGAGAGACCTTGATGAGCTGAGGTTTGCCTTGTCAAAGCAGTAAAATCCAAAGGTGTCATTTCTTCACTCTAAGAAGCCTCGAGGTCGTCCACTGTCACACCAAACCTGCTCCAAGACCAGCGGAGCCGCTCTGAGAGAGACCAGTTTCAGCCAAACCAGCGGCCGGTTCGTCCGGCCTAAAGAGTTTGAATTCTCACTGACCCAAAAGCCGTTAAGTCGACCGAACTAGAGCTGTTTTTATTTGATTGAGTCTCTACTTTCTATTTCTACTCTTTAATTCCCAAAGTTTAGAATGATCCGCTGAGATAACTTTAATCCTAACCTTTATGCTTATGTTTCTCTCAAACCCCCTGAGCAGTTTCTCTTATTTTAGGCTTGGCTCGAGCCTCTCCGTCTCGCCGTCTCTTCCACATCAAACTGCATTTACGTCAGGCCGTGTCACTTGCCGCTCATTCATAATTCAGGACGTGTGGGAGACTCCGCGGACCCGACTCTGCTCAGGATCCTGGACAGGTTTCGTACAAATGTCAAAAACGGACAAATGACAATGTGAATGGTCTAAAAAAGTTTGTAGAGTTTGGACGGTGACACTGGGGAGTTTAGCAGCGCGATCCAAAAACGGTTTGTGAACCTCAGGAAACTTTTGGCTTTGACAGAACTGATGTTTTAGAACAATATCAACGTATGAAAAGGAGATTTTATCCCCGTGTTGGTTTACACTGACATCTCTGCAGGCGGAAGTGGGAATTGTCTGGCACCAAAAGAAAATACAAGCTTTTAATTTTTACCAAGGGCGTGAAAACAATCAGTGAAGCCGATGTTACAGAGTTTTAGAAACTAGAAGGTCTTGGCTTTCAAATGAGGCATCCCACTGGCATATCAGCTCCTCTTCACACGTCTCCAGCCTGGTGGACACTGCCCCCCTCCCCCGACTACCTTCACCTGCCTCCAGCCCCCACCATACGGACTTCCTCCAGCACCTGCCCCACCCTGGAGAACCGGTCGGTCATCATGGACTTTGTGGACTGGTGTGAGGGCAGCCACCTGTGCTTAAACACCAGTAAGACGAAGGAGATGGTGATCGACTTCAGGAGGACGACACTACCGCACACACCGCTGAACATCCAGGGGGAGGACATCCAGGGGGAGGACATCGAGGAGGTGGACAGTTTCAAGTACCTGGGTGTTCACCTCAACAATAAACTGGACCTACGCCCTGTACGAGAAAGGCCAAAGTGACCTCCACCTTCTGAGGAGACTGAGGTCCAGCTCTGGACTCTGTGGAGGAGGTGAGGGACAGGAGGGTGTTAGCCAAGCTCACCTCCATCATGGACAACACCTCCCACCCACTGCACGGGCCTGTAGAGGAGCTGAGCAGCTCTTTCAGTGGCAGACTGAGACACCCTCAGGTCCTTCATCCACACTGCTGTCAGACTGAACAACAAGACTGTGAAGACTGCAACATTTTTTGTTAAAGTCTGTTTCATCGTCTCATATTGTGTCCATGACAGAGAAACCACAGAAATGATATAAATGCCTAGAAGGACAAAACGTACCTCAGCCTCGCCATGCTTTAGTATTGTGCCTGGCTTCACCATTCATTGGGTGAAGCCAGGGGGATAAAACACTCAACTTTAACCCTCGTGTTGCCTTCATGGGTCATTTTGACCCACTGTCATGTTCCGGGCATTTGGATGCAAGGCGACACAAGGGGGCGCCCTTCCAACCTTCTCAGTGTAAATGTGACTTGACTTTCTTCAGAGTCAGACTTAAGGTCAGACACCATGAGTGACAGTAACATGACACTAAATACAGTGAGCTCTTTGAAGAGCAATGAGGCCTCAGCCTTTTTACTGGAAACAGTCACAGACTGAGGAGTGAAGAAGGAAGTCATGGAGCTTCTGCTTCAGACATAACTTCAGACTTCTGCTGCATTTAAGAGTCATATCATTTTCTGAAACTCAAATATGTAGTAAAAACATAATATATGGAAAAATATTATTACAACTACAAAAAGAAAAATATTTGAAAACCATGTATCTAATCAAAAAAATGTGTTTTTTATTTACTCTCATTAAAAAAAAACCCAAACAAAACCCAGCTCATTTGTATCTGCTGTAGGTCATGTTTGTCCCAGTTCCTCTGAGTCGAGGTGCAGCAGGACTGATGTGGACAGATGTTACAGAAGAAGCTCGTGAGGTTCATTTCTTCAACAGTTACTATAGTGACTATTTTCTCCAAAGTAAAAGTAGATCTACCACAGTCCTGTCTGAGTCCTATTTGAGGTTCAGAATATGATATGACTCTTACATGCTGCAGAAGTCTGAAGTTCTGTCTAAAGCAGAAGCTCCATGACTTCCTTCTTCACTTCTCAGTCTGTGACTGAAGAGCAATGAGGCCTCAGCCTTTTTACTGGAAACATAGAGCTCACTGTATTTAGCCTCATGTTACTGTCACTCATGGTGTCTGACCTAAAGTCTCACTCTGAAGAAAGTCAACTTACATTTACACTGAGAAGGTTGGAAGGGCGCCCCCTTGTGTCACCTTGCATCCAAATGCCCGGAACATAACAGCGGGTCAAAATGACCCGCGAAGGCAACACAAGGGTGGGCCGGGATTTGATGAACCAAATGTGCTCATTAATAAGAACAGGCTCCGATTGCTAAAGCATTACTGCGATAACTATGGTGGAGGAACTTGTTGTTTGCTTTTGAAATTTCTCTCCCCAATCTTTCAGACTTATCACTTGTGAATGCATCATCAATATCAATATGTATCAACACAGATTCATATCAGTTCAGAAGATCGGGCTGATAACTGCTTTGTGTTTCCAGGGCTCCGGTGGAGTCGTTCAATCAGCTCCTAGAGTGTAAAAGTAAGTTCACCTTTTTAGTAAAGAACGTTTATTCTGTGGTTCTGCTTTGTCTGTACTGTGTCTGCTGTGAATGAGAAACTGTCCTCTGTGTTATGGAAAAGAAAGATAAAGGAGTGATTTTTAATGGTGGCGTCCTGGGTGAAAAGTCTTGCCTTGTCCTGATGAAGGATTAAATTTACTACTGAATCATTTGATATTTTTTATATTTCTATCTAAAAATACTAAGAAGGTATTTCCTGGATACGTAAGACCTCAGGAGTCAAAGATGCGCGAGTGGGTGAAAACACAGCCCCAGGTCTGTTTCAGATGACACAACATTGAAACATGGTATAAAGAAATTAAAATCAATTTTACATTATCCCTCTCCTATAAGGGTAGATACTGCAGCAAAACTCACTTTTTTCCATTTCCAGGTTTTGGGCCAAATTGTTCTCTTAAAGGAACAGGCCACCGTTTACACACTGTGATCTGTTCTTACCTGAGCTTAGACGAGTTGATGTGTACCTGGCTGGTCTTTGTGTGTGCCCTCAGTCACGCAAAACGACCAAAGATGTTGTTAGCATTTGACCTTTCCCAACATATTCCTACAGCTCCAAACACAGGTGAAGTTGGAAGTGACCAAGCTCTTCCACAGGCACAAAGACCAGACAGGTACAGATCAACTCGTCTAAGCTCAGATAAGAACAGATCAAAACAGAACAAACAGAACAAAAAACACTTAATCTTCACAATAACATGTTTAAAGGTCCTATATCCTGCAAAATCGACTTTTTGGAGCTTTTAACCATGTTGTTATGCTATTTCCTTATCAAAAACACCCCCAGAGTGGTTTTTGGCTTCATTCACACAGCTCTCTGAGCAGCTGCTCTGCCCTCTGCTGGTAAACCACTGAGATGTTCCACTGTGACGTCAGAAATGAACAGAAATGCTTGGAATCTGTAATGTAATGTCTTACGGCCTGATTTGAATTCATAAAACAGCTTTTTAATTATTTCTGTTGTTCCGTCAATGGTTGTAAGAAAGAAAGAAAAAAAAGAAAGTGTTTTTGCGTGTGTGTTAGCGTGTGTGCTAGCATGTGTGCTAGTGTGTGTGTTAGCATGTGTGTTAGCGTGTGTGTTCGCGTGTGTGTTAGCGTTTGTGCTATCGTGTGTGCTAGCATGTGTGTTAGCGTATGTGTTAGCGTGTGTGTTAGCTTGTGTGTTAGCGTGTGTGCTAGCTTGTGTGTTAGCTTGTGTGTGTTAGCATGAGTGTTAGTATGTGTGTTAGCGTGTATGTTAGCTTGTGTGTGTTAGTGTGTGTGTTAGCTTGTGTGTGTTAGCGTGTGTGTTAGCTTGTGTGTTAGCATGTGTGTTAGCATGTCTGTTAGCTTGTGTGTTAGCGTGTGTGTTAGCGTGTGTGTCAGCGTGTGTGTTAGTGTGTGTGTTAGCGTGTGTGTTAGCGTGTGTGTTAGCGGGCGTGTTAGCGGGCGTGTTAGCGCGTGTGTTAGCGTGTGCGTTAGCATGCTAAGGTGTGTGTTAGCGTGTGTGTTAGCGTGTGTGTTAGCCATTTATAAAGCTGTGTTGCAGATGTCGACTCCTTATAACTGCATCGTGAAGTAACTTTTTGCTGTAGTATTTATATTCCTACTACTGCAAAAGTTGTATGAGCAGAGAGAGGGGGCGTCTTGTCTTCCAGGTTTGAAAAATATTTCAAAAATCCTTATATTTATCACAAAAATGAGTTCTCCATGGTGGTAGAGGTACAATATATCATATATCATATAAATGCCTATACTTTACTTTGCAATGGCTAAAATAGCAGATACAGATCCTTTAATTATTGCACTGACTCAGTGTTTCTCCATAGATTTATATGGAAAGTTGTAATTTTATAATAATACGATTTTTTTCTTTTAATATGTGCGTGAGCGGCGCCGTCAGCAGAAGCGGCGCTGTCAGCAGGAACGCTCTCCAGTCACTTACCTCCGCTTTGCGCTCCGTGTTCGGCCAGTTTGTGCAGGTTTGGACTTCTGTAGGAAAACGCTCGCTCCGTGTTCAGCCGCAATGAGGCGTAAACAAAGCGATAATGAGATTTACGCCGCGGTCGAGTCCAATTACAGGACAGAGAAGCGGCGGCGGCGCCTGGACACGTCTGACCACGGTAACAAGGGCCAGGAAACACAACGGGCTCAGGGTTCATACTCAAGGAAAACCTGCTCTTCTTAGACATGGAAAACATCATGTAGAAGGATCTAAACACAAAGAACCGCCGTCTGCAGCTGCTGAGGTGTTTCCATCACTTTGATATGAATGTGTTTAATGTTAAAGCAGTAATGAGCGCATGGAGAGCCAGAAGGCCACGCTGGAGGTGGAAACGGAAAAAATAACTGCCTGATATGAGTGATATCAATATGAAAGTGTTGCAGAACAAACCATATATAAATATGTATTACACGTGTATTACAAGTTTCCTCCTTCCACTCCACATGTGCTGATATTCTGGACAGTATTGCACTATTTAGGTGCAAATTTACTAAAATCAAGCCAGACCCGTGGCTCAGTGAAACCACCCGAGCCCTGAGGCAGCAATGCAGACAGGCTGAGCGCAGGTACAGGAAGGACAAGCTTCAGGTGTCTGTGGAGATACTGAGGGAGAGTCTTGCCAGCTACCAAAAGGCAGTCAGGGAGGCTAAATGCCAATATCTATCAAATACTGTCTCCTCCAGCTCTAGTAACCCTAGGGTTCTTTTTAACACAATACAGTCTGTGATTAGTCCATCTGGCAGTGTGCTGAAGACCGTCTCTGAATCTACATGTGAGGGGTTCCTGAAGCATTTTGTGGACAAAGTGACATCAGTGAGGATGAACATTGGCTGTAATTCTCCCTCTGTTGACATTTATAGTCTGCCCCCACTGCCCCCTGCTGTTTTCAGTGAGTTTGAGCCCGTGACAGTGACTCTCCTCTCTGAGGTGGTCCAGGGGATGAGACCCACAAGTTGCCCTCTGGATATCGTTCCATCTAAGGTTCTCAAACATGTTTTTGACACCGTGGGCCCATACCTTCTCACTCTGTTCAACAGCAGCCTCAGCACTGGATCTGTCCCAGCAGCCTTCAAGCATGCTGTGGTTAGGCCACTGTTGAAAAAACCAAACCAAGATCCTGCTGTTCTGTCAAATTTTCGACCTGTCTCTCACCTGCCATTTCTGTCCAAGGTTTTAGAGAAACTAATCTTCATTCAGTTGCAGTCTTTTTTGGAAAATGATTCTATTCTAGAGAAATTTCCATCTGGCTTCAGATCATGTCACAGCACGGAGTCCGCTCTACTTAAAGTGCACAACGACATTCTGCGGTCTTTGGATTCCAAGCAGCCAGTGCTTTTAATGACTGCGGCGTTCGACACCGTGGAGCACGCAGTTCTCCTCTCCCGGCTGGCGGAGCATGTTGGTGTTCAGGGCACGGTCCTGCAGTGATTCAGGTCTTACCTGACTGACCGGAGCTTCGCTGTCATGATCGATGACTGTTCTTCCTCCTCTACCCCGCTGTCATCTGGGGTGCCACAGGGTTCCATCCTTGGCCCGGTCCTGTTCTCACTGTACATGCTGCCGCTCAGGTCCATCATTGCCGGACACAATTTATCATTCCATCTTTACGCCGACGACATCCAGGTCTATTTACCAGTACTCCCCAACACTGCCCCTGCTCTTGACTCCCTCCATAGCTGCCTTTCGGACATTAAACAATGACTCGCGCAGAACTTCCTCCACCTCAACGAGACTAAATCTGAATTCATTATTTTTGGCTCCAAGGATGTTCCTCAGATTCAGTCCAGGGTCGTGGGTCCAGTCCGTGATGCCGTCAGGAACCTGGGAGTCATCTTTGACCGAGAACTGAACTTCAAACAACAAATAAATGCTGTGGTCAAGGCCAGCTTTTTCCAGCTGCGGCTTTTGACCAAGGTGAAGCCTTTTGTCTCATGCCAAGACCTGGAGAAGGCGACCCACGCATTTATCAGTTCTCAGTTGGACTATTGCAACGCTCTCTACTCCGGCCTCCCAAAGTCGTCACTCCACCGGTTACAGTTAGTGCAGAAGCAGCAGCCCGTCTTCTCACCGGTTCATCCAGACACAGCCACATCACTCCCCTGAGGCTCCTCACGTGTTTCTGTTTTACTTCTAGATGAGTTAACACAACTGTGTAGCTGATTTTACAGTAAAATCACCAGGTCCTCTTGGTGCCACATGTGCCTCCTGTGCTTCCTGTTTGTCTGGGCCGAGTGTTTCCCTGGGATTGACCTGACAGGCGCTGCAGCATTGGGCCATCCATATTTGCTGGTACCTGGAGATATTTTTTTTGTAATTCATGCAGTGGGATAATAGATTTTTGCAATTTAGAGGTTCATGAGAAGACCTAAGACCCAACTCTTACCCTGACCTTAAAGGGATATTTCAGGATTTTTGACATAGGGCCTCATTTCCTCGTTATCCAGAGTGTTGCTGGTACCTGGAGATATTTTTTCTGTAATTCATGCAGTTCTTATATTTGAAGAGTTTCGTGGCGCTAGGCTAGTGCAAGGCTAGCGCATTTCTATGGTATCAGCTAGCCTGCATTAAAAACAGTGTGACCCGCTCCACAGAGCACACATCACTTATAACACCAGACTAACCATATGTGTCCATAGAATCATTTAAAATAACTTATATTTGAGCAGCATCAGCTTCGTGGTTTTATAAGCTACACAGCGGCGGAGTGATCTGCTAGAAAATAGTCCCTCAAAATGCGATCATTCATGTGATGCAGGTCAGATATATTCCAAAAAATATTCTATGGACACAGACATTTATATGGTTAGCAGGGCTGGACTGGCCATCGGGAGATTCGGGAGTTTTCCCGGTGGGCCGATGTACTTTTGGGCCAGTTGGGCCAGTCAGATCGAGATAAGGTCCGTTATACCTTACACCGGCCCACAATTAGCGAGAGAAGCCATTAGAATCTCTATCATTACATAGATGCAATTACACAATTCCTCCAATAGAGGGATGTGACGCCTTTTATACCCTGCTGGTGGCGCTTTCTTGAGTTATGGTTCCCAGATAATCTCAAATAATGAGCAATGGGCCTCTGGGACATAACACTCATGCCCCTAACATTGTGAATATAAGAGGAAATAGTTTATTGTAACTCCCTCCAGGACCCACAGAACCTTAGACCTCTGTTGTGTATACATTTTAGACAAATGTTTGCAAAGAAGTGCATGCTGGGAGTTGTCAGGTGACTCCGTCTTGCCCTCGTCGTCAGTGCAGTTTGAAAATCTTCTAGTTTCCATTGAAAGGATTTACAATGTTTGACCTTTTGGGACTTCTATTCTCACTCCACACCTCTGTAACTCCGTGGTGAGTTTTACCATTTCATCTTCATCTACAGTGGGATCATTTGGTTGGTTTTGAAAAGTTTATTTGTGGTGCAGTCGTGAGTGGAACTTCATTAACGGAACTCACATTTTAAGATTGTTAAGTAATTTTACAAAAGTTCCTTCAAGTTGTAAATGACAAGATTAAAGTGTTGAGTCTCTGAGGTGTTTGGCAGAAACAACAGTAGCTGTTGTCCTCGATTTGTAGCTTATACTGTTTTAGTTCAAGCCATGGGCTTATTGTTTTGCTCATCACCTCGACTATTGCATTGAATATGACTGAATATGATGATTGCATTGAATTTTTTTAGAGGGCCGGTCTTGACCCAAAAGTCCCGGGCCGATTTTTTCTGCCAGTCCAGCCCTGATGTTTAGTCTGGTGTTATAGGTGATTTGCCTCAGGTGCTCTGTGGAGCGGGTCAGACTGTTTTTAATGCAGGCTAGCTGATACCATAGAAATGCGCTAGCCCTGCATTAGCCTAGCGCCACGAAACTCTTCAAACATAAGAACTGCATGAATTACAAAAAAAATATCTCCAGGTACCAGCAACACTCTGGATAACGAGGAAATGAGGCCCTATGTCCAACATCCCGAAAAAACCCTTTAAGGTCAGGTGGTACAGTGTACTACATATCAGAGGTAGTGTATAATAAAGCGTTTCCTTTAGATGTTTTTCTCTGTGGAGACATAAGGATCAGTTCAGGTCTCTATCTTCTACTTGCTGCTCTTGTTTCTTATAAATCAACGACAGATGGACAGATTCAGTTTGATGAAGACTTTATTGACTGAGGCCGAACTGCCACCACCTCCGTCGGTTCCTCCTCCGCCGATTCCTCAGCTCCTCTATCGCCATGATCTCCGCCCTTTCGCTTCTCTCTGCTCTCACTCGCATCTTCTCTATTTCTGCTAACCCGTCCAGCTGCTCTTCCAAAACTCGCACCAACCTTTTCCCGCAGTTGTCGACCTCCAGCTCCTTCTCAGCCAGGTTCTGTTTAAGTTCCTCAGTGACAGTCTCTTGAAGATCATTGGCAGTTTTCAAGGCGATGTTCTCCTGCTCCTTCTCCTCAAGCCTTTTCCTGTAATTGTCGGCCTCCAGCTCCTTCTCGGCCAGGTTCTGTTTAAGTTCCTCAGTGGCAGTCTCTTGAAGATCGTTGGCGGTTTTCAAGGCGATGTTCTCCTGCTCCTTCTCCTCAAGCCTTTTCCTCAGATCATCATTGGCCTTCGCGAGTTCAATTTCTTCAACTCTCTCTCTGTTCTTCTTCTTCTGTTCCAGCTGCTCTATCAAAACTCGCAACCACCATCTCCTGTAATTGCCGGCTTCCAGCTCCTTATGGGTCAGGTTCTGTTTGAGTTTGTCAGTGACAGTCTCTTGAAGATCGTTGGCGGTTTTCAAGGCGACGTTCTCCTGCTCCTTCTCGGTCAGGTTTCGCCGAAGTTCCTCAGTGACAGTCTCTTGGAGAACGTTGGCGGTTTTCAAGGCGATGTTCTCCTGCTCCTTCTCCTCAAGCCTTTTCCTGTAATTGTCGGCTTCCAGCTCCTTCTCGGCCAGGTTTCGCCGAAGTTCCTCAGTGACAGTCACTTGGAGAATGTTGGCGGTTTTCAAGGCGCCGTTCTCCTGCTCCTTCTCCTCAAGCCTTTTCCTCAGATCGTAATCGGCCTTCACCAGTTCCATCTTTTCTGCACTCAACTCGCAACAGTCTCTCATCGCAGTGAGACAGTTTTCCTTCCAGGCCGTGTCTTGGTGTTCCTGATCCGGCCGCTCCTCCACAGAAGACCGTTCCATGATCTGGAGAAGTGAAAACACACCAGAGCGTGTGTTTGTGCAGCTCCACGTCCGGCTTCTGTCTCAGATGAAAACCAGGGGCGTGCGTCGCTGCGGTAACGCACTCTCGAGTGTAAATAAAAGCAAAAGTGGAGTTTACTTTCAACAATTATTTTCAGCTTCAAACTGAGAGATCTTTCATAAAACTCCAGATAGGACATCGCTATGGTAACACATTGGAAAGAATGGCGCGCTCTGGCGGCCATGTTGTGATCGTCTTTTAGAACTGAGTGCAACTAAAGATATCAAATACACAATAATATCCAAGTTGTTTGGACGATATGCAAAATTGGAATATCAAGTATTTAAAAGCAGTACTAAGTAACTTGCCCCTAGAGGTCATAACCGCAACTGCAGGTGTCGTAGCAAGTTACGATTTTTTAACTTATTAATTGTCTTGGAGAGTAAATACTACACTGACAGAAAAGGCGAAGGGACAGAGGGATATTGTTCATCCAATTATTCAATGGAGATCTTTTTTTTTTCACTCAAACTTGGCTGTAAATACTGTTTAAGTGGCGCTAGCCCGCAGTTAGCTTTGCCCGCTAGCCTATTAGCTTCTTCTTCGTGATTCTATTAGTGTGTATTGGTGGCTCCGGTCCGGTGGACAGTCAAGTTGTAAACATAGTTTTCTGTCCAGAGACACCAGGGGGAGATGAAAGACCCTCCAATCATCCCATAAACACTTGTATTACCCCCACAGGGACTACGGAGAGGATTTATTAAGGTAAACACGTTACTTGGTACAGCTTTAATCAATTGTAGGATCCGATACAGGCACGTTGTTCAAGGGGGTGTGGCCTCGCCGAGGGGAAAGAAACCTCTCATGGGAATCACCATTCATTGACATATTGATCACACACAAATAAAGTCAAGCCATAATCGGGTCCATGTGGAGGTTTTTTCACAGCAGATTGTTCAGTAGAAGCTACAAAAGAGCACTCAAGCTAACTTTAGCATACGTAGCATGAAGCTAATGTTAGCATGATGGCTAGCATAGTCTGTTTTTTAAGTATTTATGGGCTGTTGAACGACTTTGCTCCTTTTCACGTCTCTGTATCTTTATTTAGTAGAAACATATTTTCATAATTCAGTGTTTGTTAAAGTAACGGTGGAAAAATGGGAGAAAGAAAGACGAGTTTTTTCCTTCTTGTTGCCTCGACGAATTTACAGTGAGCGCAGTTGGAACATCACGCCACATCACGCCACGTCACGCAGAGGCTCAGCGATGGGGTGGAATTTGAGTGTCACTTATGGGGCTCGTCTGAGAATCAACGAGCGCAGAACAAGGCGGCGAGGCGGAGGCGTTATGCAGATGAGGCGGGCGAGGTGGGGAATACAAACGATCCGCCATAATGTAGGTTTTAAGGGAGGATTCCACCGAGCGCCGAAGCGTCTGCGAAACATCTGAGTCCGCTGTGAGCCGTAAGCTCTCAGGTCAAGCAGCTTTTAGATCTTTTAGATTTGGGTAAAACAGGAGGAAAAGTGCTCGGCTGAGGCGGGGTTAATGATGGAAACACAGTCCGTTCAGTCCTTCCCAAAGCTCAGCACGGTACGGATTCTCTTATAAATCTGGAAGGTTTTCAGCACAAAATGACAGTTTACAAAGAGCAGACTGCAGGCGTATTCACTATAACAGTACTAAGTGTCTCACATTATCCACAACACGGCACTATCACCGGCTTCAAAATGTATCTATTTGGATCACCCCTCATATTTAAAGCAATATTTTGTACCTGTTACTTCCTTCGTGACTCTCTTTTCCGTTGTTCTAAGACCAACAAAGAAATTGGTACATTTGTTTTCAATATTACAGCCCTTCGAGACTGGAACTGTCTTCCTGTCTCTATACGCTCTCTAACGTCTTTCCATATTATCCAAAATACTATTTTATTGCATCTTATCTTGTTATGTTTTACTTTGTTTTATAACTATTTTATTCTCTGCAACGTGATCGGTGGGTTGGTTGAACGCTGAGAGTTAGTACGAGTGTGAGGATGTGTGTGTTTGTGTGTATTGATGCATTTTTGTTTTGTTTTGTCTGCTTGTTTGTCAGTTGTCTATTGTTTTCGTTTTGTCATTTATTGTTTGAACTGCGACCTTTTTGTTGCTGTCATTTTGAATAAGACGACCCCCTCGAAAACGAGATGATTCATCTCAAGGGGCTATTCCTCTCGAAAATAAATAAATGTCAAAGATAATTAGACAAATACACGTCAGATTGTGTATTGTCTTTGATCAAATCTGCATTTTCTGTGAAACGTAGTGAGAAGACTGCTCTCCTGTTGTCTTTTCTCTCAGCACATACATGAACTAAGGTCACATGTCTCATAAAGGCGTCCAAAAGTGGAGACACTATTCACAATGGCGTGCTTGATGTCAGTGAGGTGAAGATGAATGTTTGTGGATCCAGTCACTTCCAGATAATGATCGGGGAAAACTGTCGGACATTTAACCCCTTAACTCCCGCCTGAACCGAGAGGATCTTTTTCCTCACGTCATCAGATTTTTTTCCATCATTTTTTGTTGGGTATTCAACTTATTTTTGTATCTTTTTTGTCATTTTTTGTCACATTTTTGTCATTTTTTCGTCAATTTTTTTTGTCATTTTTTGTCAATTTTTTATCAATTTTTTGTAATTTTTTTGTAGCATTTTGTCACATTTTTGTCATTTTTTCGTCAGTTTTTTATCATATTTTTGTCCGTTTTTTATCACATTTTTGTCCATTTTTTATCACATTTTTGTCACATTTTGTCACATTTTTGTCATTTTTTTCATCAATTTTTTGTCAATTTCTTGTGACATTTTTGTGACATTTTTGCCTCTTTTTCATCAATTTTTCGTCACTTTTTTGTCAATGTTTTCTCACTTTTTTGTCACATTTCCATCATTGTTTTCGTCTCAGTTTTGTTGCTATTTTCACAGCTTTTTTCCCAGAAGCTTTTGGACTGGGGTAAAGCCAAACTGGAGAAAATGTACTCGGTTCAGGTGGGAGTATAAAGGGGTCAATGTTTGGAGATTTCTTTCCAGAACTGTCTCTCCTGTTCAGACTCCACCCGAACTTATGACATGACATTTCAGTAACGCAGCCTATTGACGGCTCCATGCTTTCATACTCGGATACTAAATATTCAGTGTCTGATTATGCATGCCTTATTGATTTCCTTTGTGTTGGTTCGTGAAGTGAGTTTCAAACCCTTGATACATAAGCCTCTGTTGGTCGAGTGGAGCGGGGGTTAGTTTTGCTGCACCATCTCTGAGTTCACCTTATTTAAACCTCTCTGGGCTCGGTCTCAAAAAAGGGGGGAGCCTTTTGCTAAACACAGAATATGTTGCAAAAGTCCAAACTTTCACTCGTAAACAAAACAGTCAGACCTTGAGGAAAACCTCCTCAAAGAAATGGATGGAAACCTGGTTCTGAATGAAGATGTGTGGATTTGTATTTTGCAGCAGCCCTGTTGGTGTTCGGGGAGTTCCTGCGCTCGGAGTACAGCGAGGAGAACCTGCTCTTTTACCTGGACTGTGAGGCGTTCAGGGACCTGTCTGCAGAATCCGACAGAGCAGCAGCGGCTAAGAGGATCTACAGGGAGTTTGTCGCCGTCGGAGCTCCACGGCAGGTGAACGAGACCCCATTGTGCATGTTTGCATCAAGAGGACAAAATATACAAAACTCAAAACACAAATAACAGTTCCCACAAGGGGGCAGTACAAGTATTTTCCCCTTCCATATTTCTTCCATTTGTTAATATACATGCGTTTCCAATGACATCACTCATAATTCCGACGGCCATTTTGAATACGGAAGTAGCATTATGCAGTACTACAACAGGAAACAATATCTGCTCTCGGGATGAAAATGAAAGACGACTGATCGACAGTGGCATTTCTATGGACTTGTAATCATTGCTGAAGAAGAAATCAGTTAAAACACGGCCCCAGAGAAAAAGTGGGCAGGACAGGGGGGGGGGGGGGGGGACAGACTCGCATTGCGATGTTGTGGTGCCGCCTCCCCATGCTTTCATACTTTCCCCAGACCTGTGGAAGGCAGTGGGTTGCGAGGGGGGGGTTCTCTTGTACACGCGTAACATGCATGATGCAATGCGCAATGTTTAATAAAGATGAAAGAAATAAAAGTGTCCCTCCGCTGCTGCAGCCACTCACTGCAGATCCAAGGTGAGCGGGCGGGACAGAGAGGCAGCAGCCTCGCGCTGGACACCGTTCGAATGCGCAAAGTTACGAAATGTACAGGATTTAATTGATCATAAACTGTCATATCGGCTGCGGAGAAGTGGCAGAGTTATGCAGTAAAACTGTAGTGTATTGGAACATTTGCGCTACAGCTGCAGGATTCTTGGAGCAGCTGAATTGAAAAAAATATGCCAATATAGGCAAGCCCACACGGACACTTGAGCATATAGATGACATTGTAGGTGTTGCAGGTGATAACTCCTTTTATTTTGTATTTTCTGCCGGTTCTTGAATGATTGAAAGTCTTAGTCTTTTGTGTAAAGTTACATTGGGTAATTGCAAGACCGCAAGACCACTCAAAACTAGAATCACGGAACACCGATTCGTAACAATGATTCTAGGAGCCCTGTAGCAACACACTTTGCCGAAGCACAACACAATATCAGCACACTCAGGTATGTGGGCATAGAACATGTCAAATTTCCGAACAGAGGCGGTGACATAAACAATCAACTATTAAAAAGGGAGGCCTATTGGATATACACATTCGTTCTAACAAGATATCACAACAGTGTTCATGTTCAGCTTCTATCTACCCCGGGGTAACTCTGATGTAAATATATGTAAATTTTGTAAATTTTGCACATTTGCTGGTGCGTATATACATATCTGCTTTTACAAATGATCTTATCCTGTGGTTGTCACTTGTTAAAGTAAGCCTACACTCGTCTGTCTCTACTGTCCTGCACAGGAACCTGTATAGTTTTGTTTCCTGTGCGTGGCAACATTTTATGTAATGTCTCTTTGTGAATTCATATCATGTGACATGTCCTGTGTCATGTGACAATGACACATGACCCCTGTAATTAAGCTGTGTACAT
Organism: Gobius niger; assembly: GCF_951799975.1. Classification (NCBI taxonomy): domain Eukaryota; kingdom Metazoa; phylum Chordata; class Actinopteri; order Gobiiformes; family Gobiidae; genus Gobius; species Gobius niger. The sequence goes on from NC_136857.1 coordinate 36,510,391, forward strand.
ATATACAGGTGTGTTAGAGCTTCTTTTTATTGTCTGAAGAAGGGCTAAGGCCCAAAACGTCACAAAACTTGGTGAGCATTAAATAAGCTTGGGAGCGACTAAGTTGTGCGGATCTTTTATTGTTTTTGTGACATCAATAGTAAGACAACACAAAGTGTACAGCAACGAGTAAATTTACTGCATATATTGTGTTTTCGTACTAAAATAGTATTGAGATGTTTTTGTCTGGTCCACAGATAAACATCGACTGTGGGACCCGGGCGGAGGTCCTGGAGAACCTCACGGATCCTGGACCGGACTGTTTCGACAAAGCCCAGAGAACTGTCCACTCCCTGATGGAAAACGACTCTTATCCGCGCTTCCTCAAGTCTCAGCTGTACCAGGTGCTTCTGGACACGCCTACATATGTGTAACACGGAAACTACACGCCAAGAGACTGTAATGTGATGCGAGGACCGCAGGAGGAAAGGACCGCAGGACGAAAGGACCTCAGGACGAAAAGACAACAGTATGAAAGGACCTTAGGACGAAAAGACCTCTGGACAAAAGGATCTTAGGACGAAAGGGCCGCAGTATGGACCGCAGGACGAAAGGACAAAAGGATCTTAGGACGAAAGGACCTCAGGACGAAATGACCTTAAGACGAAAGGACCTAGGACGAAAGGACCTTAGGACGAAAGGATGAAAGGACCTTCGGACAAAAGGTCTACAGTATGAAAGGACCTAGGACAAAGGACCTAGGGCGAAAGGATGAAAGGACCTTAGCACGAAAGGACCACAGGACAAATGGACCATAGGATGAAATGACCTCAGGACAAAAGGACCTTCGGACGAAATGACCACAGGACGAAATGACCTTAAGACGAAATGACCTCAGGACAAAAGTACCTTAGGACAAAAGGACCTTAGGACGAAAGGACCATAGGACGAAAGGACCTTAGGACGAAAGGACTTTAGGAGGAAAGGATCATAGGACGAAAGGACCTTAGAACGAAAGGATAGTAGGACGAAAGGACCTTAGGACGAAAGAACCTTAGGGCGAAAGGATCATAGGACGAAAGGATCATAGGATGAAAGGACCTTAGAATGAAAGGACCTCAGGACGAAAGGACCTTTGGACGAAAGGACCTCAGGACGAAAGGACCTCAGGACAAAAGGACCTTAGGACAAAAGGACCTTAGGACGAAAGGACCTAGGACGAAAGGACCTTAGGACGTAAGGACCTTAGGACGTAAGGACCTTAGGACGAAATGACCTTAGGACGAAATGACCTTAGGACGAAAGGGCCGCAGTATGGACCGCAGGACGAAAGGACAAAATATCTTAGGACGAAAGGACCTCAGGACGAAAGGACCTTAGGACGAAAGGACCTAGGACGAAAGGACCTTAGGACGAAAGGACTACAGTATGAAAGGACCTAGGAAAAAAAGGACCTAGGGCGAAAGGATGAAAGGACCTTAGCACGAAAGGACCACAGGACAAATGGACTATAGGATGAAATGACCTCAGGACGAAAAGACCTTAGGACGAAAGGACCTTAGGACGAAAGAACTTTAAAATGAAAGGACCTCAGGACAAAAGGACCTTAGGACGAAAGGACCTTAGGACGAAAGGACTTCAGGACAAAAGGACCTTAGGACAAAAGGATCTTAGCACGAAAGGACCTTAGTACGAAATGACCACAGGGCGAAATGACCTTAGGACAAAATGACCTCAGGACGAAAGTACCTTAGGACGAAAGGACCGTAGGACAAAAGGACTTTAGGAGGAAAGGACCTTAGGACGAAAGGATCATAGGACGAAAGGACCTTAGAATGAAAGGACCTCAGGACGAAAAGACCTTAGGACGAAAGGACCTTAGGACGAAAGGACTTTAAAATGAAAGGACCTCAGGACAAAAGGACCTTAGGACGAAAGGACCTTAGGACGAAAGGACTTCAGGACAAAAGGACCTTAGGACGAAAGGATCTTAGCACGAAAGGACCTTAGTACGAAATGATCATAGGACGAAATGATCATAGGACGAAAGGATCATTGGACGAAAGGACCTCAGGACGAAAGGACCTCAGGACAAAAGGACCTTAGGATGAAAGGACCCCAGGACGAAAGGACCTCAGAACGAAAGGACCTTAGGATGAAGGGATCTTAAGACGAAAGGACCTTAGAACGTAAACAAAGCAGGATGAAAGGACCGCAGGACAAAAGGACAGCGGCAGAAGTTACATTTACCTAAAGTGAACCTCCAGTGCGTGAATTAAGGATGAGGTTCACCAATTACTCCACCACGAAGAGCCAGACTAACTGGATATGATGTGAATCAACTGAACTGAACTAAATAAACTGAACTGACTTTGACCGACTTTGGAACAGTATTATAAGATGAGATTAAATTGTCTAAAAGCACAAAGTGTCTGCAGTGGAAATACAGTTACAAATATAATGGGGCTTAAAGCAAAGAACCAGACTCTGAGTTAGTTTGTCTTTCCACCTCCTTCTCACACTAGGGTTCCCAAAGTGGGGTCCGGGGAAAGATTGAGCACAACTTCACATAGAAAAACGTTGTGTTTGAAAAGACCTTTGCGCACTTGTTTCATTTTAGTATAATATTAAAAAGGTAAAGGGGAAAGGAGCGGAGAAACTGGCGATTCCTTATCCGTGTGTGTCGTCATTTGGTGATTTTTTTTTACAGGGATTTCCTTCTTATAAACTGCCTTAAACACTGACTGAGACTGAGGCTGATGTCAAAATCACAGACAAAGGTTTTCTGTTTCCTCTTGGATGTGTTAGACTGAGGACCAGAAGCAGATCTTTAGCTAAATCCTTAAGTAAACACATGTTTGTATAAATTATGATCAGTTAAAAAAATGTTTGTCTGTTTTGGCAGTGCAGGTTTACAATCAGTGGTTGATAAAGTGACGCAGGTGACCCCCGGCTCACATTGACTACGGTCCAGGTTTGGTCCGGGTTTCGGGTTCAGTCCTGATCAGTCCAGGCACAGAAACGGCGCTCACGAGAACAGAAGTGCTCGAGGGTTCACGTGATGACCACAGTCCAGATAAGTAGTGAGCAGACAGGTTATTTTTTGAAATACACCGGATCTTCTTTCCTCACGAGACCCGACTTCCTGTTTTTCTGTCAGCTTGATCCGCTGGGGCTCTGGCCAAAATAGACTTCTTATGGATCCTTTCTTTTTCCGATGGTCTCGGTAACCGGAGCCGGACTTTGCGGAGCAGTGTGAGTGTGCAACATCGGTTTGAATGACTTTCTAAGATCGCGGAGGCCGGACTGGACCTTAAACGGATTTAATGTGAGCTGGGAGTAAGTGATGTGAATACAGATAGAGATTATTGCATACAGTGCCTCTCGAAAGTATTCATATACCTTGAACTTTTGCACATTTTGGCATGTTAACAGCCCTAAACATAAAGATTTTATTTTGATTTTTTTACTGAACGTTCACACACAAGTAACAGACAACTGTGAAGTGAAAGCAAAATGATACATGATTCTGTTATTTTTCAAAAAATAGAAAACCGAAAAGTGGGGCTTGCATAAGTATTCATACAGCATGAATGAATACTTTGTGGAACCCCCTTTAGCTGCAATAACAGCAGCAAGTCTTTTGGGGTCTGACTCTACAAGATTTGCACATCTAGAAACTGAAATTTTAGCCCACTCCTCTTTACAAAACAACTCAAGCTCTGTCAGATTTGAAGGAGAGCGTTTGTGAACAGCAGTTTTCAATTCTTTCCACAGATTTTCAATAGGATTTAGGTCAGGACTTTGACTGGGCCATTCTAACACATCAATATGTTTGTTTTTTAACCATTCCATTGTAGATTTATCTTTGTGTTTAGGGTCAATGTCCTGCTGGAAGGTGAATCTCCGCCCCAGCCTCAGTTCTCTTGTGACTCCAGCAGGTCTTCCTCCAAAATGTCCCTTTATTTGGCTCCATCCATCTTCCCAACTATTCTTACAATCTTCCCAGTCCCCGCTGAGGAAAAGCAGCCCCACAGCATGATGCTCCCCCCCCGTATATTTGACACTGGGGATGGTGCACTCAGGACGATGAGCAGTGTCAGATTTGCTCCATACATAACGTTTTGCATTTGGGCGCAAAAGTTCAATTTTTTTCTCATCTGACCAAAGCTCCTTCTTCCACATGGAGCTGTGTCCTCCATATGACTTCTAGCAAACTTCAAACGGGATTTCTTATGGCCTCTTTTCAATAATGGCTTTCTTCTTCCACTCGTCCATGAAGGCCAGATTTGTGTAGATACGACTTATAGTTGTCCCATGTACAGATTCCCCCAGCTCAGCGGCAGGACTTCACAGCTCCTCCAGAGTTATCTTGGGGCACTTGGTTGTATTTCTTACTAGTGTCCTCCTTGTTTGATCTAATATTTTAGATGGGCAACCACGCCTTGGTAAGTTGGCAGTGCCCCGGGAGATGTTTAAATCTTGGGAAATCTTTGTATAGCTTAACGCTGCTTTACACTTCAACAGAACTTTGTCCCTGACCTCTCTGGTGTTCTCCTTGACCTTCATGATGCTGTTTAGTGACCAATACACTCCGACCATAGCTCTGAGGCCCTCACAGAATAGCTGTAATTATACTGAGGGTAGATTACACACAGGTGGCCTCTATTTAACCGTTAGTCCAAGGTGTGAACATTCTGGAGTCATTAGGAATGTTATAAAGGCAGTTTAATGCACTCAGAAAATGCTGTATGAATACTTATGCACGCCCCACTTTTCACTTTTCAATTTTTTGAAAAATAACAATCATGTATCATTTCGCTTTCACTTCACAGTTGTCTGTTACTTGTGTGTGAACGTTCAGTAAAAAAATCAAAACAAAATCTTTATATATAGGGTTGTAAACATGACAAAATGTGCAAATGTTCAAGGTGTATGAATACTTTCGAGAGGCACTGTATACTGTATTTCTGCATAGTAGTTATTGCACATGTTACTTCACAGTCTTGTTGTTCAGTCTGACAGCAGTGTGGATGAAGGACCTGAGGGGGTCTCAGTCTGCTACTGAAAGAGCTGCTCAGCTCCTCTACAGGCCCGTGCAGTGGGTGGGAGGTGTTGTCCATGATGGAGTTGATCTTGGCTAACACCCTCCTGTCCCTCACCTCCACCACAGAGTCCAGGGGGCCCCAGGACAGAGCCTGCCCTCCTGAGCAGCTGGTTCAGTCTGTTCTGGTCCTGCTCTGTCCCTTTTGTTTACTTTAAAACAATGCTGGGTCTTTCTTGGCTCGTACGGCAAAGATGTACAAATGTATCCAGTAAAACAATGTGGAACAGAAACTACAAATGCAGTTCACAGAAAAAGGAACAAAAACAAACATCACCAAATCACATTTCTCTGTGAAGTATCACCAAATGGCGTCAGACCCGGGAGGGAGTCGTGCAGATGCTGTTTCTCCAGTTCCTCCTCACCTTCCCCTTATCAGAGTCAGCGGCTTATGCTTCACGCCGCTTAATCATAATGGAAACTTCATATTAAAACCAGCGATAGACTGCCAGAGTTATCACGGACGACTCGGAGCTTAATCTGGGACGAGGGCGCGGGTTTGGGATCTGAAAACAACTCTGCTCAACTTTCCGTAAAAGCATAAGAGGGATTTTACATTATTTAAAGGACGGGAAGTGGCGGATCAGGTGGCACGTGGCTGTTTTGTCAAAAACAAGGCGGGTTTCTGTGACCGGGATAATCCGCGCAGAAGCTCCTGTTTAATAAATGGTGCCGGCTTTAGAGAGCGAGGAGGGGAGGCTTTGGAGGCTTTGGAGTCTGCGGCGGGAAAACGTGCAGAGAAAAGACAAACAAATAAAAACAATGATTATCGGTGAACATGATGTGAATTCATTTTCTCCTTTTCTTTCTTCTTTTGCGAATTGTGATCATTTTGAGCGGGTGAAAGTTTTGGGGTTTGCAGGAACCGATTAGAGATCGGGCTTTTTTTGTTTCCGATCCCGGGGTTTGAGAATCTGCTGATGTCCGATATTAAAAGTGTCTTTCTCTGAGTGAAAAAGTGAATGTTTCTCTTTTCTCCATTCTGAGATCAATAAAGTCTTAAGTTTACTGAGATGTTACAGATCATTTACATCTATGAATAAACTAATGGAAAAACATGGATTTTTCTGAACTAAATATCCTTCAAGTTGTACAGATAACTCAGATAAAGTGATCTGATCATTACTGCATTATAAATATGTTATAAGTTATTCTGTTCACTGACAGGATTTGCAGCAACACCCGGGTCATCCTTTCACTGCTGACTTCAGTCAGTTCAGGGCGGTGCGGTGGCGCAGTGGTTAGCGCCTCTGCTTCACAGCTAGAAGGTCCCAGGTTGGATTCTGCATGTTCTCCCCGTGTCTGTGTAGGTTTCCTCCATGTTCTCCGGTTTCCCCACCACTAAAAACATGTGCAATACACTGCAAAAAGTGGATTCTAAGCAAATAAGTTCTTATTTTTTCCCTAAAAAGCAATAATGTCTTGCCGAGCAAAGTTTTCTTGAGAAAATAAGGAAATAAAATCTAGCCATTTCTTGTTCAGATATATTTGCTAAAAACATGCTAATTTTTCTTATTTTAAGAAAAAATAAGATCACAACAACTCTTAATTTAAGAACTGATTCTCACAGATGGACAATACATTCCATTCTTTAAAGCGGGTGGCGCGGTGGCACAGTGGTTAGAGCCTCAGCTTCACAGCTCGAAGGTACTGGGTTCGATTCCCACCAGGACGGGGCCTTTCTGTGTGGAGCATGTTCTCCCCATATCTACCACTAAAAACATGTACAATAGGTGAATCCTCCCGCCAGGTGATTCTGACCATCAGCCTGGCTCCACATCATGGACATGGGTCCCGGGCGTGGGCAATATTTTCCTTAAATATTAGTATTTATTAAGAACATTTTCCTCAAAAATGTGTGTAATTTAGAACATTTTGCTTAAATCAAGCAACATCTAAGTAAAATATCCCACAACATTTTTCACTAAATAAGAATGTTTTCCTTAAATTATTCCATTTTCTGAGGACATTTTGCTTAATTCTAGCTATTTATTTGCTTAAATTTAGTGTTTCTTTCTTGTTTTATGATGAGAAAAATATTCTAGAAAAAAGAATTCTTAGCAAGAAAAAAATGCTGACCCCATTGGCAGAATTTTTTCCTTAAAACAAGACAAAATGTCTGATTTTAAGATTTTTTCCCTTGTTTTTAGTAGGGTATTTTTTGCAGTGTAGGTGAATCCTCCAGGCAGGAGATTCGGACCACGAGCCTGGCTCCACATCATGGAGACGGGTCCCTGGGCCACGGCCACTGCTCCTGACGGGTCGCCCCAGAGGCATCGAAGGATGGGTCAAATGCAGAGCACACATTTCCCTCCCGGGACAATGAAGTAAACTAACAGTGGTGGTTTGTGCGTCTTCGCTCAAGTGTCAGTGAGTTTCCTCGTTTGAGTCGTGCAGCCGTCAGTACATCTGTGTGAAAACTCCGCGATAAACCGTGGTTCTAAAATTCTTACGTAAAACCTGCCGTGTCCTTTTGTAATCGTGGTACAATGTTCCATCGCTAAGACGCGGTTCACCTTTCGCGGCCTTGCTGTTTCACGGATTTATTTTTAGTACAATTTTGCAGCTTTTTTACAGTGTATGAACGCCAGACGAGCGTTGTGTTCTGCGTCCTGATTGGCTGTCGCAGAGTGAGCCTCCTCTCGCTGCAGAGAGGATCTCTGTCAGTGTCAGTGCACACCAGAGTCACAGCAGCCCAGGCCGGGCATGAGCCGGTCTGACTCCACATTCTCTGCTCTTTTCTGCATAAATAAACCCCGTTAGCATGTGGCTAACTCCTCAGCTAAACACTCGCCTTCTGGTCGTAGCGACGATTGTCTCTTAGTTTGAACAATTGCACAGCAGAGACGAGAGCAGCTCATGATGTTTCCATCCCCACGTCTGAAATGTGAATCTAAAAATATTATTACACAAAACTAATCACACAGTGACACCAGGTATAAGGAGAACAGTGTGAACGAGTGAGAAAAGTGCAAAGTGTGTGGTGATGGGTTTTACTGCCTTATTGTGGGTTATTTTTAGAACGTAACCCCCGGGAGGGACCACTGTACTCGTAAAACCTGTTCATCTGTTATTGTTCCATTTTCTGGTTCTAGACGACTAATGTTTTAGTATTGATTAAAAGTATTGTTCAGTTATCAGCAGCAGATAAAATGTAAAGGTGAGCTATTAACTGTGCCTGTGAACTATGTTTGAGACAAATTAGTCTATTGTGTTTCATAGAAAAGAGTTCACATTAAGTTAAGAGTTTACATTTTTGTTTTTGTACTTCAGTCTTTTCTGAAAAGCTTAAACTTCTCGTCTGTAAAGGTAAAAACAGTATCTCGTATTCAGAGTCCTCGTGCAGAGGCCGTGCATTTTTAACTTGAATGCAGACCTTTCCATCCCAAACAATGAGGTGTTTATAAAACACTAATGCTTCCAGAATGACACGTGTCCATTTCAGAGGAGCAGGAGACACTTGTGTTTATTAAATCCTGCCTCGACTGAATATTCGACAAGGCTGAAATCCTGCCAAAAAACTGCAGATCCTGTTTACTGCGTTCTGAAAGTGCCACACCTTTCTGTCGAGGTCGAGGATGACGCTCTGTAGTAAATGTAGGAGTTAATAAAGGTCAAGGGAGGAGGAAGTGAGTGAAGGAAACGAGGCAGTGAGGAAGGAGCTTCAGGAGACGTGATGTTCGAGCCACATGTGGAGAGAAAAGAATCATGAGAGAAAACAGGAGGATCATTTAACCTCTTAACTCCCACCTGGACCGAGAGGATCTTTTTCCTCACGGCATAATTTTTTTGTTGGGTATTCAACTCATTTTTGTAACTTTTTTATCACATTTTTGTCATTTTTGGTCATTTTTTTGTCAATTTTTTGTAATTTTTTTGTCACATTTTGTCACATTTCTGTCATTTTTTGTCACATTTTTGTCATTTTTTGTCACATTTCTGTCATTTTTTGTCACATTTTTGTCATTTTTTGTCACATTTCTGTCATTTTTTGTCACATTTTGTCACATTTTTGTCACATTTGTCACATTTTTTGTCACATTTTTGTCATTATCTTGTCAAATTTATATCACATTTTTGTCATTTTTTTGTCATTTTTTTGTCTTTTTTTTGTCTTTTTTTTGTCTTTTTTTCGTCAATTTTTTGTCATTTTCGTGTCAAATCTTTATCAATTTTTTGTCATTTTTTGGTCATTTTTTCATCATTTTTTCGTCAACTTTTTGTCATTTTCTTGTCACATTTTTATCACATTTTTGTCACATTTTTGTCACATTTTTGTCACATTTGTCACATTTTTTCGTCACATTTTTGTCATTTTTTTCTCATATTTTCGTCATTTTTTTGTAATTTTCTTGTCATTTTTTTTAATCAAATTTTCATCCATTTTTTTGTCACATTTTTGTCACATTTTGTGTCATTTTTTCGTCACATTTTTGTCAATTTCTTGTGACATTTTTGTGACATTTTCATCATTTTTCATCATCATTCGTTTCAGTTTTGTTGCTATTTTCACCGCTTTTTTCCAGAAGCTTTTGGACTGGGGTAAAGCCAAACTGGAGAAAATGTGTTCATGTGGTTCAGGTGGGAGTTAAGGGGTTAAAGGCAGATAGATCTGACTGTCACCGGCATAACAGTGAAAAGTTATGCCATGTTTTCTCAGAATGGAACCAAGTGGGCGCATGTACAAGGAAAACAATAAATACATTCCAACTATTATACATTTTTAGCTCCTAAAATGCAATATATTCACAAATGCACATGTTTATAGTTTTACTGGAGCGGCACTTTTGATTTGGTAAAGTAATACATCTTTGAGGCAGTGTGGGCATGTGGCCACTAGATGGAGACTGTGACCTGTAGAAACTGGACGAGCTGCTGCTGCTGAAGATGAAGATGATGATGATGATGATGATGATGATGATGATGATGATGATGATGATGATGATGATGATGGAGTCTGAGCTCTTCGTGTCTAAAGTTTACAGGAGGTTTAAGTGTCAGTTTGATGAGTTTGGGATAAACTGTACCGAGCGGAGGCAGAGCTGGAGGAGTTTCCGTTACTTTCACAACGTAAACACTCAGTGTAAACAGACACAGGCGATGTTAAAGCTGAAACCACAGTGAACATTACTGACTCATTCTGTCGGAAACACAGCTTTAAAATCAATACAGAGGAGAAACAAAAAACTGCAGCGATAAATAATAATATCAAACTGAACCTGAACTGAAATCCTGCCTCTCACTTTTAAAGGTTCAGCATTTTTGTCACGTTTTCATCTCTTTTTTATAGGTTTCTTTAATCACGTTTTAGTCGTTTTTTTTATTGTGCTATTGTTGCTTTTCTGGCACATTTTTGTTCAGTATCCCCAATGGGATGATTTAGTTTGCAGCCTGTGCAGCCAGCATGACATACAACACACCAACAACACAGTACAAAAAACACATCACAAAGTTAAAGCAGAACTACGTAACTTATTTAACTTAATAAATCCTCTCCGTAGTCCCTCTGGGGGTGATACAAGTGTTAATGGGAGGAGTGGAGGGTCTTTCATCTCCCCCGGTGCCCCCTGGCCAGAAAACCACATTTGCTACTTTCCCCAATACACACTAATGGAATCAAGAAGAAAAAGCTAACAGGCTAACTGCGGGCTAGCGCTACTTAAACAGTATTTACAGCCAAGTTTGAGTGAAAACAATGATGTCCATTGTGTAATTGGATGAACAATATCCCTCTGTCCCTTTGTCTTTTCTGTCAGTGTAGTATTTGCTCTCACGGACAATTAATGAGTAAAAAAACGCGACATGTACGACACCTGCAGTGGCGCTTATGGCCTCTAGGGGCAAGAGTTACTTAGTTCTGCTTTAAGACCAGTGGCTCTGGGTGTCTTGGCTGACACGTCTCTGCAACATCGCGTGGCGGTCGGGGACAGTGCCTCTGGATTGGCAGACCGGGGTGGTGGTCCCTCTCTTTAAAAAGGGGGATCGGAGGGTGTGTTCCAATTACAGAGGAATCACCCTCCTTAGCCTCCCCGGTAAGGTCTATTCCGGGGTGCTGGAGAGGAGGATCCGGCCGATAGTTGAACCTCGGATCCAGGAGGAACAATGCGGTTTTCGTCCTGGTCGTGGCACACTGGACCAACTCTATACCCTTCATCGGGTACTCGAGGGTTCGTGGGAGTTCGCCCAACCAGTCCACATGTGTTTTGTGGATCTGGAGAAAGCGTTCGACCGCGTCCCTCGTGGTGCCCTGTGGGGGGTGCTCCGGGAGTATGGGGTCCGGGGCCCTCTGCTAAGGGCTGTCCGTTCCCTGTATGACCGCAGCAGGAGCTTGGTTCGCATTGCCGGCAGTAAGTCAGACCTGTTCCCGGTGCGTGTTGGTCTCCGCCAGGGCTGCCCTTTGTCACCGGTTCTGTTCATTACTTTTATGGACAGAATTTCTAGGCGCAGCCAGGGGCCGGAGGGTGTCCGGTTTGGGAGCCTCAGAGTCTCATCTCTGCTGTTTGCGGACGATGTTGTTCTGATGGCTTCAACGAACCAGGACCTCCAGCACGCACTGGGGCGGTTTGCAGCCGAGTGTGTAGCGGCCGGGATGAGGATCAGCACCTCCAAATCCGAGGCCATGGTCCTCCACCGGAAAAAGGTGGCTTCCCCTCTTCAGGTCGGTGGGGAGTCCTTACCTCAAGTGGAGGAGTTCAAGTATCTCGGGATCTTGTTCACGAGTGAGGGACGGAAGGAGCGTGAGATCGATAGACGGATCGGTGCGGCGTCAGCAGTGATGCGGTCGCTGTATCGGTCTGTCGTGGTGAAGAGGGAGCTGAGTCGGGGCAAAGCTCTCGATTTACCGATCGATCTACGTTCCCACCCTCACCTATGGTCATGAGATTTGGGTAATGACCGAAAGGACAAGATCGCGAATACAAGCGGCCGAAATGAGTTTCCTTCGCAGGGTGGCTGGGCGCACCCTCCGAGATCGGGTGAGGAGCTCAGTTACCCGGGAGGAGCTCGGAGTAGAGTCGCTGCTCCTTCACGTCGAAAGGAGCCAGCTGAGGTGGCTCGGGCATCTGTTCCGGATGCCTCCTGGTCGCCTCCCGCGGGAGGTGTTCCAGGCATGTCCTAGTGGGACAAGGCCTCGTGGAAGGCCCAGGACACGGTGGTGGGACTATGTCTCCGAGCTGGCCTGGTGTCGCCTCGGGGTCCCCCCAGAACAGCTGGAGGAGGTGTGTGTGGATCGGGAAGTTTGGGCATCTCTGCTGAGACTGCTGCCCCCGCGACCCGGCCCTGGATAAAGCGGAAGAAAATGGATGGATGGATGGATGGCTCTGGGGGTCATGGACCTTTTGACCCTGTTGGTGTAACACTGTGGAACATTGTAACCACGCCCGAAAGGAAGCAGTAAAAACTCTTGGCACGAGGGGGGGGTCACATGATGAGCTTCTTCACACTGTGACCCTGAACATCTCGCTGAGGTCATTTAAGGTCATTTAACCTCTTACCACCCGCCTAAACCGAATGCATGCTGCCCCCTTTGGCTATAGGCCTGTGTAACACCTCATTTGAAAGCTAAGACCCACAAAACAGATATTTTTCCTCGCGTTGTTGCTGTGTTGTGTCACCTTTTTATGGTATTTTTTTTTTTTTTCACATCACATTTCTGTTGAGATTTTGTCACTTTTTGGTTGCGTTTTTCTCACTTTTTAAAAAAAATTTTAGTCACTTGTTGATTGACTTTTTGTCACATTTTTGTTGAATTTTGGTCACTTTTTGGTTCAGTTTTTGTCACATTTTTGTCACATTTGTGTCACATTTTTGTCACTTTTTGGTTGAGTTTTTGTCACATTTTTGTCACATTTTTGTCACATTTTTGTCACATTTTTGTCACATCTTTTGTCAATTTTTTTGTCCATTTTTGGTCAAATCTTTGTCAAATTTTTGTCAAATTTTTGTCACATTTTTGTCACATTTTTGTCACATTTTTGTCACATTTTTGTCACATTTTTTTATTGAATTTTTGTCATATTTTTGTTGAATTTTTGTCACTTTTTGGTTGAAATTTTGTCACTTTTTGGTTGAGTTTTTGTCACATCTTTGTTTAATTTTTGTCACTTTTTGGTTGAGTTTTTGTCACATTCTTGTCACATTTTTGTCAATTTTTTGTCAAATTTTTATTGAATTTTTGTCACATTTTTGTTGAATTTTTGTCACTTTTTGGTTGAAATTTTGTCACTTTTTGGTTGAGTTTTTGTCACATCTTTGTTTAATTTTTGTCACTTTTTGGTTGAGTTTTTGTCACATTTTTGTCACATTTTTGTCACATTTTTGTCACATTTTTGTCACATTTTTGTCACTTTTTGGTTGAGGTTTTGTCACATTTTTGTTACATTTTTGTCACATTTGTGTCACATTTTTGTCACATTTTTGGCACATTTTTGTAGAATTTTTGTCACATTTTTGTCACATTTTTGTCATTTTTTGGGTCATTTTCTGTCACATTTCTGTCATTTTTTTGTCACATTTTTGTCATTTTTTTGTCAATTTTTGTAATTTTTTTGTCACATTTCTGTCATTTTTTTGTCACATTTCTGTCATTTTTTTGACATATTTTTGTCATTTTTTTGTCACATTTTTGTTTTGTTTTTGTTCACATTTCTGTCATTTTTTTGTCACATTTTTGTCATTTTTTTGGTCAAATTTTTGTCACATTTTTGTTTTGTTTTTGTTCACATTTCTGTCATTTTTTTGTCACATTTTTGTCTTTTTTTTGGTCAAATTTTTGTGTAACACCTCATTTGAAAGCTAAGACCCACAAAACAGATATTTTTCCTCGCGTTGTTGCTGTGTTGTGTCACCTTTTTATGGTATTTTTTTTTTTTTTCACATCACATTTCTGTTGAGATTTTGTCACTTTTTGGTTGCGTTTTTCTCACTTTTTAAAAAAAATTTTAGTCACTTGTTGATTGACTTTTTGTCACATTTTTGTTGAATTTTGGTCACTTTTTGGTTCAGTTTTTGTCACATTTTTGTCACATTTGTGTCACATTTTTGTCACTTTTTGGTTGAGTTTTTGTCACATTTTTGTCACATTTTTGTCACATTTTTGTCACATTTTTGTCACATCTTTTGTCAATTTTTTTGTCCATTTTTGGTCAAATCTTTGTCAAATTTTTGTCAAATTTTTGTCACATTTTTGTCACATTTTTGTCACATTTTTGTCACATTTTTGTCACATTTTTTTATTGAATTTTTGTCATATTTTTGTTGAATTTTTGTCACTTTTTGGTTGAAATTTTGTCACTTTTTGGTTGAGTTTTTGTCACATCTTTGTTTAATTTTTGTCACTTTTTGGTTGAGTTTTTGTCACATTCTTGTCACATTTTTGTCAATTTTTTGTCAAATTTTTATTGAATTTTTGTCACATTTTTGTTGAATTTTTGTCACTTTTTGGTTGAAATTTTGTCACTTTTTGGTTGAGTTTTTGTCACATCTTTGTTTAATTTTTGTCACTTTTTGGTTGAGTTTTTGTCACATTTTTGTCACATTTTTGTCACATTTTTGTCACATTTTTGTCACATTTTTGTCACTTTTTGGTTGAGGTTTTGTCACATTTTTGTTACATTTTTGTCACATTTGTGTCACATTTTTGTCACATTTTTGGCACATTTTTGTAGAATTTTTGTCACATTTTTGTCATTTTTTGGGTCATTTTCTGTCACATTTCTGTCATTTTTTTGTCACATTTTTGTCATTTTTTTGTCAATTTTTGTAATTTTTTTGTCACATTTCTGTCATTTTTTTGTCACATTTCTGTCATTTTTTTGACATATTTTTGTCATTTTTTTGTCACATTTTTGTTTTGTTTTTGTTCACATTTCTGTCATTTTTTTGTCACATTTTTGTCATTTTTTTGGTCAAATTTTTGTCACATTTTTGTTTTGTTTTTGTTCACATTTCTGTCATTTTTTTGTCACATTTTTGTCTTTTTTTTGGTCAAATTTTTGTCACATTTTTGTTATTTTTTTGTCACATTTCTGTCTTTTTTTGGGTCATTTTTTGTCACATTTCTGTCATTTTTTTGTCACATTTTTGTCATTTTTTTGGTCAAATTTTTGTCACATTTTTGTCACATTTTTGTCATTTTTTGGGTCATTTTTTTGTCACATTTCTGTCATTTTTTTGTCACATTTCTGTCATTTTTTTGACATATTTTTGTCATTTTTTTGTCACATGTCTGACATTTTTTGTCAAATTTTTGTCACATTTTTGTTTTGTTTTTGTTCACATTTCTGTCATTTTTTTGTCACATTTTTGTCATTTTTTTGGTCAAATTTTTGTCACATTTTTGTTATTTTTTTGTCACATTTCTGTCATTTTTTTGTCACATTTTTGTCATTTTTTTGGTCAAATTTTTGTCACATTTTTGTTTTGTTTTTGTTCACATTTCTGTCATTTTTTTGTCACATTTTTGTCACATTTTTGTCATTTTTTGGGTCATTTTTTTGTCACATTTCTGTCATTTTTTTGTCACATTTTTGTCACATTTTTGTCATTTTTTTGTCAAATTTTTGTCATTTTTTCGTTAATTTTTGTCAATGTTTTCTCACTTTTTTGTCACATTTCCATCATTGTTTTCGTCTCAGTTTTGTTGCTATTTTCACAGCTTTTTTCCAGAAGCTTTTGGACTGGGGTAAAGCCAAACTGGAGAAAATGTGCTTGGTTCAGGTGGGAGTTAAGGGGTTAAAGCACTGAACTGTACAGTTGGCCAAAGTGCTGCACACAGAAACAGATACAAATATTTACAGTAAAAAACATCAGGAAAAAAGTACAACAACAGCTGGCAACATCAATTTGCGTTAAACACCAGAGAAAAGAGCCGATGGAGCGAAGCTAAAAGCGGTGAGATATGGTCATGTTTCTGTGTCCCTGTTAAAAGCCGAGCGGCAGCGTTCTGAACGAGCTGCAGTCGAGAAAGAGAGCGCCCCCTGGCTCACACCAGCATTTTGGTTGAGTTTTTGTCACATTTTTGTCACATTTTTGTCACATTTTTGTCACTTTTTGGTTGAGGTTTTGTCACATTTTTGTTACATTTTTGTCACATTTGTGTCACATTTTTGTCACATTTTTGGCACATTTTTGTAGAATTTTTGTCACATTTTTGTCACATTTTTGTCATTTTTTGGGTCATTTTCTGTCACATTTCTGTCATTTTTTTGTCACATTTTTGTTTTGTTTTTGTTCACATTTCTGTCATTTTTTTGTCACATTTTTGTCATTTTTTTGGTCAAATTTTTGTCACATTTTTGTCACATTTTTGTCATTTTTTGGGTCATTTTTTGTCACATTTCTGTCATTTTTTTGTCACATTTCTGTCATGTTTTTGACATATTTTAGTCATTTTTTTGTCACATGTCTGACATTTTTTGTCAAATTTTTGTCACATTTTTATTTTGTTTTTGTTCACATTTCTGTCATTTTTTTGTCACATTTTTGTCATTTTTTTGGTCAAATTTTTGTCACATTTTTGTTATTTTTTTGTCACATTTCTGTCATTTTTTTGTCACATTTTTGTCATTTTTTTGGTCAAATTTTTGTCACATTTTTGTTTTGTTTTTGTTCACATTTCTGTCATTTTTTTGTCACATTTTTGTCACATTTTTGTCATTTTTTGGGTCATTTTTTTGTCACATTTCTGTCATTTTTTTGTCACATTTTTGTCACATTTTTGTCATTTTTTTGTCAAATTTTTGTCATTTTTTCGTTAATTTTTGTCAATGTTTTCTCACTTTTTTGTCACATTTCCATCATTGTTTTCGTCTCAGTTTTGTTGCTATTTTCACAGCTTTTTTCCAGAAGCTTTTGGACTGGGGTAAAGCCAAACTGGAGAAAATGTGCTTGGTTCAGGTGGGAGTTAAGGGGTTAAAGCACTGAACTGTACAGTTGGCCAAAGTGCTGCACACAGAAACAGATACAAATATTTACAGTAAAAAACATCAGGAAAAAAGTACAACAACAGCTGGCAACATCAATTTGCGTTAAACACCAGAGAAAAGAGCCGATGGAGCGAAGCTAAAAGCGGTGAGATATGGTCATGTTTCCGTGTCCCTGTTAAAAGCCGAGCGGCAGCGTTCTGAACGAGCTGCAGTCGAGAGAGAGAGCGCCCCCTGGCTCACACCAGCATAAAGGCCGTTACAGTAATCCAACCTGGTCGTCACAAAGGCAGGTATTACAGTCTCAAAATGCTGCCTTGATAAAATGGACTTCAATTTCGACAGTTTTCTTAACCTCTTTACTCCCACCTGAACGGATCCCATTTTCTCCAGTTTGGCTTTACCCTAATCAAAAAGCTTCTTGGGGAAAAAGCACCAAAACAGCCACAAAAATGAGAAGAAAACAAGGATGTAAACGCAACAAAAATGTGACAAAAATGTGACAAAAATGTGACAAAAATGTGACAAAAATTCAACAAAAATGTGACAAAAAATCAACAAAAATGTGACAAAAATTCAACAAAAATGTGACAAATATTCAACAAAAATGTGACAAAAATTCAACAAAAATGTGACAAAAATTCTACAAAAATGTGACAAAAATGTGACAAAAATTCAACAAAAATGTGACAAATATTCAACAAAAATGTGACAAAAATTCAACAAAAATTCAACAAAAATGTGACAAAAATTCAACAAAAATGTGACAAAAATTCAACAAAAATGTGACAAATATTCAACAAAAATGTGACAAAAATTCAACAAAAATGTGACAAAAATTCAACAAAAATGTGACAAATATTCAACAAAAATGTGACAAAAATTCAACAAAAATGTGACAAAAATGTGACAAAAATGTGACAAAAATTCAACAAAAATTCAACAAAAATTTAACAAAAATGTGACAAAAATTCAACAGAAATGTGACAAAAATTCAACAGAAATGTGACAAAAATTCAACAGAAATGTGACAAAAATTCAACAAAAATGTGACAAATATTCAACAAAAATGTGACAAAAATTCAACAAAAATGTGACAAAAATTCAACAAAAATGTGACAAAAATTCAACAAAAATGTGACAAAAATTCAACAAAAATGTGACAAAAATTCAACAAAAATGTGACAAAAATTCTACAAAATGTGACAAAAATTCAACAAAAATGTGACAAAAAAAATCAACAAAAAAATGACAAAAATTCAAAAAGTAGCAAAAATTCAACATAAATGTCACAAAAACTCAAAAGAGAAAAAAAGAAAAAAAAAAATTTATACAAGAGGTGACACAGCACAGCAACAGTTGTGTGGGTCTTAGCTTTCAAATGAGGTATAACACAGGCCTATATAATAGCCAAAGAGGACAGAATGCATTTGGTTTAGGCGGGTGGTAAGAGGTTAAGTGGAAAAAACCGGCTTGATGAAATCCGACAAAAAGCCAAGGTCAGGAGGGCTGCAATTTGGGCCACTAGGGTCAAAAACCATGACTTCAGTTTTGTCCTGATTTAGGCATGAAAGGTTCAGGGCCGTCCATGCCTTGATATCGCTGATGCAGTCGAAAAGGGGCCTAACAGCATGTGGATCACCTTCTTTAACCACTTAACTCCCGCCTGAACCGAGAGATCTTTTTCCTCACGTTATCAGATTTTTTTTTCCATCATTTTTTTGTTGGGTATTCAACTCATTTATGTAACTTTTTTGTCATTTTTTTTATTTTATTTTTTGGTCCATTTTTTGTCACATTTTTGTCACATTTTTGTCATTATTTTGTCATTTTTTCATTCAATTTTTGTAATTTTCTTGTCAAATTTTTATCAAATTTTTATCAAATTTTTGTCACATTTTGTCACATTTTTGTCATTTTTTCGTCCCATTTTTGTAATTTTCTTGTCAAATTTTTAGCACATTTTTGTCATTTTTTTGTCATTTTTTTGTCAAATTTTTGTCATTTTCTTGTCAAATTTTAATCAAATTTTTGTCACATTTTTGTCAATTTTTTTGTCATGTTTTTGTCACATTTTGTCACATTTTTTGTCATTTTTTTCGTCACATTTTTGTCAATTTCTTGTGACATTTTTGTGACATTTTCATCATTGTTTTCGTTTCAGTTTTGATGCTATTTTCACAGCTTTTTCCAGAAGCTTTTGGACTGGGGTAAAGCCAAACTGGAGAAAATGTGTTCATGTGGTTCAGGTGGGGGTTAAGGGGTTAAAGGCAGATAGATCTGACTGTCACCGGTATAACAGTGAAAAGTTATGCCATGTTTTCTCAGAATGGAACCAAGTGGGCGCATGTACAAGGAAAACAATAAATACATTCCAACTATGATACATTTTTAGCTCCTAAAATGCACTACATTCACAAATGCACATGTTTACAGTTTTACTGGAGCAGCACTTTTGATTTGGTAAAGTAATACATCTTTGAAGCAGTGTGGGCATGTGGCCACTAGATGGAGACTGTGACCTGTAGAAACTGGACGAGCTGCTGCTGCTGAAGATGATGATGATGATGATGATGATGATGATGATGATGATGCTGGAGTCTGAGCTCTTCGTGTCTAAAGTTTACAGGAGGTTTAAGTGTCAGTTTGATGAGTTTGGGATAAGCTGTACCGAGCGGAGGCAGAGCTGGAGGAGTTTCCGTTACTTTCACAACGTAAACACTCAGTGTAAACAGACACAGGCGATGTTAAAGCTGAAACCACAGTGAACATTACTGACTCATTCTGTCGGAAACACAGCTTTAAAATCAATACAGAGGAGAAACAAAAAACTGCAGCGATAAACAACAAACTGAACCTGAACTGAAATCCTGCCTCTCACTTTTAAAGGTTCAGCATTTTTGTCACGTTTTCATCTCCTTTTTTGTAGGTTTTTTTACTCACGTTTTAGTCTTTTTTTTAATGTGTTATTGTTGCTTTTCTGGCACATTTTTGTTCAGTTCAGTTTGGCTTCATTATCCCCAATGGAACAATTTAGTTTGCACCAACAACACAGTACAAAAAACACATCACAAAGTTAAAGCAGAACTACGTAACTTATTTACCTTAATAAATCCTCTCCGTAGTCCCTCTGGGGGTGATACAAGTGTTAATGGGAGGGGTGGGGGGTCTTTCATCTCCCCCTGGTGTCTCTGGCCAGAAAACTACAATTGCAGCTTTCCCCAATACACACTAATGGAATCACAAAAAGAAGCTAACAAGCTAGCTGTGGGCTAGCGCCACTTAAACAGTATTTACAGCCAAGTTTGAGTGAAAACAATGATGTCCATTGTGTAACTGGATGTACAATATCCCTCTGTCCCTTTGTCTTTTCTGTCAATGTATTTACTCTCATGGACAATTAATGAGTAAAAAAAACGCAACATGTACGACACCTGCAGTGGCGCTTATGGCCTCTAGGGGCAAGAGTTACTTAGTTCTGCTTTAAATATTACACCTTTTGACCCTGTTGGTGTAACACTGTGGAACATTATAACCACGCCTGGATGAGGCGGTAAAACCTCTTGGCACGAGGGGGGGTCACATGATGAGCTTCTTCACACTGTGACCCTGAACATCTCGCTGAGGTCATTTAAGGTCATGTAACCTCTTACCAACCGCCTAAACCGAATGCATGCTGCCCCCTTTGGCTATAGGCCTGTGTAACACCTCATTTGAAAGCTAAGTCCCACAAAAAAGATATTTTTCCTCGTGTTGTTGCTGTGTTGTGTCACCTTTTTATGTTTTTTTTTTTTTCACATCACATTTCTGTTGAGATTTTGTCACTTTTTGGTTGCGTTATCCTCACTTTTTTGTTGAATTTTGGTCACTTTTTGTTTGAGTTTTTGTCACATTTTTGTCACATTTGTGTTACATTTTTGTCACATTTGTGTCACATTTTTGTCACATTTGTGTCACATTTTTGTCACATTTTTGTAACTTTTTGGTTGAGTTTTTGTCACATTTTTATCACATTTTTATCACATTTTTGTCACATTTTTGTTGAATTTTTGTCACATTTTTGTTGAATTTCTGTCACTTTTTGTTTGAGTTTTTGTCACATTTTTATCACTTTTTGGTTGAGTTTTTGTCACATTTTTATCACATTTTTGTCACATTTTTGTTGAATTTTTGTCACATTTTTGTTGAATTTTTGTCACTTTTTGGTTGAGTTTTTGTCACATTTTTATCACATTTTTGTCACATTTTTATCACATTTTTGTCACATCTTTGTTGAATTTTTGTCACATTTTTGTCACATTTTTGTCACATTTTGGTTGAGTTTTTGTCACATTTTTATCACATTTTTGTTGAATTTTTGTCACTTTTTGGTTGAGTTTTTGTCACATTTTTGTCACATTTTTGTCACATTTTTGTCACTTTTTGGTTGAGTTTTTGTCACATTTTTGTTGAATTTTTGTCACTTTTTGGTTGAGTTTTTGTCACATTTTTGTCACATTTTTGTCACATTTTTGTCACATTTTTGTCACTTTTTGGTTGAGTTTTTGTCACATTTTTGTCACATTTTTTTGTTGAATTTTTGTCACATTTTTATCACATTTTTATCACATTTTTGTCACATTTTTGTTGAATTTTTGTCACATTTTTGTTGAATTTCTGTCACTTTTTGTTTGAGTTTTTGTCACATTTTTATCACTTTTTGGTTGAGTTTTTGTCACATTTTTATCACATTTTTGTCACATTTTTGTTGAATTTTTGTCACATTTTTGTTGAATTTTTGTCACTTTTTGGTTGAGTTTTTGTCACATTTTTATCACATTTTTGTCACATTTTTATCACATTTTTGTCACATCTTTGTTGAATTTTTGTCACATTTTTGTCACATTTTTGTCACATTTTGGTTGAGTTTTTGTCACATTTTTATCACATTTTTGTTGAATTTTTGTCACTTTTTGGTTGAGTTTTTGTCACATTTTTGTCACATTTTTGTCACATTTTTGTCACTTTTTGGTTGAGTTTTTGTCACATTTTTGTTGAATTTTTGTCACTTTTTGGTTGAGTTTTTGTCACATTTTTGTTGAATTTTTGTCACTTTTTGGTTGAGTTTTTGTCACATTTTTGTCACATTTTTGTCACATTTTTGTCACATTTTTGTCACTTTTTGGTTGAGTTTTTGTCACATTTTTGTCACATTTTTTTGTTGAATTTTTGTCACATTTTTGTTGAATTTTTGTCACATTTTTGTTCAGTTCTTGTCACTTTTTGGTTGAGTTTTTCTCAATTTTTATTTTTATTTTTGGTCACTTATTGGTTGACTTCTTGTCACATCTTTTTTGAATTTTTGTCAAATTTTTGTTCAGTTCTTGTCACTTTTTGTTGCTGCGTTTACATCCTTGTTTTCTTCTCATTTTTTTATTTTTTTTGTGGCTACTTTGGTGCTTTTTTCCCAAGAAGCTTTTTGATTAGGGTAAAGCCAAACTAGAGAAAATGTGATCCGTTCAGGTGGGAGTTTAGAGGTTAAGGCAGTCCCAGCGATTCCACTGCAGCCTTTGCCGACCTCATTAAGACGAAGTGAATCATGTCTCTTTAGTAGAATGAGGGAAACAGGAACCTCCCTGACTAACCACTGTGCCACTGTGCCTCATGCTCTGCTTTAAATGGGTCAGTGTCTCAGACCGGACTTCCTCTCCCCCAGAGCCCAGGTTTTCCTGGATTATGTAACTCTCCTGACGGACGTGAGGACAGAGGATGTGACCAACGTGGGAAACGTTCATGTGTTTCTGTCCGTCAGATTATGAAACACTCACTTCATATCCGGAGTAAAAGACACTGGTCAAATACTACAATCACTCTGAGGAGAAAGTACAAATCACTTTAAGCAGTAACAAAGTACATGTAAGTGAAGTACTACTCAGTTTGTGGATTTGTTTTGTTCATTTTCATTCGATATGAACTTATGACATCAGACTTGCATTTATTTTCTCATGTTTCTGTCTTAATCTGCAGTAAAAGTTTCTTTATGTTTGTTTTCCTCCCCGTTCACCCGCGGCGTCTGCGTGCCGTCTGCGTGGCGTCTGCGTGGCGTCTGCGTGGCGTCTGCGTGGCGTCTGCGTGGCGTCTGCGTGCCGTCTGCGTGCCGTCTGCGTGGCGTCTGCGTGGCGTCTGCGTGGCGTCTGCGTGGCGTCTGCGTGCCGTCTGCGTGGCGTCTGCGTGGCGTGTGACGGAGCGCAGGCAAACCGTGGCTATTTTTACCTCAGCGTTTAAACACCTGACGTTTTCCTGGACCAGTTCCCAGAGCCGAGCGGTGCGTTCATGGGAGTCAGGGAAAGTGGAGAGAACAGCGCTGACCACATGTGTGAGGGAGGATGTGTTCTCTGTGACCAGGTACATTTACTCGAGTACAGTTGAGAACTTATTACTTTTACTCCACTACTTTTGGGAGATAAAAAAAACTTTTATTCAGACCTTGTGCCTGGGTTAAGATCAGCGCAGCTCCAAACACGGTGGTTATCTTCCACTGGCGAGGGGGCGGGGCTTATTAAAAGAGAGAGGATTCAGGCGGAGTTTGAGGAGCTGGTTTTTGCTGCGTGAAAAAAATCAAGGATAGCTCGTTAAATTTAAATTTCATGTGAAAGACACTCACGAAAGCCTTATTCATACTTCACAAGAACTTCTTGTTCTTCCACCCTGAGCTGCAGAACAAAATGAAGTCACTTTTGCCTTGTCGCCCACGTCTTCAGTTACAAAATGTTTCTATGGCGACAAAGGAAAAGTGACTTCATTTTGTTCTGCAGCTCAGGGTGCAAGAACAAGGAGTTCTTGTGTCTGATGAAGGAGCCTTAAGTGACACACGATTGTGAAGTGAAATGTATACATGATTATACCTGACCCACTGACTAAATCGAGTCTACCTGTGTGTTTCTAATGTCAGTTCAAATCCAGCTGCTCTGTGATGGTCTCAGGTCTGTTAGAGACTACTGTGGAGCAGAAGCTTCATGAAGTCCAAGAATACACCAGACAGATACAGTTATTGAGAAGTATAAAGCTGGGTTAGGTTATAAAAACATCTCTCTGTGTACAGTTAAATCCACCATCCAGGAATGGAAAGAGTCTGACATCACTGCAAACCTACCAAGACCCGGCCGTCCTCCTAAACTTACTGACCGAACAAGGACAGCACTGACCACAGCTGTTACCAAGAAGCCTATGATGACCCTGGATGAAGTGCAGAGAGACACAGCTCAGGTGGGGGAAACTGTCCACAGAGCAACTGTTAGTCGTACACAGCACAAATCTGGCCTCAATGTAAAACCTATGTTGTTGTACTTCATGTTGTACTTCATGTTGCACTTCATGTTGTACTTCATGTTGTACTTCATGTTGAACTTCATGTTGTACTTCCTGTTGTACTTCCTGTTGTTGGTCCCGGTCCAGAGGCCTCAGTCCAGTGTGTGACTGACCTACAAAAGCTGACATCATTGAAGTACATTTCATCATTTGGCCCGTTTGGCTCCACACGCCGAGTTCACTGACAGGAATACGATGTTCCTGTGAATCCTAACATTGTGTAAGTGCAGTTATACGTCTCAATGTTCTCCTTAACGCTCAAGTATTTTTAGTTTGGGACATTTTAGAGCGAGAGAGGGAGAAGGAGCAGTGGAAACATGGATCCCCAGCTGTGTGTATAGGATTTGTCTGCATTAACCTAAACGTAACTGTGATTAATGATTAATCAGGGAAAAACACCAAAGCTTTTCTCCAGCAGCAGACGTTAAAGAGACACAGAAAAGACCAAACGCATAATGATGTGAAGAAAAGCACAAAGCCAGGGATGTTTTAGATGGGGAACATTTGTTTTTCTCTTCTCCTTCCTCGTCGTTCTCATATGAGGTTGGAAACTTTAGTATTTGATCAATCTCTGGTTTACACAGAAAGTGCTTTGTTTTTAAAGTGTGTATGTGGAGTGTTTTGCTCTGTGTCTCAGGACAATTATCCAATCAGAAAGCAGAATGAGCTTCACTTTTATTGTTGCAGATCCGATAGTTTAAACCAGTTTGGAAATAAATAATTAATAACCCAAGCAGCTGCAGAAGTTGACTTTAGGATAGTGACTGACGTTATAGAGCGGGGTGGCGAACACGCGGCTCTCGAGCTCTTGGCCAATCAGAGTGCGGCTCTTTGCATGATTGGACATGTTTAATACAATGCGGCTCTTTGCAAAATAATTGGTAAATATTTCCCATAAACTGTAACAGTCTTTGACCAAAAATCCAACCATCGTCTACAGACCCTGTTTCCATCTCTACACATGAATGAGAGTCCTTATATCTCTCCTTTTCGAGGCGGCGTGTAGAAGGTGCCCGTGCAGCCTCACTCAAAGCGGGATGTAGGTTAAACAACAGCATTAGCTTCTGTGCTTTTCAGGTTTCTGATCAGCTTACTCTTTATTAAAGGTCTAAATTAGGAAATGGAAAAAAGCGGATCTCTTATGAAGCGTATGATGCGAAGCGCGACATCGTAACGCGGAAATACGCAAAGTAATTGACTTTTCTTTCACATGTGACAGTAACTGTAACAGATGCAACATAAAACAGACTCTCAGACGTCCAGAGGCTCCTGGTTAAAGTTTATGAACTTTGTGCAGCCGAGAGTGCGTTCTCTGCACAGTCCAGTCAGGACCGAGCTGCAGACCCTGAGCCACAGGCCAGGGGCGAATCAGAAAAGGGGGCTCAGTGGGCAGGGCCCCACATACAAACACACCCCAGCATAAAAAAAAAATAAAACATTGAATTCTGTCTCAGTCAGAGCAGGAAACACAAAATTTCAGTTAATATACATGTATTTCAATCTTGGTGAGGAGTAACACCATTAAATCTAACACAGTTATTGAACAAAAAGAGCAAAAGGCCAGACATAAAGTTATAGTTTATTGGGATTAAATAAAACGGTCACATTCTGTTTAATCACAATAAACTACCGCCCCGGGATCTCACTACTGGTCGGTGCCTTTGTGGCTCTTCACAGGATCAAGGTTGAAAATTTTGGCTCTTGGTCTCTGACTAGTTGGCCACCCCTGTTATAGATGAAGGCCAGGACCTGGTGAACACATGGTGCACGTCCTCTCGCTTTGGCTACATTAGATCATGTGGAGCATTTATAAACAGGCTGCTGTGAGAGAATCAAATGAATTAGCTCTTTATCATAGCCATGACTTTGTCTCTCTTGGCTCGCACATCAGTATGACGTATAACATCAGTGTGACGTATAACATCAGTGTGACGTATAACATCAGTGTGACGTATAACATCAGTGTGACGTATAACATCAGTGTGACGTATAACATCAGTGTGACGTATAACATCAGTATGACGTATAACAGAGGGCACTCACCTCTTTATGGAGCCAGAGCCAAACGTGAAAAGACAGACGAGCACAATGTGCAGTATGTAAACTTCTCCTGCATAAAACATCCAGATTCCTGCCTCTTTCCCAACTCTCCTTCTCCAATTCCTAATTTCCGACATACATGTTTTAGACACAGGTCTTTTAGCGCATGTGCACTCGCCTTAAATACGATTCAAACGGCCGGAACGTCTGTCTCACCTCATTGTAAATGAGCCAGAACGACTGACTTACTTACGTGACAGGAATCACCTAAAAGCATCATCATTTATCATACTGGGTCTATACCAGCTCTGTGCTACTGTGGTTCCCAAAGTGGGGGTCGGGACCCCTCGGGGGGTCATGAGGCCTTAGGTTGGGGTCCCCAGATGATTTCAAGATGAAATAAAAATGCTACTGTTTTTAGTATATTTTTGAGTCTAAAACATCATATAGTTTGTGAAATTCATTCAATTATTCAATATAAACAGTTTAAACACATCTCAACTTCATTTTAAATGTTTTTTCTGACCTAAAATAGCAATGGGGGTTCTGAGTTGTTTACGTGTTCATTTTTGGGGTCCCAGCCAAAAAGGTTTGGGAACCCCTGCTGTACAACAATGCTAACGTGGCTAATGCTGATATGCTGATATATATGTCGCGCATTGATAGAGAATAGCTGACGCATCGCAGAGGAAGAACAATTCTCTCGTGCTGAAGTAAAAAAGCAGCTAAACGCATGTGCTCTCTCTGTTCTTTTAGCGCAGGTTGGTAACACTACAAGTTCGCAAAGTTTAAGTATATTATCTTAGTCAGAAGGTTTTTTGTGGTAAAACTGTCAAGTGTGAGTCTAGCAGAAACTAAGTTTAATACGTTTTGTGGTAGAATTGTGATCGTGTTCAATGCTAACTTTTAGAGCTAATGGTCAAGGGTAGAGAAATTACAACGTGGGAAAAATGCATTAATTTGAGTATTATTTACTTAAATAAATGAAACATTTTTCATTACTATGAGACATTGACTAGGTTATTTTATCACCAAGGTGTATCTGGTTTATGACCGAAAACTAGTAATGCCATTGTACAACTGTATTAGATACAGTGCAGCCATTTTGTAGTTGGCTTTTTTAGTTAATTATATATTAAGCATAGGGATTTCATAAGCATGTTTGTAGTTAAAAAAGATAAATAGTTTTACAGTTAAAAAGATAAATATTGATTAATTTCATGGTAAGAATAAATAGGTTAAAAGGTACATTAAAAATAAAGAATATGTTGTATTTTAGTTGTGTTGCTTTTGAAGAAATTGTAAGGTAATTGTCATATGTAGTATAGTTTATTAGCTATGGCCACATGGACTTTTGGACTCTTTTAAGGCCAGTTAGCAAAGTAATTGCATTGTTTGGATTACTGCTGTTGTCATTGTTGAAAAGAAGAACAATTCTCTCGTGCTAAAGTAAAAAAGCAGCTAAACGCATGTGCTCTCTCTATTCTTTTATCGCAGCTGAGTACTTCGCGGACACGTATGTCCTCTGAATCCCAGAGGGGCTAGCTAACGTGGCTTGGAAAGACTTACTTTTCCATATCGCCTAAAAATAATAAATAATAAATAGCCTACATAAAAATAAAAGTGTGAAAAGTTTCCACAGGCCTGCAGCACTTGTAGAGCTGATAATGGATCATGTTAATAATGGATGGCTTTGGGGTCATGGAAAAGCTCGAGAGGAAACGTGTACGAACCCACCAAACAACAAAGAAGAGTTTTTCCAGATCTGCCGACTTTATTCAGCGCAGTCCTGCTGCCTCAGTCACTCACTCACATTCCTCACGGGTAAACAGTGTCTGCTCATGTTGACATTTACAACATAAACATCTCCGTACAAAAGGTCTTCAGATACATCCTCACACTCAGAGCTGGTCACAGTACGAGCGTGAAATGGACAGTGTCTCTTTAAATATCAAAAAGCTGTGCTCAAAACACATAAAAAACGTCAATAAATATGTTTAGTTTACAGGTGTGGGACAGAAGTCTGCAAATACAATCCACGGTCGCTTCAAGTTCTGGAAGTTGTGCATTGTCTGTTCCTCCTCTAGATGGTCTTGGATTTCCTAGAGTCTTTGGCCCCTCCCCTGGGCGTGGCACACAGGTCTCTGTAAAAGTCCGACTGTATGAAGCGTGGGTAGGAGTTGTTCTCCATGAGGCTGTAGACCTTCCTCTGAGCGGCGAGGAAGATGCTCGGCGTGGGCTCCGCCAGGCTCTGGACCACGGCGTTCCTCGTCTGGTAATCCAGGTTAATCTGGGAAGAAAAGTAGATGTTAGTCCTGGTTATGAATTACCAAGAGCAATGAAGAGCTAAACCATTCTGGACATTAGTTTATATACACTGTGTCCAATCACGAAGGCGATTCTTGCAATAAGTCTTTCCCATAAACTCCCACTTGTATAAAACATGTATATTATAAGCATGATTCTGGCAACTTCAACAAAACGATTGAAGACTGGGGCCAATAACAAGCCCGTATTTTCCTCCGAGGTCATATTGTGGACGCCCTCGGCTCATGTTTGCACTGCTAATAACAGATGTTTGTTGCCATAATTGGCATAAACCGAGTTTGGCAAAGCAGAACCGGGAAAAATAACTCACTGTGGGAGTAGAACTAAACAAGAAGCTGCTGTCTCAACTACTACTACTAATTCACTACTACTAATACTACTACTACTACTTATTGGGTGGTATGGTGGCGCAGCGGTTAGTGCTTTGGCTTCACAGAAAAAAGATGCCTCTCTGTGGAGTTTGCACATTCTCCCCTTGTCTAAAATATGCACAATAGGCCATGATTTCTGTGTGATATCTGTCTGATTGGCCGGTTAGTCAAATTAAACTAGCCAAACTAGCCCTAACCTTCATCTATCTATCTATCTATCTATCTATCTATCTATCTATCTATCTATCTATCTATCTATCTATCTATCTATCTATCTATCTATCTATCTATCTATCTATCTATCTATCTATCTAACACTATTGTATAAACAGTACGTTTGTTGACGGATCGTCCAGAATAGCTAAAACTAATTTCTGCATCACCAACACGGAAAAAAACATCCTTTAGACAGAGGTTCTCAAACTTTTGAGGACCTGGGACCCCTTATCAAAGATGAAACATCCAAACGACTCTAAAATGACTTTCACTGTCACTGAACCCCCACAACAACAATGATTCAGTCTGTCCTGTGTTATAGCCTGTCCTGTGTTATAGCCTGTCCTGTTGAAATCAGAGGAATCACTCGGGTCTCTGTCTCACCTCTTTAGGCGCCTCGCTCTGGACGAACTCCTCGTAGATGCTCTGGGCCCGAGGCTCCAGCTCTTTGTGACTCTTCAGAATCCTGAACTCCTCGCACTTCCACCAAAACTCCAGGTTCTCCTCGCAGAACTCGGACTTCAGGAAGACCATGAAGGCTGCTCTGCCGTCTGAAAAGCAGAAAGAACCAGTAAGTAAAGACGTCACATGTCACTGACTCACCACAAGGAGCAGGGTTTGTCCCTGTCGTGTTGCCGTACAGAGGAGGCAGAAAGTTATTTTATTGATTTTCCTTATTTAAGTTCCTTATTACAAGAAGCCACAACATATCACTGAGGCCTTGATCTCTGACTGGCTTTTCCTTTCTTTTTTGCAAACACAGGGTAAATTACTTTTTGCAGTGTAATATCTTCATACATGAACCTATGAAAGTGACATATTGCACAATCCATCTATATACAATTCCATGAGAAAACCTTGTATAGTTATTAAGATATTATTTACTGTTACATTACACTGTTTATTTTGCCCATTTTGATGAAATGTCATGAAATATTAAGAACCTCTGATGGGGTTTACAGAGGCTGCAGAAAGGCCAGTTTAATACTATTTAATATGAGCAAACCCGATAAAAGCAGCAGAGGTGAGTGGTCTTACATTTGTTGGACAGGAGGTGGTCGAGGGACTGGCCCCAGAGCAGCACGTCGTCGGTGTTGGGCCTAGAGGCACAGCGGACAAAACAGAAACTATATTTAGACACAGCCCGAAAACAAAAGGCGCTCGTAAAAAAAACAGGAAAAGCAAATCGACCAAGAAAACGACCTGAAGGCGCAGTCAGTGAGTCAGCAGATTGATGAGTACAAATTATGACTATTTGACGTCCATTTGAGTGACTTTCCGAGGTGGTATGATGTTAAACTACACATACAGAGCAACATTCATGAAAAAAGAATGTGGTTTTATACTGAAGATGTTTATATGTTATATTTGACAGACCACATAAAGCTCAAAGGCACCATTTCAGGTCGTCATTCACCCATTTAATTTCATATAATTTATTTACATATTAACATATGAAGGTAATATTGTGTACACTGCAATAGGTTGATGAAGTCTATGTCCAGTCTGAATTTCATAAGAATCTGATCTATAATTTTGAAGACATTACAATGTACTGAATAACAGCCAGTTCAATTATGGCGGCCATCTTGTTTCCTCAATGAAGAAAGTCATACATTTTGTTAATTCTTAAACCTATGTAGCCAAATTTTTATATAATGTCAAACTACACTCACAGAGCACATTTCATGCAAACATCTTGTTCTATATTGAAGATATTTCATTTTATATGACAAGGCGGTTAACGTTTAGTCATTGAGTCAGAACAAGTGAAATAATCTAGGTTAAATGCTACATTAACTACATCTTAACTAGTGAAAACAACAAAAAACGGATTATTATGCCCAAATTGAGACATCTAAACTAATCTAGTAAATTACTTTTTGCAGTGTAATATCTTCATACATGAACCTATGAAAGTGGCATATTGCACAATGCATCTTTATACAATTCCATGAGAAAACCTTGTATAGTTATTAAGATATTGCAATTTAAATCTTCTGTGATATAATGTCAGATTTAATTTATTTGCAAATGTTATGCTAAAATCTTATATTGAAGATGTTTCATTTCATGTGACAGAGAGTAAACAGCTGAAAGTATGACTTTCCGGTGATTGTTGCACGGCATGAGTGGCATATTCTCTACATTATATATTAACCCCTTAACTCCCACCTGAACCGAGCACATTTTCTCCAATTTGGCTTTACCCCAATCCAAAAGCTTCTGGAAAAAAGGTGTGAAAATAGTGACTGAACTGAGATGAAAACAATGATGAAAATGTGACAAAAAAGTGAGAAAACTTTGACAAAAAAGTGACAAAAAATGAATAAAATGACAAAAAATGATGAAAAAGTGCCAAAAATGTGCCAAAAATGTCACAAAAAATGTACAAAAATTTGACCAAAAAATGACAAAAAATGAGGAAAAAGTGCCAAAAATGTCACAAAAAATGACAAAAATGTGACAAAAAGTGAAAAAAAATGAAGAAAAAAAATGAGTTGAATACCCCCAAAAAAATGATGGGGAAAAAAATCTGATGACGTGAGGAAAAAGATCCATTTAGAAGAGTAATGTAGATCTTAGCTTTCAAATGAGGCGTTGCACTGGCCTCCAGGATTTGGGTAATGCTTGAACTGGAGAAAATGCTCTCAGTTCAGGCGGGAGTTAAGAGGTTAATATATCACCGTTTCCAGCCTCTAATAGTTGGGAAACACACAGTGATGTTTGGGCCTTTCAGATTATTCCACTCGACTAACAATAGAAAAAAATTCATTTCCATTAAAGTGAGATTTTGAATCCAGTTTAAAACTCAGTGAGATGATCCGTGTTAAGTCCTTGTTAATTGTTTTCATATAAATCGCAGCCATTTGACTAAAAAGCAACAGTTTCCACAAAAGCCGCTCTCACCAGTGGGATTTGCGCTTCATCCTGTGCGGCGTGTTTTTCTTCAGCAGCAAAGTGATCCGGTTTTTCCAACTCTTCTTCCTTAAAAGAGACAAATAGAACCATAAGTTATCCAGAAGGTTTTCATTCACAGCCTTAAAAATAAACGCTCATATCACCACGCTGTGTTTGATTATGTGATTAAAGCTGTGAGGCTGTGCAGACGGAGTGAAGAACATGAGACCAAAACATTCAAACATTTCAGTGGCATCACAGTTTCACACTTTAACACTTTAAATAGTCAGATAATCGCACTGTGCATGCTCTAAACTGGTGAAAAGTAAGTATGCATGTGTTTTACTGAGCTTTTAAATACGCCCTGCAGAAAGTCATATAGAGAGAAGATGATCAGTCTTTGATTAAAGCGACTCATTGCAAGAAATCTGTCCATGATGTAAGTTTTTTATGCATAAATTAGGAATAATGACACACTCTTGAGTCACTTAAAATAAGATTGTTGTTGAGTAAAAGTTGCATCATGAACAGATTTATTGAAATTAGTCACTCAAATCCAGGACAAACCTACATTTTCCTTATCCCTGCACTTTGCATTGTGGATATAATTACTAAAGTTTGTTATAATTGATCCAAATGAACTCACTTGATGCCTTTCTTGTCGGCGTTTATCTCCATATTGTCTGTAAAGTCCTTGTTCGTGGGTGCCTCGGTCTGCAGTCTGCCTCTCATGGCTCAAACTCCCATAATGCTCCCCCTCTCTCTCGCCTGTGTGTTTTATAGAGGCCGAGGGGGCGGGGCCTCTGCGTGGGGGGAGCTGCGAGCTGATTGGCAGTGACGCTCGTCCCGGGACGGCTGAGCGCAGGTCCCCTCGGGGCAGAACACACGCCCGTGCGCTCGCACAGACGCAGTGGAAAATGAGAAGCATCTGCGTGAGTGAAGAGAAGGAGAGTTCATTTCCATTGTTTAAGATCACACATAAAACCGACCGAAGTGAAACTCTCACTGCGACCGGGACGTCCCGCAGGCCGGGATCAGAAAGTCGGTCAAGAGTCATTTATAATCCACGATTACAAACATTAAATAATAGACCTGTTAAAAGCCATCCTAAAATATGCAAAGGTAAAGTTTCAAAATGTCTCGCTCAGATTTCATTTGTTTATTTGACATGAAAACATTTCCACCATTGCCAACTTTTGCAGCCCCCGTCCCTGGCAGGGTTTTCAAGAAAAATAATTTAAAAAAATAGATTCATCCAGTTCAGTCTCACATGTTTGTCAGAGCTTCA
The DNA here is from genome assembly GCF_951799975.1 of Gobius niger. Lineage (NCBI taxonomy): Eukaryota > Metazoa > Chordata > Actinopteri > Gobiiformes > Gobiidae > Gobius > Gobius niger. The sequence continues at coordinate 36,543,886 of NC_136857.1, forward strand.
GCTTCTGTGAGAAAAGTCTCATTTCCATTCGGGACTTTAGCTCCAGAGGAAAAGAGTTCAAAACTGAGACTCACTCTGCAGTTACACTGGACCTCACTCGCCTCACTCCTTCATTAGTGTATTTGTACTGATTTTACTGACATTACAGAAGGAGCGAGACCATGAACACACTTGAAAGATGTTCTTCAGAAAAGAGAAATTGATGAACGTATCACTGTCATGTTATATTTGTCACTGATCTTGCAGTGATGCCACTTCTTTGGTTTTGATCAAACACTTAAATGCTTCAGCTGCTTCCCCTCTTCAGGTCGGTGGAGAGTCCTGGTTCATGTATCTCGGGGTCTTGTTCTCTGTGAGGGATGGATGGAGCGTGAGATCGACAGCAGTGATGCGGTCGCTGTATCGGACTGTCGTGGTGAAGAGGGAGCTGGTCTACGTTCCCACCCTCACCTATGGTCATGAGATTTGGGTAATGACCGAAAGGACAAGATCGCAGATACAAGCAGCCGAAATGAGTTTCCTTCACGGGGTGGCTGGGGGTGAGGAGCTCAGTTACCCGGGAGGAGCTCGGAGTAGAGCCGCTGCTCCTTCACGTCGAAAGGAGCAGCTGAGGTGGCTCGGGCATCTGTTTCGGACACCTCCTGTTCATGGAAGACCCAGGACACGCTGGTGGGACTATGAGCTGGCCTGGTGTGGCCTCGGGGTCAGAACATCTGGAGGAGGTGTGCGGCCCCGGATAAAGAGGAAGAAAATGGATGGACTTAAACGTTTGCTTAGTTTGCAAATACTTTAATGATGACAAAGGATATAGGACTGATTCTGTGGCCTGGCACAAAACAATTGAACTATACAAGATGAAATCAAAGCAGACAGACCTTGGTTTACTTTGTTTTTTATTCCCTCATTTACATTTCAGACTTATGGCACCTAAACTGTTTTCCAGCTTTGACTCTTTCACAGCTGTCCTGATAAATGAGCCCAAAGCTTCGTCTGTTGTTTCTAAAGGGATTTTAACTAAAGCAGTTGCTTTAGAGTCACTTTCTGTTTCTGCTGCATCACCTGACCAGCTCCTGGAACTCACCAGAATTTCTACTCTTTAAAAGTGGAACTGAAATAAAAGTTTAATTCACTTTTATAAGTCACGAAACAATTGACTGAAAACCCCCAAAATAATTTGTTACAGTAAACATGTTCTGTGTAAATGAATAAAGAAGTTCAGTCAGAACAGATCAGATCAAAGTCACTTGTTCTTTGCATAACTTTAGTTTCACGAGCGTCACGTGGAGCTCAGTGACTCATATCTAAAGCTATTCTGATAAACAGATATATCTGCTTTTGCAAATCAACTCTTCTGCACTGGACAAAGATCCTCTTCAGGAAGAAATGGCATAAATTTACTTCAATTAAGAAAATAAATCTGAAGTTTTTGTAGGTTTGGTTTGGTCTTAGATGAGACAAAAGAACAAGTGCTTTTCCTCATTTCAAGTGAAAATAACTACAGCTTATTTAGCCTTAATAAACAACACTTAATTCATTATGAACTGTTCATGAGTTAAGTGTTGATTAACACTTAATGACTGCTTTACAAATTAGTGACGTATGTAGTTAAATAGTAATGAACTGTTCATGATGAATAAAGTGTTAACTCATCATTTATTAAGGCTAAATAAGGTGTAGTTTTTATAAAGCGTTTGTAAATGTTAAAAATCTGGGGCTTTAATGTGGACGACGCTCGACTCAAATGAAGCCGTTCCTGCAGCCCAAAAACCATCAGAGGTTTTCAGCTGAAGCTGAAGCTTCAAAAACACGTTTCCAATCAAAAACCTCCTGGAGCCACAGAGCAAACCTGGACGACTGAAAGCAGAAAGACGTTTGATTCTCTGATGAGAAAAACATGACTTTGATGGTCCTGATGGTTTCCAACGTTACTGATGTTACAAGCAGATCCACAGAGAGGGGGGCGCTATAAAGACCTACAGAGGAACAATGGGGCTTCAGGTAGTGCAGAGACGTCAAACTGCCGCTGGTTCTGTGCAGACGTTACAGAGGGCCTCCCTCAGACCGAGGCCTCGTCTGTGGGACCTCTGGTTATAGGGCTCAGTCGCTCCAGGAACAGAGGATCCTCCAGCCAATCAGGTCCTCCGGCCAATCAGATCCTCCGGCCAATCAGATCCTCCGGCCAATCAAATGAAGGATCTGATCCTCCGGGTCAGCGCTGGCGACGTCCTTTTGGCTCTTCCTCTCAGTTCCTCTTGACTTATTTGTCCCATGACCTCAGGATCTGACAGGTACTGTGTCCCTCAGCAGTGATGGTGAGAGGCTCAGCTCAACAACCCAAACACGGCCTGAATGAGAATTTGTTTTTGCCTTTTCCATCAGGACGTCGTGACTCATGACAAACCTGAAAACCTGACAGAAAAGGACCCTGAATCCACAGATTTGTCCTTTCTAAGACACATGGTCCTAAACTTTTGATCATCTGCAGAAACAGACTTCAGTTGTTGTTTTCACTCAACATGTTTTTTCTCACTCTTTCTTCTTGTTGTTGCAGATGGAGGTTCTGCTTGGAACCTTGTTAAGATCCAGCTGGTCTGAAACGTTTGATCAGGACTGTATGACCAGTTTGTAACAGATCAAACATCATCTTGTTTTTTGTGGAGTCAAAGCTCCATAGATCGGGATTTAAACAAATCCTTCTATAAAACGCTGCAGAACTGTGCAAATTACAGCTCAAGTTGAGTTTTTCCCGTCGGCCAAAAGTCAAAGTGAGGAGAAATAACGTTGGCGCTGAAATGCGAGGCAGGCACTGTCACCTTAATCCAGCTGTTGTGAGTGTAAACAAAGGCACCTGACGACGAACAATGGCAGCTTTGAGTTCAAACATGTGACGCCTCCCCACGTGGTCCGGGAATCGAACCCGGGACCCTGCAGCTGCGAGGCTTCCAGTAAGTCCTCTAGTGAGGAGTCTGTGTTTTGGAAAATTAGCCAAAATAACTTTCAAAAAGGGAGGAAAGTGCGGGACGGATGTGATGGAAAAACCCTCGTAAATCAGAATAATAAGAGTTCCAGCTGCTGAAGAAGAACTGAGCCTGTGATTTAAGGACGTCCACAAAGTTCACTCACTCTGAGCTTCACGACACGGGTCCCTGGAATCGTGTTCACTTTCGTTTGTTCTGAATCTCAGTCTGGACTTTTTGGGCTAAAGCAGTACTAAGTAACTCATGCCCCTACAGGCCATAAGCGCCACTACAGGTCTCGTAGATTTTTTACTCATTAATTGTCCGTGAGAGTAAATACTACACTGACAGTAAAGACGAAGGGACAGAGGGATATTGTTCATCCAATTACACAATGGAGATCATTTTTTTCACTCAAACTTGGCTGTAAATACTGTATAAGTGGCGCTAGCCCACAGTTAGCATTGCCCGTTAGCCTGTTAGCTTCTTCTTTGTGCTTCCATTAGTCACCAGGGGGAGATGACAGACGTTCAGTGAAACTTTCACTTCCTGTACGGTGATGAATGACCTCTAAGTCAGTGGTTCTAAACGTCGGGATCACAGGAGGATTTTGATCATTTTTTACATTGAATTTGACGTATTTTTGATTGAAAACAGGATATTTTAGTGAAATTGAACAAATGAACAAAACATCATTAACCCCTTAACTCCCACCTGAACCGAGCACATTTTCTCCAGTTTGGCTTTACCCCAGTCCAAAAGTTTCTGGAAAAAAGCTGTGAAAATAGCAACAAAACTGAGACGAAAACAATGATGGAAATGTGACAAAAATGTCACAAGAAATTGACAAAAAAGGACAAAAATGTGATAAAAAATGGATGAAAACATGACAAAAATGTGACAAAAAATGACAAAAATGTGACAAAATGTGACAAAAAAAATGGCTAAAAAGTTACAAAAATGATTTGAATACCCAACAAAAAAATGATGGAAAAAAAATCTGATGACGTGAGGAAAAAGATCCTCTCGGTTCAGGCGGGTTAAGAGGTTAAACCACCGGGTCAAGCTGTAAAGTCATACTATCTCTGTCGTAGCCGTGACTGTGCTCAGACTCTCAGCCACTGAATGCTTGCTTGTGGCTGACGCTCTGAGAGGGGATTTAGCCCTTTGCTGTGGAAGCAAAGACAGACTTGAATGGTAGGACGAGCGCAATGTCTCGAGTTCATGTCTCCGGTCCCCACACGATGGTAAATAAACTTCATCCAGACTGCTGCCTATTCTTTATCGATCCTCTCCAACACCACTGTTCATCCTCTAACACTGGGCCCCATCAGCACTGCAAAAAGTGCCCTACTAAAAACAAGGAACAAATCTTAAAATAAGACATTTTGTCTTGTTTTAAGGAAAAAATTCTGCCAATGGTGTAAGCATTTTTTTTCTTGCGAAGAATTCTTTTTTCTAGAATATTTTTCTTATCATAAAACAAGAATGAAACACTAAATTTAAGCAAATAAATAGCTAGAATTCAGCAAAATGTCCTCAGAAAATGGAATAATTTAAGGAAAACGTTCTTATTTAGTGAAACATTGTGGGGTATTTTACTTAAATGTTGCTTGAAACTCTACACAGAAAGGTCCCGTCCTGGTGGGAATCGAACCTTCGAGCTGTGAAGCTGAGGCTCTAACCGCTGTGCCACCGCGCCGCCCACTTTAAAGGATGGAATGTATTATCTCTCTGTGAGAATCAGTTGTTAAATTAAGAGTTGCTGTGATCTTAGTTTTTCTTAAAATAAGAAAAAAATATTCTTTGTCTAAAACTGAAGAAGATTCAAAAAGTTTTTCTTTCTTGTTACAAGAAAAATGTGCATGTTTTTAGCAAATATATCTGAACAAGAAACGATTTTATTTCCTAAAACAAGATTTTTTTTCTCAAGAAAACTTTGCTGGGTAAGACATTATTACTTTTTAGGGAAAAAATAAGAACTTATTTCTTAAAGTAAGACATTTTTTACTTGCTTAGGATCCACTTTTTGCAGTGAGGAGACCCCTCCCTGAGGATCTCAGAGGTAGTTCATACAGCTTTAACATGTCAGATTATACTTTGGGGCAAGTCTTTTCAGTGTGGTTTTAAGCTGGAACTGAATCTGAATCTAATGTAAGAATGGCCATATTCTAGCTGTAAAGTCTTGGTTAAAGGGCTTCACTTTTTGTCCATGATGTTGATTTATCTGTTGCAGTGTTGGCCGTCACATTGAACATCGTAGTCACTGTGTGTATTATTTATGTGTGGGTTTGGGCATCTCTGCTGAGACTGCTGCCCCCGCGACCCGGCCCCGGATAAAGCGGAAGAAAATGGATGGATGGATGGATGGATGGATGGGTTTGTTTCCTGTTTGATTTCCCTCCACCTCCTCCTCTGCAGACGTGCTCCCGGGTCCTCAGTGTTTCTGTGACGTGTCCAGGTTCATGTTGACTGTATGACTGTGAGGCGTGAGTGACAGCGGTGACACGTCCCAAACAAACATCCGCCTTGTTCTCAAACACACTTCTGCATTCTTCACATAGCCGCTAAAAATAGACTCAGATCATGAGGATTATTATTGTTTGGTCGATAAATAACAGTAACGATAGTGACTGTAAACTGGGCTGTTTCATTTGCTTCAATACTTCATTCACTTTCGCCACAGTTTGTTTGTTTTGTTTGTATACTTTATTGTCCCTGTAGGGAACTAGATGAAATAATTGCAAAGATACAAGAAATTTAGCTTTGATACATTTGCGAATGTTAACGCGAAGCATTTGTCACTAAAGACTGACAGATTTAGATTGTGGAAAGAGGAACCATGTTGTAAAACAGGGGTAGGCAACGTCAGGCCCGGGGGCCAAATCCGGCCCTCCAGCATAGAACCTCTGGCCCTCAAGATGATTTTGAGAAACATTATTACACAAATCAGAGAGTGCTTTTGACATTATTAGAGGTAAATGGGAGAAAAAAAGGTTCACTGGAAAAAGAATAAGTTTTTAAAGGAAGAAATGACATAAATCTCCTTGAAGGAACAGATTGAATACGGATGAGTTGATTTGGTCTGGTCTTAGATGAGATAAAACCTCTAGTAGTTTTTGTCTGATTTCAAGTTTTATTCTTGTTCCACTGGCGCTAACATTTGTGTCTTGGATCAGTTCAAACCGACTTGAATTCGACATAGAAGAACTTTAATTTAGGCAGTTTTAAGTCATTTATCTCATGATGATAATTTTTCCAGTGTTGTGTTAAAGAGGGGGTATTATGCTTTTTGCTTTTTTCAGTCACATAGCACCAGGCTATAGCACACTACAATGATGACAAAACCTTCTGTTGGTCTGTAAATGCAGTAAATTAGAATAACTGCCTTGTATAAAATTGCTCTCTCAAAATGGCTGTAGTGAATGTCTTGAAATAGGCCTCTGTCTCTTTAAGAACCTCTGAGCCTTTCGGACACGCCCCCTCCACACGCTGTCTGTGGCATCAGTGGGGAGGGGGTTCTGCTGAGGAGCAGTGGTTGGTTACTCGGCTGGTGACGAAAGCTCGGAGGCGTCTCCAGGAGGTGGGGGCGTTCCTAGGAGGACTCAGGCAAACCCATCCCTAAAATGGCCGCCATCAGAGTTTTTACAGATTACTCAAAAATACGTGAATGTGCCAAGGCAACACTTCAGGCATGTTTTTAACCTCTTAACTCCCGCCTGAACTGAGAGCATTTCCTCCAGTTCAGCTTTACCCAAATCCTGGAGGCCAGTGTAACGCCTCATTTGAAAGCTACAATCTACAAAACTGGATCTTTTTCCTCACGTCATCAGATTTTTTTTAAATCATTTTTTTTTGGGGGGGGGTTCAACTAATTTTTGTAACTTTTTTGTAATTTTTTGGTCAGATAGTTTTTTTTATCACTTTTTGTCACAAGTTCATCATTTTTTTATCATTTTTTCGTCAATTTTTTGTCACTTTTTTGTCCGTTTTTTATCTAAGTTTTCTCACTTTTTTGTCACATCTTCATCATTTTTTCAGAATTTTTTTGTCCTTTTTTTGTCCATTTTTTGTGACATTTTTGCCACTTTTTCATCATTTTTTGTCAATTTCTGTCCATTTTTTCGTCAATTTTTTGTCAGTTTTTTGTCCGTTTTTTGTCTAAGTTTTCTCACTTTTTTTCTCACATCTTCATCATTGTTTTCGTCTCAGTTCTGTCGCTATTTTCTCACCTTTTTCCAGAAGCTTTTGTATTGGGGTAAAGCCAAACTGGAGACAATGTGCTCGGTTCAGGTGGGAGTTAAGGGGTTTATGAGGGAGTGTCGGCCCTTCCCCAAGAAAACTTGCCGACCCCTGTTGTAAAAAATACTGTGTGATCAAACGACTCCAATATCCAAAACAAAATCTAAACAATGGATAGACACAGGTTTAAATTTATGGGTTTATTTTGTTGATATCTTGCTAATATAGATTGAGATATGTTTAATGGCTTCAAAGCTTAACAAATCAGATGAAATATTTTTTTAATCTGCACATGCTCACGTCTCATGTCTTTAGTCACGGCCGTCTCTCAGGAAGGAAGTGACCACATCTGGATTACGGTGTCATCATGGTGGCGTTTCTCAGGATGTGTCAGTATTTGTGAATGATACATGTGTGGGAATTGTTCCATCCTGGATCTCTGCGGCTCGCTGCTCAGATGTTCACGGAGAAAACCAGCTACAAACATGAACATACGGAAAGTAGAACGTTTTCAACAAAAACACAACTCATGGAAAAGTCTGTCTTCTTCGCTCTCTGACTAAAACCCAGGACACACGAGGTACTTGTCACGTCTTGGCTCATCCTCCACGAGGCGTCTCCAGGTGAAAACCGACTGTGCAACAAAAGTATTTCATAATCTAATTATAGCTTCAGGCTCAAACATGAACGTACGTCAAAGATTCCTGAATGGGACATACCGGCTTCAGCAGCGTGACTAAATAAAGCCTCACAGTTCTTAAGCTTTGAAGGTTCTCGTTTTGACTCGGATGAGATTGAGGGAAAAACGAGCAAAGGTTGTGACATGGGCAGCAAAAGGAGCTTTAACAGTAATGTTCATTCAAGTAATGGTTGTTACTTAAAGGGACTATACAGAGTTTAAAAATGTTAAAATTATATATTTTCCTCCCCTACATGTTCCTCCATGTCCTAATGTGTAGAATGAGCTCAGATCTGTTCACCACAACTGCCTCTAAAATCCTGCACTGTCACTCAGAAAGCTGTTACTTCGGGTCTGAAGTGCCGTCATGCACGAGCTTAATATAGAAGCTGCAGTTACACGTATGACCTGAGGTGGCAGCAGTGAGTATAAAATGGCCAACTTGCATCTAGCCCCTTTAAGTCCACAGCAGAGCAGCGCAGGTACAGACACAGCACCTGGACAGAGACACGAGGGCCCAGGACGGAGCCGTCCAGACAAATAACCCCCCACAGGCCCAGGCACTGAGGCGGACCAGGACTGAGACAAACCTGGACACGCTGTGGGGCTGGACCAAGAGCAGCACCGTCACCTCAGTCCACAGGAGCTGTACGTCAACAAAGGCCTGCACAGAAACACCTTTTATCTTGATGTTTCTTATCAATGTATTTCTTAAAGGGGCTAGATGCAAGTTAGTCATTTTGTGCTCACTACTGCCACCTCAGGTCTTATGTGTAACTGCAGCTTCTATATTAAGCTTGTGCATGACGGCACTTCAGACACAAACCTTTCTGAGTGACAGTGCAGGATTTTAGAGGCAGTTGTGGTGAACAGGTCTGAGCTCATTCTACACATTAGGACAAGCAGGAACATGAAAATACTTAGTTTTAACATTTTTAAACTCCTTATACCGTAAATGCTCTAATATAGGCCGGGGCCTTTATTTACTCAAGGGCATCAAGGACCAGGCCTTTATTGGAACCAGGCCACAATTAGAGACAGGCCTTTATTTCAATTTGAGCAAAACGGACGACCAGGAAAATGAAGAAAAACAAGATTTGTGTCCATTTGCACCTAAAATATTAGGTTCATTTATTAATTAACATTTCAAACCCTCTCCCAGCAGCTGGAACATTGACGCCTTTTATTTTGTCGGGACAACAGGAAGTGTTTCGTTGCTGTTAGCGGAGCTTTGACATCAATGTCACTGCAGGTTTCTGTTTCGTTTTTACCGTAGACCGGATTATTTGTTGTTATCTTGTGTAAAGCCGAGTTTAGACGGAGCTTTTGTGTTTGTGATCGATCATGAGACTGACCCGAGAGAAGACGAGACGCTCACGCTGATGGGAGGAGTTATTTTGAGGCGTGGGACTGACCTGCACACGGAGCAGCTGGACGTGCTTTGAAGACGCGATGGTGACTTTATTAAAACCCTGGAGGGTCACACAACATTTGTTGTTTGCCCTGTTTCCACAAACAGTCACAGGAGGTTTGAAAAGTGACTAAATCTGTGTCAAAGTTACGCTCGGATCAGCTCCTCCGCAGCGTCCCCATCGGCCCGAGTTCCCGTTTGTTTACTTCCTGCACGTGAGTTTTTACACCAGTATGAGACAAATTCCTAACATGGGGAATATTTCTACTGTTATAGTTTCTAATAAAAGCCCCGGCCTGTTTTAGAGACCGGCTTTAATTTGCCTCCGCCAGCCGCGAACCCGGCCTCTGTTAGAGACCCTGCCCCTGTCAGAGACCCGACCTCTGTCAGAGACCCGGCCTCTGTCAGAGACCCGGCCGCTAATGGAATACAGGCCAGTATTAGAGAATTTATGGTAGTCCCTTTACTAAAAACATTTCTGAAAGGAAAAAAAAATGCCTGTAACACGGCAGTAATGCCCCTTGTTAAATAAATAAATAATGCTGACATGACCTTTCAGAAAAGCCATTGCTCTCTTCATCTTCCTCGGAGCATTATCTCCTCCACGTGTCTGTCTCAGTCTTGTGCTTCCTGTTCCTTTGCCTTGAAGCCTTTAGCCGTAAAAAGCTGTAAATGAACCACGTCGTTGTTTAAAGAAGGGTTTAAAGGAAAAGTCGCGGCTCATTGTCCGGAAAAAGTGTAAGAACCACTTCTCCTTTGCACTGGCTCAGAGACGCCTTAGTGATCGATCTGGTTGGAAATAAGGGTGTACCACAGGGATGTGTTTTGTCACCAGAGTTGTTTTCACTATAGAAGGGGATGGGCAGATGATTCACAATAGGCTCCATGTGAGTGACACATGATCCTCAGAGGTCGCGGCTCTTTCCCCCCTTTATAACCTGATGCTGTGACTGTCCATCTGTAACCACTGCCTGCCATGTAATCCAGAGCTGTCGCTATGAGCTGCTAACTCATAGCAGTGCCTGATGAGGATTCACTCAGTCACGTGTAGATCCTCATCAGGATCTACACATATCCTGTTCAGATATGACAGGATGTTGTTGGTCTTTTGTAAGAGTTTCCCTTAAGCATTTATGGCTGAACAAAGTTAAAAGCTCCATAATTATGACCCACGTCCAGTTATTTACAAGCACGACTTGCACAATGCGCTGAAAAAGACACAATTAGCCTCCAGTTATGTGTTTGTGTGTCACAGAATCTATTTTTGGATATCTTATAGATCATCTTTACGGCAAAGGAAGCTGTGACTTCCCTCTCCCCAGACGCCTCCTCATGCCTCAGATAACGAACATTCCAGTCATCCCTGAGATGTCTCGATAAAGGTCTCATTGTTGGTCAGGAATTGTTAGAATCAATACTTTACAAAAGTATATTTAGTATATTAAAGTAAAGTATATTCATTTTGAAAAGAAAAAAAATATACAGAAAAATTTTACCATTTTGAATACCTTGCAAACATGGAAAGAATGTAGAAAGAAATGTGGAAAGAACACGTGTTTAACAATATACGGTCCTATCCACCTGAACCCTGACACAAAAACTGAGTCTTCATTGACAAGTATAAGTGTATGGACAAACTATGGTGTAAACCAACTGAAAGATCTATTTAAAGAAAACATGCAATGGAAATCATTCATTGACCTAAGATTGCAATACAATATTTCAAATAAACATTTCTTCACATATTTACAAACACGGAGTGCTGTCCAGTCACTTATAAAAACAAAAAAACTAAGATTGGAACTTTTGGAAATTGAAGATCGGTTACTAAAATCGGACACAATTAAGGGGAAGATTAGTGAATTTTACAATATTCTTGCAAATGGAGGACAGTCATCATTCCAGACGTTAAAGACCACCTGGGAGAAGGATTTAGGGTTGACTTTTGATGAAAATGTATGGTCAAACATATGTGAATGCACACATTTCCCATTTACAAGCAATAACATTAAAGAAGCAAATGTTTAATTTATTTACAAATTGTACCTTACACCAGTAAAAATGAACAAAATTTCAAAAAACATTTCTGTAAAATGTCCCCGATGCAAAACGGAGGATGGAACATTTCTGCACATGTTTTGGGAATGTGACAATCTGAACATTTTCTGGAAGTCAATTCACTCCTTTACACCAAAAACATTACAAACGGTATTTGAAATGAAACCTAACTTGTACCTGCTCAATGAAACACAAGAGCTCCCTTTAAACAGAAAAAAAATGCAGATTACTCATTACTATAACGCTGGAAGGATGAATCTCCTCCAAATTTCAAAACATTTTTGTCTCAGTTGTCAGAATTCTTACCACTGGAAAAGCTGACTTTTGAAAAATATAACCAGACCCAAACCTGTCATGAACTATGGGACCCATTACTTTTAAGCATGGAAGATTCCTTTAGAAAAGTGACTATGGGCTAAGACCCTTATTATTTATCATTTGAAACAAAATTGTGTCATCTGCTCAGGAATCATGTGTAAATGTACCTTTGGATGTTACTTAAGTAGGAATTGGATGGCATAAATGATGGTTGCTGCTTTATACCTGTATTAGTACTGTTGCAGTACACGTTTCATATCGATGTCATAATGACCAAAACTCTCTAAGTTGATCTCCCTTATATTAAATTTCAATTAGGAAGACAAATTTTAACTCAATTGAAAAGAAAAGAAATAAACAAAAAGAAAGAAATCAAGAAAGAAAGTAAAATAATGGAATGAAAACTGGAGAGAAAAACAGTAAAACAGTAATTATTAATATTATTAACATAATAATAATAAAATGATAATAATAATGGTGTACAGAGGAAAAGGGGAAGGGAAAGGAAAGGGGGGAAACCCCCCCCCCAAAAAAAACGACCATGACATCCCTATGATTATTACTGCTATTCATTATTACTGCTAAGTGTAACAACGTTTTTTTTTTTTTTAAATTAATTTTCTTGTCATTAATATTTGACTTTATTTCTGTTGGGGTGTTTTGTGGGAAGTGGGTGGGACATAAGAGGAAAAACCACATAGACTGACTTGTTTGCAACTTACTTTACTTTATAATTCTTATGCATCTTTCATAATAAAGGCGAGACACGTGGAAACATGTTTTTCACACTGGTCAACTTTGAGATTTTCAGCCATTATTTCCCTTAAAATCATAGTTTTATGTCAAACCAAACCATTGACCAAACTCGCCCTTTGCGACGCTTCTCTGATGACTTATAGTTTTCAGGAAATCATTGCGTCTGTCACACACTCATCCATTCACAAATATTGCATGCTTGGTGTTTACGTGTCATACGTGCGGCGCTGAGGTGACTCTGTCATCCAAATATGGTCATTTCCTTTCTGAGACACAAAACATATTTGCTAATGACTGTTTGTCTATGGTGAGTTTGTGATTTTGTGACTGTGATGGTGAAGCAACACAAATTTACACCGAGAAGGACAATAAAGTTAATTCAACCTGGATCGACTCAAACAGAGAAAAGCAGCGATTGTTAGAGAAATAACAATGGTGTTGGAGAGGATGGATGAAGAACAGGCAGCAGTCTGGATGTCTTATGCAGGAGAAGTTTATTTACCATCAGTACGGGACCTGCAGACATGAACTCGAGACATTGCGCTCGTCCTACCATTCAAGTCTGTCTGTGCCTCCACAGAAAAGGGATAAAGACCCTCTCAGAGCGTCAGTCTGAGACACAAGCATTCAGAGGCTGAGAGTCTGAGCACCACAGTCAAGGGTGTGACACAGATAGTACGACAGTACAGCCTGACCCAGTATGATAAATAGAGATTTAATGTTATCCTCTAACAGCGATTAGGAAGATTTATTGACCTGTATATTAGTTTTGTCGATCAGATCCCGGCGGTAACATCCATGTATGAAAGTCAGTGTGGATGAACAGCTTGGAGTTAGGCAGGGGCGGACTGGCCACATGTCCATTCTGGAAGAGCACAGAGCCACCGGTCTCCATAACCTCTTACCCTCCGCCTTAACCAAGCTTTACCCAAATCTAAAAGCTTGAATGAAAACCATGAAAATTGTGACAAAAACGAGGAGGCAAACGGAACAAAAACTTGCAGGGAAAGCAACAAAAAAAAAGACAAAAAAGAATGAAAAAGTGACATAAAAAAACGTGTCAAACGCAACAACAAAACAATGACAAAAGCCACAAAATCGTGACAAAAAAACACGTCAACAAGCCACAAAACAAGTAATGAAAAAACAACAAAAATGTGACAAAAAAGTGGCAACAACATGAGAAAGTTACAATCGCTTTTGTTGGCTTTAGCGTTCAAATGAGGCGTTACACTGTTGCTCTCCAGTCGAGAAGCTTTTAGATTTGGGTAAAGCCGAACTGAAGTTAATGCACTTGGTTCAGGCGGGGGGTAAGAGGTTCAAATATGTGTTTGTGGAAGTGTCACATCTACGCAAATTTGGGACAGATTGTTCAGAGTCCAGGGCTGTTTTTCAGTCCCAGTCCACCCCTGGAGTTCGGGATGTCTCCCCCGGAGCCTGGACGGAAGAGGCAGAGATGGGGCGGAGGTGGGTCGCAGCACAGCCGGGAAGTGAACGAACCATGATTGCTGGGGCTTAAATGTTGGACCGAGGGCGATGATTGGAGCTATGGAGGTGTGGCTCTTACGCCGATGCTGAGGTGGAGGTGTGGCCCTCTCGGAAGTGGCCATTGGCTGGAGGTGATGCTGAAATTAGTCTCCCAGGTTGAATTAACGCCTAGGCTCCAATTTAATCTAATAGATGCCTGTTATACTCTAGTACTTACCAATATTTTACAGTTTGTTTTTTTCAGAGGGGCTTGTCTGTGGTGAAGAGGGAGCTGAGTCGGGGCAAAGTTCTCGATTTACCGATCGATCTACGTTCCCGCCCTCACCTGTGGTCATGAGATCTGGGTAATGACCGAAAGGACGAGATCGAGGATACAAGCGGCCGAAATGAGCTTCCTTCACAGGGTGGCTGGAGCTCGGAGTAGAGTCGCTGCTCCTTCACTTTGAACGGAAAGGCCCAGGACACGCTGGTGGGGCTATGTCTCCGAGCTGGCCTGGTGTGGCCTCGGGGTCAGAACATCTGGAGGAGGTGTGTGTGGATCGGGAAGTCTGGGCGTCTCTGCTCAGACTGACGCCTCCGCGAACCGGCCCCGGATAAAGCGGAAGAAAATGGAAAACGTTTTTTTTTTTTCTTAATTCACCTGCAGCTCCTCACCTTAACTTTATTGTTCGCAGGTTGAATCCTGTTTAGCGAAGATCGATGTCGTGTCCTTGGGCAAGACACTTCCCCAGCCCCATGTGTATCTGTGTGTGTGTCTGGGTGAGAGACTGAATCCACCCCATATCATTGGCTGCAGTCTTTTTGGACACGAAAATGTTTTACTTCATTATGATCATTATATAAAGGTATTATTATAATTTAATTAATTAGAAATAAATCAGAACATTCAACGCCGTGTCTGTGTTGGTTTCCCCGACCACTTAAAACATGTACAATAGGTTAATCCTCCAGCAGATGTTTCTGTACATGTTACAGTAAAAGGCAAGAGTGCAGATCAAATACTTCCAGTCATATTCACGGAACTGTTTTCCGCCTGGATTTGAACATTGTCAGAGTTGAGGCCTGTCTCACATCCTCATGAAGACTGTTCCAGATTTTAGCTTCAGCCTCACCGTGTTTAGTCCTGACTCTGGGAACCACCAGGAGGCCCCTCCCTGAAGTTCACAGGGCCCGAGATGGTTCATACGGCTGTAACATGTCAGAGAAAAGACATGTAACAAGCAGAGCTGTTTTAAATTCTATTCTCTGAGTGACAGGAAGCCAGTGCAGAGACCAGAGCACTGGACTAATATGGTCGTGTTTCCTGGTTCTGGATGTTCTGCAGCCGTTACAGTCGTCTAACCTGCTGGAGACAAACACATGGATAAGTCTCTCTAAGTCTGGTTCTGACACTATTCCTCTGATCATGTTTTTCAGATGGTAAAAAGCTGCTGATGTTTTTGCTTTGATGTGGCTGTTTAACCTCTTAGCTCCCGCCTGAACTGAGAGGTTTTTTTTCCATCATTTTTGTTGGGTATTCAACTAATTTTAGGCACTTTTTGTCACATTTTTGTAATTTGTCACATTTTTATCAAATTTTTGTATTTTTTTTGTCTCATTTTGTCACGTTTTTGTCATTTTTTTGTCATTTTTTCATCCATTTTTTGTCAATTTCTTGTGACATTTTTGTGACATTTTTGCCACTTTTTCAACAATTTTTCGTCACTTTTTTGTCAATGTTTTCTCACTTTTTTGTAACATTTCCATCATTGTTTTCGTCTCAGTTTTGTTGCTATTTTCACAGCTTTTTTCCCCGAAGCTTTTGGACTTCAGGTGGGAGTTAAGGGGTTAAGTTCAGGTCTGAGTCCATCATTACTCCAAGATTTCGAACTTGTCTATGTGTCTTTGTGTCTGTGGGTCAAAAACAATGATCTCAGTGAAAGACGTGTTTGACATCACTACATTACCCGCTCTTTAACGCCACATGTTCAGAAGAGTCGAAGCTTTTCATTAACTCTGAGACGTCTGCGCCTCCGTGAGAGATTCACACGCAACATTTAACCCAAAAGCCTGAATAGAATCAAACACAAACAAGATGCTCCTCTGATAACCCAGTCCTCAGCACGGCCGTTGTCTCTCTGAGCTTTAGATCGTGTTTGGTTTTGCTGGCACGCGTTTTATCAGCGTTTAGTCATGTTTATTGAACCTGAAATGCTCCACAGCTTCGTGCCAGTCTTTGTGCCATGTACGTCTGCAAAGCAAAACAACTGCATTTTTTCATCTGAAAGACAAAGGCCGGTCCTGCTCCACCTCAGCATAAAACCACAGGCACTTCAGAGTCGTGGCCTCACAGGAGACGATGTGTGAGAACTGTTGCCGTTAGCAACTGTCCACAAACACCATGTCAGCCAGAGACAGAGAAGGCATTAAGAAAGTTGTATTGAATGAATGCAGGATTCAAAGATGATGCCGACTGTACTTTTCTCACGTTTGTGTTGCCTCTGAGTCATGGTTCTTATCTCTCCCTGTCTTTCACATACTGTTCTAGTTTGGATCAATGTTGCAACATGAGGAGGTGTGTTGTATCAGATACTTGATGTCATCAAAAGAGACGAAATACTGGTTAGGCAAGTTCGTAAATGTGTTGATTGTTACAAATTGAACGGCTGTTACGGCAGCTGTTATTACTCCTCCTTAGAGTGGCTTCACATAATGAACACTGTCTTTGTATCATATGTGCCTTGTGAAGAGACTAAAGAGAGCAAAAGGACGAACCTCATCTATAGATTCTTTTCGCACCCCGTGGCAGGCGTGAGCGTCGGTGAGAGTCTCCAGGAAACGTCCTCTCTGGATCTGGTTTTGTCTGAAAACCATGAGGTCTCAACAAAACCACTGACCTGAGCTGTGCTTCGAACACACGCTTTCATGAATGAAGCTTTGTGAAGCAACTCTGGAGCTTTCTTAAATAGTTTAGGAAAATGAACCACTTTAGTTGAGGAACATAATCATAATGAAATCACAATGTATTAAGGATTAGCAAATGATAAGTTCATGTTTGCCGTAGATTTGATCCTATAAAGTTATACTTTGTTTTCTTGTCCATTTGTAAGTAGATTTCCTCCATATGAGTCATGGGGCCTTGTGGTTCATAGCTGCAGACGGGTGGCGCTCTTTGCAATCTTCAGTGTCATACCTGGTGCAAAAAGCTGGCAGGACAGGAGGGGGGACAGACTCGCATTGCGATGTTGTGGTGCTGCCCCCTCCCCATGCTTTCCCCAGACCTGCGGAAGGTGGTGGGTTGCGAGGGGGGGTTCTCCTGTAAAGGCGTAATATGCATAATGCAGCGCGCAATGTTTAATAAAGATTAAAGAAATAAAAGTGTCCCTCCGCTGCTGCAGCCACTCGTTGGACACCGTTCGAATGCGCAAAGTTACGAAATGTACAGGATTTAATAGATCAGAAACTGTCATATCGGCTGTGGAGGAGTTGCAGAGTTATGCAGCAGTTGCAAGAAAACTGTAGCGTATTGGAACATTTGCGCTACAGCTGCAGGATTCTTGGAGCGGCAGAATTGAAAAAAAAAAAAAAAGTTGCTATGCGCCCTGTAAAATGCGCTTCTTTCTTTTGGACTGAGCTGTGGCTCCACAAGGAGCATCATCAGGAGGTAAAGACTGACACACGATGGAAATGTCTCCTTAAAACTCAGATCAGACCTGGTGTTGTGGCACTTGAGGCACGTGTGGTTTATTTATGGAAACTGTTGTTGTTTTGGTGTTAGGGGTGTGCGCGTTGATCTACTGTATCAAAGTAAGTCCGTGCGTAACCTACGCTCAAACAGACTTTTCAAGGCAATTTCGTATTTGTTTTCAATTGTGCTGTGTAATGAACCACGCCTCAGTCGGCCTCTTTTTCTTAAATAACGCCCTCTCCCTAGCGGCGCAGCCTTAAGCGCAAAACCTGCGCCACATCGCGCGTGCACCACGTTGCGTTTAGAGTTGCGCATGGACTGCGCCAGTCACAAGATCTGGCCGTTGATGTTGTTCATGTATGATCCTCATGATCATGATGAAATATCAAGTTTTTCATGTACATTCATTACAGTAGTGAGACGTTTAAATCAGGGATAACGTCATCCATGTGACCATCCAGTGACTCTCCTCTTTGCAGCGACTCTCCTCTTTGCAGCGACTCTCCTCTTTGCAGTGACTCTTCTCTTTGCAGTGACTCTCCTCTTTGCAGTGACTCTTCTCTTTACAGTGACCCTTCTCTTTGCAGTGACTCTTCTCTTTGCAGCGACCCTTCTCTTTGCATGACTCTTCTCTTTGCAGTGACTCTTCTCTTTGCAGTGACTCTCCTCTTTGCAGTGATTCTCCTCTTTGCAGTGACTCTTCTCTTTGCAGTGACTCTCCTCTTTGCAGTGACTCTCCTCTTTGCAGTGATTCTCCTCTTTGCAGTGACTCTTCTCTTTGCAGTGACTCTCCTCTTTGCAGTGACCCTTCTCTTTGCAGTGACTCTTCTCTTTGCAGTGACTCTTCTCTTTGCAGTGACTCTTCTCTTTGCAATGACTCTTCTCTTTGCAGCGACCCTTCTCTTTGCAGTGACTCTCCTCTTTGCAGTGACCCTTCTCTTTGCAGTGACTCTCCTCTTTACAGTGACCCTTCTCTTTGCAGTGACTCTTCTCTTTGCAGTGACTCTCCTCTATGCAGTGACTCTTCTCTTTGCAGTGACTCTTCTCTTTGCAGTGACTCTTCTCTTTGCAGTGACTCTCCTCTTTACAGTGACTCTCCTCTTTACAGTGACCCTTCTCTTTGCAGTGACTCTTCTCTTTGCAGTGACTCTCCTCTTTACAGTGACCCTTCTCTTTGCAGTGACTCTTCTCTTTGCAGTGACTCTTCTCTTTGCAGTGACTCTCCTCTTTGCAGTGACTCTTCTCTTTACAGTGACCCTTCTCTTTGCAGTGACTCTCCTCTTTGCAGTGACTCTCCTCTTTGCAGTGACTCTTCTCTTTACAGTGACCCTTCTCTTTGCAGTGACTCTTCTCTTTGCAGTGACTCTTCTCTTTGCATGACTCTTCTCTTTACAGTGACCCTTCTCTTTGCAGCGACCCTTCTCTTTGCAGTGACTCTCCTCTTTGCAGTGACTCTTCTCTTTACAGTGACCCTTCTCTTTGCAGTGACTCTTCTCTTTGCAGTGACTCTTCTCTTTGCAGTGACTCTCCTCTTTGCAGTGACTCTTCTCTTTACAGTGACCCTTCTCTTTGCAGTGACTCTTCTCTTTGCAGCGACCCTTCTCTTTGCAGTGACCCTTCTCTTTGCAGTGACTCCTCTTTGCAGTGACTCTTCTCTTTGCAGCGACCCTTCTCTTTGCAGTGACCCTTCTCTTTGCAGTGACTCCTCTTTGCAGTGACTCTTCTCTTTACAGTGACCCTTCTCTTTGCAGTGACTCTCCTCTTTGCAGTGACTCTTCTCTTTGCAGTGACCCTTCTCTTTGCAGTGACTCCTCTTTGCAGTGACTCTTCTCTTTGTGAGTTCATTAGCTCCTCCTCTTACTGAGTCATGTTTTTGTTCTCAGTCGTTTAAAGTCGGACGTAAAAGCAGATCCGGTCGGACGGGTTTTGGAAAGAGAAAGACTCTGAAGTTTCCGCAGACTTTTGCATGCGCCGCTGCAGATATGAAAATGTGACCGATTTAGAAGCAATTAGTTTGAGGCGAGGACGGTGAGTGGAAAAGTAAACACGTCTGTAAGAGGAATGACACGGCTGTGACAGAGACAGAGGCTTTGAAACGCAGCCAGTTCAAACACACGGGTTTGGCTTTATAATAGGGGTGTAACGGTACGCTAAAATTGTATTCGGTTCGGTTCACGGTTTTGGAGGGCTCGGTTCGGTTAATTTTCGGTACAAATAAATAAGAACTAACAAAATTTTTCTTTTGAAAAGCTGCCAATACACAATAGAATTCTTGCATAAAATAAATAAAAGTGACCCATTTGGGTGATATTTTAAATAAATTGCACTCTTATAATGAGAGTTACTGTAACTCATGAGAACCATGTGGATTCAACTCAACAAAAAGGCCACAGTGAACGGCTTTTTACTCTCGTCTACTCGCCAAAAACTACTGTCCGGATACTCTAGACTCACCAGACACAATAAGATGAGAGTTTAAATGAGAGTGAGGCCCAGAGTCTGCGCAGAGAAAACATGAGAGCTGCGCCCGGGACACAGGTGACATGATGCAGCCGCGGAGGAGCCGCGCATGAGGCGAAGCAACGGGAGACAGACGGCCGAGCGGGACACGAGCGGAGAAGCACTCGCGCTTTGGAAGAGACAGGGGGAAGGCGGTCGGTCTCTCCTGCTCATTCACTTCACCAGACTACTCCGTTTTGGAGTTATATGTGGCGAAGTAGGCGGAGAGTGAGTGCGCGCTGGAAGAGCCTGTCCCCGTAACAACAACGCGTTGATTAATCAGTGAAACAACACTACGTAGTTTGCGTATAGGAAGAACCGGCTCTGAGCGCTGGTGTAACTTTTTGGCTGAAGTGCGGACGTGACGGGATATTGTAGCGAGGCTCAAGACTTTTAATCAAATACTTAAAGCCAGCGCCTGTAGTTTCTCTCGGCTACTCATGCAGCTTCAATGTACGTCACTCAATAGCGTCCGTGCGGAAACTCGCGTAGGAACTTTGTTCCGCGGCACTTAATATGACGCTAATAATAAATTTACATTATTTAATGAAAATAATACACCGAAACGGTACGCAAGTGGACCGAACCGAACAGGCCGAACCGAACGGTTCAATACATCCCCGTGAACCGTTACACCCCTACTTTATAAGGAAAAACTGACTTTGAACCTTTTACTACAAACAGAATCCTGCTGCTGCTGTCGGCCTGTCATGATAACATTATTAAAGGACCATGTATGATCTCTGAAAAGAAGATGAAACAAGAGAAAGATTTCCCCAACATAATCATCGTTTTCCGTGATATTTCATTATGCTGGGGAAATCTTTCTCTGTTTTTAATTAAACCTGATTCTAATTAAAGGAATTGATTCAGATAATACGGTACATTAACCTCTTACCACCCGCCGAAACCAAATGCATTCTGTCCTCTTTGGCCATTATATAGGCCTGTGTAACACCTCATTTGAAAGCTAAGACCCACAAAACTGATCTTTTCCTTGCGTTGTTGCTGTGTTGTGTCACCTTTTTTATGTTTTTTTTCTTTTCTTTCTTTCCATTTTTGTCACATTTTTGTCACATTTTTGTGGATTTTTTTTGTTGAATTTTTGTTGATTTTTTTTTTAATTTTTGTCACATTTTTGTTGAGTTTTTGTCACATTAATGTTGAGTTTTTGTCACATTTTTGTTGAATTTTTGTCACATTAATGTTGAGTTTTTGTCACATTTTTGTTGAATTTTTGTCACTCTTGGGTTGAGTTTTTGTCACATTTTTGTCACATCTTTGTTGCGTTTACATCCTTGTTTTCTCATTTTTTGTGGCTGTTTTTGTGCTTTTTTCCCAAGAAGCTTTTTGATTAGGGTAAAGCCAAACTGGAGAAAATGGGATCCGTTCAGGTGGGAGTTAAGAGGTTAATGCAAAGTTATAGTAGATATTGTTTTGTTTTGGGAGAGGGGGCTGTCAGAGAGAAACAGCTCATGTACAGGGCCGGATTTAAGTAAAATGGGCCCCAGGGCTAAAGTTTTTTCAGGGCCCCCCATATTCACCTTGGGGGGATGAATAAACAGATCGAGCACAGACAGATGGTTCCTGTGTTTGTGTGATTAAAAACGACACACAAAGGCAAATGTGATAATCGATCAGTGTTTAAGCTGCTCAAGACGTTAGCATGCTACTGGTTAGCAACTGTCAATGGCTCCAACACTATAGACACATGTGTGGCTCACATCTACGAACACTGAGGAAATACTGCAGTAACAGCTCTGACCTCTGACCTCTGTCACATGTTTATCCAAGGCAAGATGTTTGTGGTTCAGGG
The DNA here is from genome assembly GCF_951799975.1 of Gobius niger. Taxonomy (NCBI): domain Eukaryota; kingdom Metazoa; phylum Chordata; class Actinopteri; order Gobiiformes; family Gobiidae; genus Gobius; species Gobius niger. Next base: position 36,565,777 of record NC_136857.1, read on the forward strand.
CTTTTTCTTGGAGAGGTCGGAGCTGAGCTGTTAAAGCTAAATGCTAACCGGTAGCAGGCTAACATCTTCAACACTGACTCACTGGTTTCTTCACATAAACGTGCACACGGATGGTCTCTTTCCAGAACAGGGATTTTTACTTTCTACTTTGAATACTTGAATACTTTGATATACTGAACCTCTTAACAGGGCGCATTTTCTCCAGCTCATTTGAAAGCTAAGACCCACATAACTTTTGTCAAATTGTTACCCCTTTGTTGTCACGTTTTTGTTGCTTTTTTCTGTTACTTTATCACTCTTTTTTGCGTATTTGTCATGTTTTATTGTCACTATTTTGTCATGTTCTCATCGCTTTATTCTATTACTTTTGTGCCACTTTTTTTGACACGTTTTTACTGTGTTATTGTACCTTTTCCAGGTACGTTTGTGTTGCTCTGTTGTCGCTCTTTTGTGGCTTTTTCATCACTTTTTAGCCATATTCACCTTATTCCGGAGGCTCGCGTGGGCGCCGCCCACATCACGTCATGTAAAGCGCTTTGTGACTATGTCTGTGAAAGGCGCTATATAAATATAAATAAAGATCTTCTTCATGAATTGTGCCCGCCCCTTTTCTCCTATCTGTTAACATGGGGCTGGAGAAGTCCACATAAAATCAGTCACTACATGAAAACAATGCCGTTTTTCGGCCGTGCAGAGAAATGCTGCAGTGTTGACTTGTTGGTGCAAATGAACATTGGACATTTAAAAAAAAAACAGTTCTTTTTACCGATGCATATGACTGAAAGTATTTTATCTGCACTCTCGCCTTTTACTGTAATTGATTAATTTTATGTTGCTGTTTTTATTGATTCTATTTGTTTTCTTGTATGTATGCAACTGTGAAGCACTTTGAATTGCCTTGTGTATGAATTGTGCTCTACAAATAAACTTGCCTTGCCTTGCCTTACACAAATCAATCGACTAAACATCAGATTTGAGCGGAGAATATTTTCCCTCGTTCTCCGTTTAAATGAACGGGCTTCGCGCTCGACCGGAAGTGCCGAGACAACACAAAAAAGTGGCAAAGGTGGGCGGAGCGGAATAAGGTGAATACTCAATCAATCAATAATTATTCATATGGCGCCTAAACAACATCTACAGAGAGATTTTTTTTTACTTAATGGTGCATTTTGGTGCATTTTCATGCATTTAACACAGTGTCAACTCAGACCTTGTTTAGAACTGGTTTAGTCTTGGTTTAGTCTTGGTTTAGTCTTGGTTTAGTCTTGGTTTAGACCTGGTTTAGTCTCGAGTAAAAAGTCATCTGATAAAGCCTTACATGTGAGGGAGTCTGCAAAAAGAGAGGGAACGAATGTGACAGCCGCACTGAGCATGTTTCTCCTTACGCCCAGGGGCTCTTCAACCTGCTGGGCCCCTGGGCTTGGCCCCCGTATAAATCCGGCCTTGCTCATGTACCTTCTGTATCTGTATCTATACTGTAGTCCTCGTTTGCTGTTCATTTACTGTAACGCTCATGCACGGGAGTTAACACTCAAACAATATGTCAACATAATAAATAACTTCAAAGTAAACTTATAATGTGATTTAGTCCAGACAGTCCGTTTTTAAAGCAGTACTCAGTAACTTGTTTACCTTAATAAATCCCTCCCATTTTCCCTCTGGGGGTAATACAAGTGTTAAAGGGATGATTGGGGGGTCTTTCATCTCCCCCTGGTGTCTCTGGCCAGAAAACCACAATTGCAACTTCACTGCCTCCGGGTCAGAGGCCCCAATACACACCAATGGAATCACGAAGAAGAGGCTAGCAGGCTAACGGGCGAAGCTAGCTGTGGGCTAGTGTCACAGGTTAAAACGGGAGTTAAAACTTATAGTACAATCAAGGAGACGAAGGCGGTTATAAAGGAATTAAACAGTTTATTCAGTGGCCAGCTGAAAGTCAGGTTAAAAAGACATGAAAGATATAAATGAAGGGTTGTGCTTTAAGGTGCAGTAGTCGTGGTCCTCAGGAAGGGGGTCTGGTCGGCTCCGGGAAGCTAGCGGAGGTTCAGGGGTCCACCTCGGGGAGAGTACGCCTGGAGAACTGCCACCGCCGCTCCTGTCCGGGACTTCCCTGGCTCGACGGCGTTCCCTCGCCGCCATCTCGCATCCCGACCTGCACATCGCCGTGTCACGTCTCGTCCAGAGTGTCCCCCTGATTCGTCTCGTCTCGTGCCTCCTCTGGGCCTCGTGTCTGTGCGTCCTCCTCCAGCGTCCATTACTGCCAAGCGGCCTGTGGGACCGGCACGCTGGTCGTTCCCTCTAAGGGCTCTGGCCGTGATTTTAAAGGGGAATATTTAAAGGGTATTCTGCAAAATCGACTTTTTCAAGCTTTACATCATGTTATTATGTCGTTCCCTCATTAAAAACATGCCTGAAGTGTTGCCTTGGCACATTCACGTATTTTTGAGTAATCTGTAAAAACTCTGATGGCGGCCATTTTAGGGATAGGTTTGCTTGAGTCCTCCTAGGAACGCCCTCACCTCCTGGAGACGCCTCCGAGCTTTCGTCACCAGCCGAGTAACCAACCACTGCTCCTCAGCAGAACCCCCTCCCCACCGATGCCACAGACAGCGTGTGGAGGGGGCGTGTCGGAAAGGCTCAGAGGTTCTTAAAGAGACAGAGGCCTATTTCAAGACATTCACTACAGACATTTTGAGAGAGACATTTTATACAAGGCAGTTTTTCTAATTTACTGCATTTACAGACCAACAAAAGGTTTGGTCATCATTGTAGTGTGATATAGACTGGTGCTATGTGATTGAAAAAAACATAATACCCCCTCTTTAAAGCCTGAGAAGCGTGCGGTCTGAACGCAGCATAAGTTGTTCAGCTAAACATGTGCTGGAAAAGTTACAGCAGCGTGACATTGCAAAGAAAACATATCGTAATTAGAGCAAAACATTGTGATCCCCCAATAGTGAGAACATTTGATTGTCCGATGCACTGACCATGAATAAGACGACAAAAACAGCCGCTATTTCTGGTAAAAACACACTTGAACTAGTCCTGTGTGTTCGGTGTGGATTCAGAGGCAGGTTTGACGCAGCTCTGTTGTGATTCTATATTTGGAGACGTTGTAAACACACATTAACCCTCTGCAAACGCTCTCACACACTCTCTGTCTCCTCGTCACGTCCCGGCACAGTCGTAAACTCCCCGATCGTTTCAGAACAAAACAAACCGTGTTAGATCTCTACGTCAGCTCTTTGTTATGGTTGGCTCTGCCCCCATCAGCCCCAGGCCTTTCTGCAGCCGAGGACCAGCCGGTGCTTGTGTTTATCAGGATTCTATATCTGTGCCATGAATTAGACTTTGTTAGTAGTTCCTAAAGCTCAGGTTGAACTCTGAAAGTTGCTCTGCTCCGTCCGGATGGAATCTACTGCAAAAAGACACAAAAATAAAGAACAAGGACCTTACCCACAGTTTATAAAGACTCTTCATGACATTCTAGACTGTCATGTCATCATTTTAGAAGAAGAGATCTGTGAGAAGCTCGTCCAGAGGAGATGCTGACAGAGGGATCCACCAGACTTTCCCAGGGACCCATCTCCATGATGTGGAGCCAGGCGGGTGGTCAGAAACACCTGGCTTTCACCTATTGTACATGTTTTTAGTGCTAGGGGAAACCGGAGGAAACCTACGCAGACACGGGGAGAACATGCAAACTCCACACCGAAAGGCCCCGTCCAGATGGTCACCTTAGAACATTCAGATGGTCACCTTAGAACATTCAGATGGTCACCTTAGAACATTCAGATGGTCACCTTAGAACATTCAGATGGTCACCTTAGAACATTCAGATGGTCACCTTAGAACATTCAGATGGTCACCTTAGAACATTCAGATGGTCACCTTAGAACATTCAGATGGTCACCTTAGAACATTCAGATGGTCACCTTAGAACAATCAGATGGTCACCTTAGAACAATCAGATGGTCACCTTAGAACATTCAGATGGTCACCTTAGAACATTCAGATGGTCACCTTAGAACAATCAGATGGTCACCTTAGAACAATCAGATGGTCACCTTAGAACATTCAGATGGTCACCTTAGAACAATCAGATGGTCACCTTAGAACAATCAGATGGTCACCTTAGAACAATCAGATGGTCACCTTAGAACAATCAGATGGTCACCTTAGAACATTCAGATGGTCACCTTAGAACATTCAGATGGTCACCTTAGAAAATTCAGATGGTCACCTTAGAACAATCAGATGGTCACCTTAGAACAATCAGTTGGCCACCTTAGAACATTTAGATGGTCACCTTAGAACAATCAGATGGTCACCTTAGAACAATCAGATGGTCACCTTAGAACAATCAGATGGTCACCTTAGAACATTCAGATGGTCACCTTAGAACATTCAGTTGCTCGGACCCGGAAGCGGAAGTCGTGACAGATTTCTAGTCTAGTTTTTTGCTAGTTTCTCTGTAATTCTTGGGCCAATTCACATGAAAGAAAAACTCACAAAGTTCAATGTCTTCTTTGTCAGTTCATATGAACTAAGGTCTAATTATTTTATCACGAAGGCGTCCAAAAGTGGAGACAACATTCAAAAACATGTGCGTGATGTTGGCCAGTAGGAAGGACACTATCAAATAATGACCAGGCAAAAACGTTTTCTTTTTGCAAATGTCTTTAAAAAAAAATGGCACTTGACCATCAACTAAAATGGAATTCTAGAATGTCAAAACAACCAATACACAACCAAACCGAAATAAGACCTTTTTAATTTTTTTAATTTATTTCATTCATTTCAAAGCAAAAGCAACAACAGGAGCAGAGAGAACTTGTAATGTCTTCTCCCATCAACACAAAATGGCAGCCGTCTCCTCACCCTGAACCTGAACCTGCAGAGTGAATCTGTGTGTTGGCCGTGGCTGCGTCAGCTCTTTGTTGTGGTCGTCCTCGCGCTCCTCGTTTTAGCCTCTCTGCTGTGGACGGGAGGCGCGAGTGTTTATTATGGAGCTGCATCTGTGTTTAAAAGCTGTCAGCTCCAGAAGAGACGAAAACCAGAGCGAACTTTCCACCGAGGCTCGAGGAGTGAAGTGTTCGCATTCTGAGGCCGTTCCCAGCAGCCGAGCAGTTTGTCCCGCTCGTGTTTGGGGGAATCCTCTGTACCGGTGACTAAATGTTTTGGAGTCGCTTTATTTTTAGCTTATTTTGAAAAGAAAACCTCTTAACCTCTTAACTCCCACCTGAACCAAGAGGATCTTTTTTTCCATCATTTTTTTGTTGGGTATTCAACTCATTTTTGTAATTTTTTTGTCACATTTTGTCAAATTTTGTGAATTTTTTGTCATTTTTTTGTCATTTTTTTGTCATTTTTTGTCAATTTTTTGTTAATTTTTTGTCAATTTTTTGCATTTTTTTTGTCAATTTTTTATCAATTTTTTGTCATTTTTTGTTAATTTTTTTTCATTTTTTCGTCAATTTTTTAATCAAATATTGGTCTTTTTTGTCACATTTTTGCAGTCTTTTTGTCAAATTTTTATCACAATTTGTCATATTTTTGTAATTTTTTTGTCACATTTTGTCACATTTTTGTCATTTTTTTGTCATTTTTTTGACATTTTTTCATCAATTATTGTCAATTTCTTATGACATTTATGTGACATTTTTGCCACTTTTTCAGCAATTTTTCGTCTCAGTTTTGTTGCTATTTTCACAGCTGTTTTCCAGAAGCTTTTGGATTGGGGCAAAGCCAAACTGGAGAAAATGTGCTCGGTTCAGGTGGGAGTTAAGGGGTTAATTGGGTCGTGTGAATGTTTTTGTGTCAACAGACTCCTACAGAGGGAAACACTGAGGTTATATTGTGTGAAATGGTCACAATGTTCAATTTTTTTTAAAATGTGGAATCTGGGGGTTAAAGCAGAACTAAGTAACGTGTTTACCTTAATAAATCCTTTCCGTAGTCCCTCTAGGGGTGATACAAGTGTTTTGGGATGATTGGGGGGGGGGGGTCTTTCATCTCCCCCTACTGTCTCTGGCCAGAAAACCACAATTGCAACTTCCCTGCCTACGGATCGGAGTCACCAATACACACTAATGGAATCACGAAGAATAAGCTAACAGGCTAACGAGCAAAGCTAACTTCGGGCTTGCGCCACTTAAACAGTATTTACAGCCAAGTTTGAGTGAAAATAACATTTCCATTGTGTAATTGGATGAACAATATCCCTCTGTCCCTTTGTCTTTTCTGTCAGTGTAGTATTTACTCTCACGGACAATTAATGAGTAAGAAAACTACGACACCTGCAGTGGCGCTTATGGCCTCTAGGGGCACGAGATACTTAGTTCTGCTTTAAGAACAGGACCTCGGGAGACGCACGTGGGACTGCACTGGACCCGTGTGCATGAGCAGAATCAGAGCGTCCAGGACGGATGGATCAAAAGGTGGTCCTCGCATGAACATCCTGAGGAACCTCCATCAGAGGCTCGAACGGCCCTTGTTTTTATCTTGAACCTTTTAACCTCTTACCACCCGCCTAAACCAAATGCATTCTGTCCTCTTTGGCTATTATATAGGCCTGTGTAACACCTCATTTGAAAGACCCACCAAATAGATCTTTTTCCTCGCGTTGTTGCTGTGTTGGGTCACCTTTTGTTTGCTTGTATTGTCTTTTTTTTTTTTTTTGTCACATTTTTGTTGAATTCTTGTCACAATTTTTTTTATTTTTGTCACTTTTTGGTTGAGTTTTTGTCACATTTTTGTAGAATTTTTGTCACATTTTTGTTGAGTTTTTGTCACATTTTTTTTTATTTTTGTCACTTTTTGGTTGAGATTTTGTCACATTTTTGTTGAATTTGGCTCAATAAGAAGCCTTTTTAAAGTGACTTTGTGTCTGATCATCGGTTCCAGACTTTAATGCAGATCAGATGTGGCTTTGTTTACATGCAGACCATGAAGTGGCCTGTAAACTGCATAATCTGATATTATTATTTCAGTGATTCTTAACTTAGTGGGTCACGTAACCATTTTCTGTGGGTCACGAGCCTATAGGGCAGGGGTAGGCAACGTCAGGCCCGGGGACCAAAACCGGCCCTCCAGAGTTTTTGTCACATTTTTTTTTTTTTTGTCACTTTTTTGTTGAGTTTTTGTCACATTTTTGTTGAGTTTTTGTTTAATTTTTGTCACTTTTTTGTTGAGTTTTTGTCACTTTTTTGTTGAGTTTTTGTCACATTTTTGTTGAGTTTTTGTTTAATTTTTGTCACTTTTTTGTTGAGTTTTTGTCACTTTTTTGTTGAGTTTTTGTCACATTTTTTTATTTTTGTCACTTTTTGGTTGAGTTTTTTGTCAAATTTTTGTTTAATTTTTTCATTTTTTTGTTGAGTTTTTGTCACATTTTTGTTGAGTTTTTGTTTAATTTTTGTCACTTTTTTGTTGAGTTTTTGTCACTTTTTTGTTGAGTTTTTGAAGAAGAAGAAGAAGAAGAAGAAGAAGAAGATCTTTATTTATATAGCGCCTTTCACAGACATGGTCACAAAGCGCTTTACATGAGACAATTGTACATTCACTCCATACTCAGTGGTGGTAAACTACGTTTGTAGCTTCAGTTTCCCCTGGGGGAGACTGACAGAGGCGCTTTCGCGACTATACACGTCTGCGCCAACGGACCCTCTGACACCACCATACATTCACTCACACACATGATTCATCCTGGCCTATTGTGCATGTTTTTAGTGGTAGGGGAAACCGGAGTACCCGGAGGAAACCTACGCAGACACGGGGAGAACATGCAAACTCCACACAGAAAGGCCCCGTCCTGGTGGGAATCGAACCCGGACCCTCTAGCTGTGAAGCGAGAGCACTAACCGCTGCGCTACCACTTTTTTGTTGAGTTTTTGTAACATTTTTGTCACATTTTTGTAGAATTTTTGTCACATTTTTGTTGAGTTTTTGTCACTTTTTTGTTGAGTTTTTGTCACTTTTTTGTTGAGTTTTTGTCACATTTTTGTTGAGTTTTTGTTTAATTTTTGTCACATTCTTGTAGAATTTTTGTCACATTTTTGTTGAGTTTTTGTCACTTTTTTTTATTTTTGTCACTTTTTGGTTGAGTTTTTTGTCACATTTTTGTTTAACTTTTGTCACTTTTTGGTTGAGTTTTTGTCACATTTTTGTTTAATTTTTGTCACTTTTTGGTTGAGTTTTTGTCACATTTTTGTTTAATTTTTGTCATATTTTTGTTGAGTTTTTGTCACTTTTTGGTTGAGTTTTTTGTCACTTTTTGTTGAATTTTTGTCACGTTTGTTGCATTTACATCCTTGTTTTCTTCTAATTTTTTTGTGGCTATTTTGGTGCTTTTTTTTCCCTAGAAGCTTTTTGATTAGGGTAAAGCCAAACTGGAGAAAATGGGATCCGTTCAGGTGGGAGTTAAGGGGTTAAAAGATATTCAATTGAAACAGCTCTCTCTTCAACCTGCCACACTTTCAGTTCAGTAAAAATGGACTTTCACTTGGGAGAAATATTTGATCCATAGTCAGTAATGAAATGAAGTATTTAGTCTTTACAAAGTTTGCGTCACTGCCCCTGCATGTCACAAGCTTCTCCCTGATTCAGACGGATTACTGTAACGGCAGAAGAAAGCGGCGGCCGGGCTCTACAGGATTACACAACGCGAACCCGCTTCCTGTGTTTGAGCGTACGTAATGTCAGGGTTCATTCGGTTTCACAGCGACCGAACAGGAAGCTGCAAACGCTCACTTCCTCTTTCACAGATCCTCATCTCCACCCCCGGTCTGTCGCGGCTCCTGAACCTTCAAAAAACACAATCGACATTTTCCTTTGTGTCAGTGAAGCCGGGGTGGGCAAGTTTGCTCGGTGTAGGGCCGGTTTTCTTCATCGTCAAAAGACCAAGTGCCGGACCCCCCAATTGAAGCAGTTGAAGTAAAGCATCACTTTCTGCATATGCCAGTGTACTACATCATATACTGTAAAAATGTCCATCGTAAATTAGATAAATTACTTGAGTAAAGGTTTTTTTTTATGTTAAATTTGAGGTTTGAACTAATCTAAGATCAGATAAAAACACCAATGCCAATGGAACAAATAGAAATCCCACTGGAAATCAAATAAATTAACTTTTACTGTACAAAAACATTTATTTTCCACTTGAAATTATACAAAACAATCTGAATTAAGAAAAAACTTTACTTTACTCAACTTTTTTTTTAAGGTCAGACCAAATCCAGTCAATCTTTAGATTTAATCTCTTAATTCAAGTAGATTTAAGTCATTTCTTAGTATTCTTAGAGTATTTTTTTAGGATTATAGTCTAAAAGGGTGCTCTGCTAAGATATTTTAAAGAGGGAATGACATCATGTTATTCTGTCATTCCCTCATTAAAAACATGCCTGAAGTGTTGCCTTGGCACATTCACGTATTTTTGAGTAATCTGTAAAAACTCTGATGGCGGCCATTTTAGGGATAGGTTTGCCTGAGTCCTCCTAGGAACGCCCCCACCTCCTGGAGACGCCTCCGAGCTTTCGTCACCAGCCGAGTAACCAACCACTGCTCCTCAGCAGAACCCCCTCCCCACTGATGCCACAGACAGCGTGTGGAGGGGGCGTGTCGGAAAGGCTCAGAGGTTCTTAAAGAGACAGAGGCCTATTTCAAGACATTCACTACAGCCATTTTGAGAGAGACATTTTATACAAAGCAGTTATTCTAATTTACTGCATTTACAGACCAACAGAAGGTTTGTCATCATTGTAGTGTGATATAGACTGGTGCTATGGGATTGAAAAAAGCCTTTAAGGAATTGACAGTATTTTAACATTTCTTTCTTTCTTTAACAGGCATTCGATCTCTGATTTGGGTCATAATATTTCTCAAAATCATCTCGAGGGCCAGAGTTTGATGATGAAGGGCCGGTTTTGGCCCCCGGGCCTGACGTTGCCCACCCCTGCAGTAAAGCATAAGTCCAGGGAGCTGCAGTAACATTCAGGTTTCCTTAGTGAACATGTGACCTCTGTTATGGCTCAATAAGAAGCCTTTTTAAAGTGACTTTGTGTCTGATCATCGGTTCCAGACTTTAATGCTGATCAGATGTGGCTTCGTTTACAATCTGATATTATTATTTCAGTGATTCTTAACTTAGTGGGTCACGTAACCTTTTTCTGTGGGTCATGAGCCTATAGGGAACATGTTGTATCAATATTTTCCATTTGAAAGTGCATGGAAACACTAACGGAGTCTGTTAAAGACAGTCCACTTGTTTTGTTTCAGTTTAAATAAATGACTTAACCCTCCTGTTATGTTCATTTGTCAGGAACATCTATGGTGTTCCGGGTCAAAGATGTCTGAAACCAAAAAAATCAAAACAAGCAGTGTGAATTTTTCATAACTAACTCCATTACTAATTATTTTACCAATTATTATTGAATCTGGCCTGACCGGCTCCAAAGCTGACTTGATGTCAGTCACACAACACTGTCATCCTGAACAAACTGACTGAGGGTGGATTCGAGTTCCAAAAAGGTGCAACTACAGATTTAACATACAGATTTATTTCATTAAAGAGGGGGTATTATGCTTTTTTCAATCACATAGCACCAGTCTATATCACACTACAATGATGACCAAACCTTCTGTTGGTCTGTAAATGCAGTAAATTAGAATAACTGCCTTGTATAAAATGTCTCTCTCAAAATGGCTGTAGTGAATGTCTTGAAATAGGCCTTTGTCTCTTTAAGAACCTCTGACCCTTTCAGACACGCCCCCTCCACAGGCGTCTCCAGGAGGTGGGGGCGTTCCTAGGAGGACTCAGGCAAACCTATCCCTAAAATGGCCGCCATCAGAGTTTTTACAGATTACTCAAAAATACGTGAATGTGCCAAGGCAACACTTCAGGCGTGTTTTTAATGAGGGAATGACAGAATAACATGATGTAAAGCTTGAAAAAGTCCATTTTGCATAATACCCCCCCTTTAAAATACAGTATATTGTGATGCCACTAAAACTGACAAACATTTCAAAGTGAGGTTGCAATGCTCCCTTTTGCCCCCTGTAGATCCGGCCCTGCATCCTGGTGGGCCCTGACACTGTCTTTATAATGTATTTATTTATTATTTCTGCAGACAGTTATGCCTGACACACATTCAGGGATGAAGACCACTGTATTTCACCATGAATATGTGCTTGCAGGAATAGGAATACCAGTTCCCTCATCTGGTTCAAAATCAGAATCAGTAGAATCAGAATTTAGCTCAAGATAATCTTCGTCATCATCAGTGAACCTGTGTGTGTGTGATTGGGGTGAAATATATCTCACAGTTAAGAAAGAAATACACTGACATTTCTGACGCCCTTTTACCTCCAGTGTGTCTGCTGGGTCAGCACTATCTATGTGATATAAACATGCAGGGGGGGGTTACAAATATATGAGATGAACCATTTTCATATTATATGTTGATTACACTAAATAAGGCAAGCAGAAGAAGCTTCATACTGAAAAAATACATTTCCTCTAGATCTTCAAACCTTAAGACGGGTCCATTTGACCCGGAACAGGCAAGGCAAAGCAAGGCAAATTTATTTGTAGAGCACAATTTATGCACAAGGCAATTCAAAGTGCTTCACAGTTATAGCAGCGTAAAATATAAGAAAAACAAATACAATCAATAAAAACATCAACATAAAATTAATCAATTACAGTAAGAGGCAAGAGTGTAGATAAAATACTTTCAGTTATATGCATTTTTAAGTCTTGTTTTGACTCGCTCTGTCTTGAGCACTATTCTTGAGCACTATTTCACTCTGTCTTGAGCATTATTTCGCTCTGTCTTGAGCACTATTTCGCTCTGTCTTGAGCACTATTTCGCTCTGTCTTGAGCACTATTTCGCTCTGCCTTGAGCACTATTTCGCTCTGTCTTGAGCACTATTTCGCTCTGTCTTGAGCACTATTTCACTCTGTCTTGAGCACTATTTCGCTCTGCCTTGAGCACTATTTCGCTCTGTCTTGAGCACTATTTCGCTCTGTCTTGAGCACTATTTCGCTCTGTCTTGAGCACTATTTCGCTCTGTCTTGAGCACTATTTCGCTCTGTCTTGAGCACTATTTCGCTCTGCCTTGAGCACTATTTTGCTCTGTCTTGAGCACTATTTCACTCTGTCTTGAGCACTATTTCGCTCTGTCTTGAGCACTATTTCGCTCTGTCTTGAGCACTATTTCGCTCTGTCTTGAGCACTATTTCGCTCTGCCTTGAGCACTATTTTGCTCTGTCTTGAGCACTATTTCACTCTGTCTTGAGCACTATTTTTTCTTGCTCGTTCACACAAAGTTACCTAACCTCTGTTTTGTCGCTGCTTCTCCTCTGGACATCAACATAATAATTGAACAGGAGTGGTCACATCAACAGGAGGGTCGGCGCACTGCAAAACGTTTTGGATTCTGCAGCTGTAGGCACCAAATACTACTTTTGCAGTGGGTTTTCAAAGATTTGTATGAGGACAACTTTAATACTGACTTTAGTCGACGTCTCCATGGAAACGAGACGTCCCGCTCACATTTGTGTCTTCACGTTTTTAGGTATTTTCCAAAAAACATTAGTAATAAAATAATGATTGTTTGTTTTTCTCTTTGGGTGAAACGTTATGTGGAGTTGCTTTAATGTCTGAGATTCTAATTTCACATTTTCACATTTCCACCTGCTGTTGCAAAATGGAGCTCAGCAGTGCACAATAATGAACTTTGTTATTTGAAACTTTAAAGCCTCCTGGAAACACTGATATTAAAGCCGTCATTTGCATGACTGTTATTTGCAGCTGCATTTGCCTGCTCGCTCTGGATAATGGCTTATAAATGACTCTGTCCTCGTGTTTTACGGCTCTGAGATGCAAATCTATGGAGCGTATTCAAAACCACCTCTGGGAATGTTTCCCGGCGATGAGGGAGCTGCAGTTCCTCTCCTCCGCCACACGGGGGTTCTGAATCCAACAAACACCACGCCAAAGATCTTTAATAAAACTCTAGATCATGGTGCTGATAAAGTCGTATGAAAACAGGTTTTTGTTGATGTAAATTTGAGCCACAGTCAGTTTTACTCCGTTTAATGACAGGAGAGCGGATCGTCTTGTGACCAGAGGGTCGGTGGTTCGAATCCCGCAGGTGCACACTGTTGTTGTGTCCCTGAGCAAGACACTTCACCTCCTTGTCTCCAGTGTCGTGTGAAGGTCAGAGTGAATCTGCCATTTTCTTTCCTCCTGTGACTTAACAACAGATAAACTTTGCTTAATGTTGTGTAAAAAAAAAAATGCAGTAACTGTACAAAAGGTGAAATGTTTGCATGTAAACACAACCAGCCAAAGGTTTGTAGATGCTTTTTTAGGAATTTATTTTTATCTCATTGTTAGATAAAGCCTATGCTGCGAATGGAATAATTAATGAGTGTGTTTATTATTGCTGTTGCTACAGTGACACTGAAACAGGTTTCCCTAGCATGCTGAGCCGTTATGCTAACGTTTGTTTGGGGGCGTGGCCCTGTACACGTGTTGTCCTGTTCTGTCCTGACGCCAAAGCTCTGGAACGCTGCAGCTGAACCATGACAAGTCTGTGCGACTGTGTAATTAAAGTCCATATAAGCACAGTCGGGATTTATTTTAGATGAGTGGTGTTTCCTGTTGGTTTACTCTGAGCTCAGTTCGAAAGGGCAGTCCCAATATGGCCGCTCCAATGTGTTACTATGGCGACGTATATACAGACGGCATCACATCATGTGGATGTTTATTTACAGCAGATTGTTCTGTAGACGTGAAAAAATGGCAGTCGTCGCAAGCGCTAGTTTGTGTTAACATAAGCAACACGATGCTAGCATGTAGCATCATGTTAGCATTCTCCATTATTTATGTATCTGTGGGCTGTTGAACCACTTTGCTCCTCCCCATGTCTTTTTAATCTGTATTTAGTTGAAAACTATTCAGCATTTGTTAAAGTAGTTTTTGAAACAGTTAAGGGGGAAAACAATCTCGATAAAAATCTAAACTTTCTCTAATTATTCAAAAACTACTTTAACAAATGCTGAAATATGAATAGTTTTCTACTAAATAAAGATACAAAGACATGGAGAGGAGCAAAGTGGTTCAACAGCCCATAAATACATAAATAACTGAGAATGCTAACATGATGCTTCATGTTAATCGTGCTAATGCCAACGTTAGCTAGCGCTAGCTAGTGTTAGCTACGACTGCCATTTTTCTGCTTCTCCTGAACAATCTGCTATGAATAAACATCCATATGGACCTGATTTAGACTTGACTTTATTTGTATGTGATAAATAAGTTTAGATTTCACCAGAAAATGGTTAAAAAGAGATTCTGTTTCCCCCTCGGTCGTCTGTATCTATAGAGTTTTATTAAAGAAGCACTAAAGGTTAGAGTAAAAAACAAAGCGACACAAAATCCCAATAAAAGTCGTCTTTATTCATGTTGTAACCGCTTTGTTTCCAAATAATTTAACACGACATAACGATCTGTAACACGAGCCAAACACAGCAACGAACACAAAATGGTGACGGATAATAAATAATAAGTTAATAAAAACGCTAGTTTCTCCCTAAAAACAACAGTCAAACTCATGCTCTACAGAGACGTAAGTACGCACGACTCGAACCGCTACGTTTCACTCGTAAATGATCAATGACTCAGGGCTGTGGTTTAACCTCTGAACCGAGCGCATTTTCTCCAGGTCAGCTTTACCCAAATCTGAAAGATTCTGGAAACAAGAGTTAAAATAGAGACAAAAAAAGAGACTGAAGGCGAGACGCTGCAGGGGATTCAGAACTGGAGACGAACACAGAACTCATCACTGTAAGACAAAACACGGCACTTCCTGATTGTCTCACATGTGACTAAACACCAGGTCACATGACTCTTTAGTTCTGACCCTAACCTTCTACTTCTGGGTTAGCATACACCGTCAAATGTGTGAGAAACTACAAAAAACTCTTCAATACCACAATCAATATTTGTGAAACTCCACAGAGAGTTACTGAACAGACTTATTTATCAGGCCCATTAGCCAAAAATGCTGGAGCTACTGCTGTAAAAGTCATATTTACCAAAATCGGTACATCCGAGTTAGCGGAGAGAAATGCTAACGGCGCAGCAGTTACGCTAACCCCGGAAGAACCGACTTTAGTAAATAATACTTTTTTTAGCAGTAGGTGCGGCATTTTTGGCTAATGAGTCTGAGAAATAAGTAGGTTCAGTAACTCTGTTGAGTTTTAGAAATATTGATGGTTGTTTTTAAGACTTTTTAATGTTTTTTTCTTGCGTATTTGCCGGTCTGCTCGGACCCGGAAGAGGAAGTCGTGACGTCACACTTAAACATAGAACGGCGTCCACAAATGGAACAAACTACAAAGATTTTTACATCACTTCAAATCAAAACAGCCCCGCCCAAAAACTGACTTCCTGTCTCGTTCCAGCACGCCAAAATAAAAGCACATAGCTCGTCTCATTGATTAGTTCAGCAGGCACTTGCACCATTACAAGAATATAATTAATAAGTGTTTTGTCTGTTAATAGTGAGGCAGATAGTTGAATAAGATGGTGCTTTTATTTTGGCGTGCTGGATCGAAACAGGAAGTCACTTCTTGGGCGGAGTTGTTATGCACAGAGTCAGTTAAACGCATCAGAGCCTCTTTCACATCGAAAACGCTTCATAGATGTATAAGGAAAACTGTTCTTGTTTTAATTGATATTCGATTAAATACAAATAAAATGGGGGAAACTTCTGCTGTTGATAAATATGAGAAAAAAAGCGTGGCTGGTTTTCTGTCATTTTATGTTTTCATTAAAAATAAGGCACTTTACGCATAAAAACGGCCAAAATTGCCGATGTTTTCAGTGTCAAAATCTAAACAAAGAACAGATCCAGATTTTAAAGTATTAAGTGCACATTAGAAACAAAGAGTTTTTCAGAGCGGATTTTGTATCTTGTTTAGTTTTTGAGCTCATCATAAGTGTGTCGGCTCTCAGTCGTACAGGAGTTCATCTTCAGTGAGGGTTCTTGAGTCATCGTCTCAAGAACCTTTTGGACCTTTTGAAATCTGTTGTAGTTGAAGAGTAGCGGAAAGGTTTCGTCAGCAACACTAAAGTTACCAGCTCAGATTTGAGGACAAGACAAAGACCAGTGGGAGGAGTTTAACTTGGTTAAGCCCCTCCCCTCTATTACTCTCACCTGTGGGTAAACACCCTTGTAGTTGTAAGTCTTAAAGCAGGGGTAGGCAACGTCAGGCCCGGGGGCCAAATCCGGCCCTCCAGCACAGAACCTCTGGCCCTCAAGGTGATTTTGAGAAACATTATGACACAAATCAGAAAGTACTTCAACATTTTTAAGGTTAAATGGGAGAAATACTGTCAGTGCACCCAATTAGATCATATTATGTACAACTCTGGCATTTGTAGAAAGTGCACTGGAAAACATTTTAATAATAAATTATAGAAGAAATGACAGAAACCTACTTGAATTAAGTCCAATCTAAAGTTTGAGTAGATTTGGTCTGGTCTTAGATCAGATAAAACATCTCATCGCCAATGGAACAAGTCATTATTCTCTTAACTCAGATTATATTGTATAATTTCAAGTGAAAAATAAATCTTTTTAAAAGTAAAAGTTCATATGTCGGATTTCAAAGTGGATTTCATGCTCGTTCCATTGGCATCAGCATTTGTATCTTTATCTTAGATTAGTCCAAACAGACTCAAATTCAACATAAACAACATTTATTCAAGCAATTTTAAGTCATTTATCTCATTTATCTCATTTAAGATGGTATTTTTTTCCAGTGTAGTGCTTTACTTTGGCCCTCGGTCATTTTACAATGAAAAAAATTGGCCCTCCGTTAACAAAACTTGCCTACCCCTGCCTTAAAGGGACTATACGGAGTTTAAAATGTTATTTTTCCAGCCATGTCTAATGTGTAGAATGAGCTCAGACCTGTTCACCACAACTGCCTCTAAAATCCTGCACTGTCACTCAGAAAGGTGTTCACTCGGGTCCGAAGTGCCGTCATGCACGAGCTTAATATAGAAGGTGCAGTTACACGTATGACCTGAGGTGGCAGTAGTGAGTATAAAATGACCAACTTGTGTCTAGTCTCTTTAAGGAGGAAACAACACTGTGTGAAAAGTCGGCTAAAGTCTGAAAGTCTCAGAGGTTTTTGCTTTAATCCAGTGCCTGGTTCTGACATAATGAACATTTAAAGCCTCATTTCTATCTGGGTTTTGCTGAAGTTTCCTTCTGCTTTGCTTGACGCTCCTCTGCTCGCCTCGCTTCTTCGAAAGCTCCACACTCACATCTTCAGCTCTATTCTTAGCCGCCGGACGCCTCAGACCAACGCCATAAAAGTCCAATTTAATCAGGCAGAACGGCTCGGCGAGGAAGAGGAGGCCGCTGTCTATATTAGGGCCTCTTCACACAGAGGAGCCACTCGGAGACGTCAGCGTTCATCACAACACTGTGGTTTACACGGTCGTCCACTCAGGACTTCGTCTGAGGGCAGGTGCTGTGGAGACTGTGGTTCTACACCAGAGGAGTGGACGTTTCACGAGGAAAAGCTGAAAAAACAGTTTCATGTTTTAAAGGGGACTTATTGTGCAAGACTGTTATTGTTTTTTACTCATATTTATGGTCATAATCTGAGTCGAGGTAATGATTTGTTGTTCCTGGATGTCCATGTTCCATCTCTACACGTTTACAGCCCATGCTCTGTCGCGTGTGTTCATCACGGCGCCGAAAGCCTCGATTAAATTTGAATTTAGAAAAAAAGCAGAGAGATAGGTCTCGCTCATGGCCCATTGGTACAGCATGGTCACATGTCTGTGTCCAATGAGGAAGTGAAATAATAGTCCGGTTCACTGTGTCATTTTGTGTGGAGAGGATCAAAACTATAATCTTTTTAATGTTGTGAAATGAGCGATGAGAAAAACAATGTTTCCATTTGCTCTGATGTAAAAAAAAAAAAGTGTGATAATAGTGACAGAAAATTCCATTAGAAACCCCTGTCATATGATTTATGGCGTTGCCGTAGCGACGACCAGAACTCCCCATTTACTCTCATGGAAAAACGGTAACATTGCACAGTTTTCCTGGCCTGTGAATCCCCGGCTGCTGTGTCGCTCGGATCATTTGGAACTTCACAACAGCCCGGGGACCGTGGACGAAATCACAGAACGAGACGATGACGAGCTCTTCGTCAGACGGAAGCTTGTAGTTTGTTTACGGATATTTACAGATCCAACATAACAGCAGCAGACGCGCCGCCATCTTTCGATCAAGCCTTAGGCCGTGTTCTAAATAGTTTAACTCGAAAGTTTACAGCGGGTTCGTCAGACATCATCGGACACGATGATATGAGAGACATTCAGCACAATAAACGACTATGGACGATCGTAAACCTCTCCTTGGTGGTCCCCAGACTAAATATCACTTGTGAGATTTAGTCTGGAGATAACCAGGCTACAATTTTACCCAATGACAAGGACAAATGGAAACATTGTTTTTCTCATGCTTATACCATAAGGCAGGGGTGGGCAAGTTTGTGTCATGGAGGGCCGATTTTCATCATTGCCAAAACACCAAGGGACGAACCTCAACATTGTAGCCTAAAGTAAAGAACTTTTTCTCTGCAAATGTCAAAGTTTTACATCAGTGGTTCCCAAGTCGCGACCCAATGCTACCCTCGGATGACAGGCCCAAATAACCCAAATTAAACCTTTATTTGTCATAGATCGTACACAATATTGTGTTTTCCCCACACAAGCAGTAGATATCCCTTTAAAAACTGATATTCAATGCAGTTTCAGCTGGAAAATATTGAAAAAAAAGTTCCCCATGGACTCGCGAGTCCCTGAAAAAGGTTCCGCGACCCACTTTTGTGTCCCGACCCACCAGTTGAGAATCACTGTTTTACGTTACATACTGTAGGACCAAGTGGGATCTTTTCCCTGGGCATTTTTAAAATACTGACACTATTTCTTGCATTTTTAGAGCACTGTAAAAGGAAATCGATCTCTTATTTGCATAATAATGTTTCTCAAAATCATCTTGAGGGCCAGAGGTTCTGTGCTGGAGGGCCGGATTTGGCCCGCGGGCCTGACGTTGCCTACCCCTGCCATAAGGTTTACAAAAATATATAGTTTTCATTCTCTCCACGAGAATCAGTGAAAAACAGTGGAAATCTGAACTCAGTGAACTGGACTATAAGAAACAACAGGGTCAAAATAAATCTACTAATATGCAGCTGAATGTTCTGTAATGTAGATAAAACAGGGCAGTTCCCTATATATCAAATATAGTATATTTAAAACATATTGAAATCAGTATTGAGAATCGAGCTTTGTTTTCAGTATTTGAAATGTTCGTATCGTGACAACGTGCCGCTGGAGAGAAGTTTACTGTAACTGTGAGAAACTGCGCTGGGAGAAAATGTCCTTCCTCGATTCCCAAAATAAATGTTCGGTACAATCTGAGCTCCAGCAGAGAGAAGCTCCTCCCCTTTAAGACGGTCCTCACGTGTTCAGCCCTTTAACATTATTGCACCACATCTTCACTCCACCTAAACCTTCTCAGCTCGAGCTCTCGCAGGCTTCAGTTCGAGACACTAAAACTAAACCAAGTCTATTCTTTTTTGCACAACGTGAGCAGCTCGATTCACTTTGATAAATTCACCCCAGAGTGTTTTTCTTGAAGACGTCCAGTGCTCGGACAAAAGGCGTCCCTGTTTGTGGAGTCTCTGTCTCGCGGTGCGCTCGCTCGTTCCAGTTATGTCTCCTCTGTGGTCCCTCTGTGGTCCCTCTGTGGTCCCTCTGTGGTCCCTCTGTGGTCCCGCTCCGGTTCATCCTTTGGAAGAGTCCGCTGCCAGGTTTTCCAGTAGCGTCCTGTACATGTCTGAGCGGAGGAAGCGCGGGTACGAGTCTCGCTCCATCAGCCCGTACACGATCTTCTGCGCCTCGTCGAAGCAGTGCACTGTGGGACTTTTCACGTTCCTCTTGATCTGCTCCCGCGTCTGGTAGTCGATGTTGATCTGGAAACAGAATGTTGTTATAGCGTTTTAACGATTAGAAAACATAAATCTATACTTCTGCAGCAAAAACAGTCGAACAATGTCATTAAAGAGTCATGACGTTCAGATTTAAAGTGGACATTTGATCTGATCCTTTTTTCTCCATTGTCAATGAAGTCTTATTTTTTGTTACCAATTATGGCTATCTATTAATAAGCTGTAATGGAAAAACTACATTTCTACATTAAAGATATGACCGGGTATTTAGGGTACATTAATATGAAGGACACACATACAGTGATCTGATCGCATTTCATAAACTAAATACAAACACTTGGCCTGTGACTGCAGAGGCCGATGTTATTTCATTAGCTACTTTAGGTGATCCAATCATAGTTTCTGTCCAAGCCTTGATTACTTGATGATAGCATTAGCATACTGCCGCTAGCTTTAGCATGCTATTGCTAACCGTGGCGAGGTTCTTCCCTTTAAACTGATACAGCATGTCCATATTCACTTAGATTTAGTAGGTGAAAGTTGTGTTTTTATACCAGTGAGAGCCAAAACTGGTATCGGTTCAGTATCGGATATGTAGCCAAAACCAAATATTGTATTTTTTTCTGGTATTGGCTCCTATATCCGATACTAGTATTGGATCGGTGCTGAAGCTGTAAACCCGTCAACAATCCAAACTGAAAGCTATTTTTAAATACAGGAGGTTATTCCCACAGCTGCAGCAGGAGGAGCCTCAGGTAAAGTCTTAAAGCAGCACTAAGTAACTCTTGCCCCTAGAGGCCATAGAGCGCAACTGCAGGTGTCGTAGCAAGTTACGATTTTTTAACTTTTTAATTGTCTTGGAGAGTAAGTACTACACTGACAGAAAAGGCGAAGGGAGAGAGGGATATTGTGCATCCAATTATACAATGGAAATAATTTTTTTCACTCAAACTTAGCTGTAGCCCGCAGTTAGCTTTGCCCGTTAGCCTGTTAGCTTCTTCTTCGTGATTCTATTAGTGTGTATTGATGGCTCTGGTCCGGTGGCAGTCAAGTTGCAAACATGGTTTTCTGGCCAGAGACACCAGGGGGAGATGAAAGACCCTCCAATCATCCCATAAACACTTGTATTACCCCCACAGGGACTACGGGGAGGATTTATTAAGGTAAACAAGTTACTTAGCACTGCTTTAATAGTCGGTTCCAGTCACGGCCTAAATGTGGGTCGAGGATTGTCCAGCGTCCTGCCTGACAGCCAGAGCTGGGGACATTTTTTGGGTCTTTTACTTGACTTTTTGGTCCCACAGATGGGACTTCAATCTTCGTTTCAGACTGAAGTTCTGCTTTGAACTTTGTTAAGATCCAACCGAGCAACTGGTTTAACTGGTCTTTAACTTTTGATCAGGATTGTACGTCACTGCAAAAAGTAATTGACTGGATTAGTTTAAATATCTCAATTTGAGCATAATAACCCAAATGTGAGTTGTTTTGACGAGTTAAAATGTAGTTGGACTTTGTCTAAGATTATTTCACATGATCTGAGATGTTTCTGGCTCGTTTCAATACATTTTGTCTTTATGTCAGGTCATTTTCTTTGCCAATGGGGAAAGAAAATTGGTCTTATCCCATTGGCAGTTCTCATATTTCAAACGGGATGTGCCTTAGAAACATCTGCAATATGCTTAAACCCCTCAATTCAAGTCATTTGAAGCAATGCTTTTTGCAGCGTGCATCATGATTTTGAGATCCTTTTGTGTTTTGATGTTGTTTTTTGTTTTACAGACCGGTTTGGTGAGAGTATAGAGTCACCTCTTTGGGCGACTCGGCCTTGATGAACTGCTCGTAGACGCGTTTGGCGCGGGACGACATCCTGAACGAAGAGCGGATCTTCTTGTAGTCCTCGCAGGTGAGCCAGAACTCGATGTTCTCGTCGCTGTACTCGGACTTCAGGAAGGTCCGGAACGTGGCCAGGCCGTCTGCGGGAAGGGCATCCGGGTCAGTTATCAGACAGTCAGAGGTGAACTCAGATCAGACAGGACTTCATCACCATGGAGACAGTCACATGGTACATCAGCTCTCAGTGTTTAAACAGGGAAATGTGCATCAAGTAAATACTAGGACTGGGAACCGTTACAAAAATTCGATACCAGTTCTTTAACGATACTTGGTTTTCGATACCAAACACTTTTTTCGATACCTTTACGAAAATATTTGTCATAAAGAACCAACAAACAGATTAATAATGTTCATTTATTTCTTTTCCTTCCATTTCATTTCTCATGTTTGAGGTGAAACAACCAAAAACTTCCTTCCAAAACTTCCTTCCAAAAGGGCAGAAAAACTCTTAACAAGTTTTTCTTATTCCACTCCCCCACCATTTTTTTTTTTTTTTAAATTTTTCCCCCAAATGTTTTTCCGCTTTTTCCCAATTTTTCTTTGGGTTTTAGTTCCCAATATACTCAAAATCTTCCCAAAAAAATCCCCCATATTTTCATTTTTTTTTAAAGAATTTCCTAGATCACCTGGCTCAAACTCAAAAACTCTTGTAAATGTTCTCTTTACACGTTATGAGATCAAACTCACCCAAAAAAACTGAAACCTGCAGTGTCTCTCTTTAAATGGTAATGTCAAAAATAAATGGCAAACGTAAAACGTGGGAAAAAACACTTTCTAAGTTTTTCAAATTTTCTCCCCCCAATTTTTCTTTCCAAATTTACCCCAAAGTTTAAATTTTGTCATCCTAAATGTTTTCCGTTTTTTAAAAATTCTTCCAACATTATAAAAAAAAAAAAAAATTTATACTCACTACTGCCCCCTCAGGTCACACATGAAACTGCAGCTTCTACATTAAGTGCTCATTAAGGTGAGCTCATTTAGTATTCAAAAGCATTTGTAATCATTTTAGAGTTAGGTTTAGGGTTGGTTGTATTATTAATGGCCGATTAGTTTGTTAACAGATAAAAGTACAATAAGCAGTGTGTTAATACTTTACAAGCATATTGTTAATGCTAATTAACCTCTTACCACCCGCCAAAACCAAATCTATTCTCTCCTCTATGCCATCGTTGTCACTTTTTATTTCCCTTATGTGTTTTTGTCACTTTTTTATTACTTTTTTGCTGCTCTTCTGTCAGTTTTTTTTCTGGATGTTTGTGTTTTTTTCTTCTGGATTTTTGTCTTTTTTGCTGGATTTTTGACTTTTTTTGCTGGATTTTTATCTTTTTTCTGCTGGATTTTGTCACTTTTTTTTGCTGGATTTTTATCTTTTTTTTGCTGGATATTTGGCACTTTTTTGTTGAGTTTTTGTCATTTTTGTCGCTTCTTTTGGTCACTTTTTAGCTTTTTTTTGTTGCGTTTACATCCTCATTTTCTTCTCGTTTTTTGCCTCTGTTTTGAAGAAGCTTTTAGATTTGGAGAATATGGAGAAAACATGTTCAGGTGGGAGTTAAGAGGTTAATACTGAATGAGCACACCTTAATATAAAGCGTTACCCAATTTCCTTGAGCGATTCGAACGTGCAGGAGGGATTCTGAGAGCTTGAAACGAGTTTAGGCCAAATTAAAAAATGTCCGTTTATTCGGGAAAACTCTGGGTTAAGTAGAAAGTACACATTTATTGAAGTGTTTGGAAAGATAACTTTGCAGCTTTAAAAACACACAAAATGCGTCTGAATTCCTCCGTACGGCAACACGACGGGGACAAACCTCTTCTTTGTCGTGAGTCATTTGACATTTGCGTCTGCACAGCGCCACCTACTTCTCTGGATGTGCATTTTCAGGCTCTTAACATGAACTAAACACTATTTTTTCTTTGAAGCCTTATACAGTGGAGTAGAAAGTGTTATATTTATCTTTCAAATGTAGTAGATCTCTACAAAAATACTACTCAGAGAACAGAACCTGAAGTGTCTGTGTTTAAATGTTAATGTAAAAAATGAACGGCAAATGTGAAACTTAAGGAAAAAGCTTCTTACATTTAGAGTCGAGTAGTTTCTCCAGCGACTGCGACCACTGCTGCGTGTCCTCCAGTGTCAGTCTGCTGCTGAAACACACACACACACAGTCTTGTACTGCTATCTTAGTGAGGACACTCATATAATGTATTACCCAGACCCTAACCCTGAACCCTAAGACACGAACCTTAACCCTAAAACCACATCTTGACCCTCAAACAGTCCTTCAAATAAGTGAGGACCACCCAAACGTGTCCTCACTCTGTTGGTTAAAAAAAACTGGTCCTCACAATGTCGTAATTACAAGAACACACACACGCGCGCGCGGGAGATTAGTCACACTTCCACTCAAACAGCTCCAACAAACGGGTCCGAGCGCCTTATCGGAGCAGCGGAGCGGCTCAAGTCCAAAGAAAACAGAGGTCCGGGTCGGCCTCGCTCTGGCCTTACAAGGGAAAGGATATTCTGGGACTAAAATGAGACGAAATGAGATGAAAACAAGGATGAAAGCAAGAAAAAAAAGTGACAAAAAAAAGCAATGAAACGAAAAAAGTCTAAGATCAGTTTTGTAGGTCTTAGCTTTCAAATGAGCCTTTACTCTGGCATGTAGTATGTGAACTCCAGGTGAGAAGCTTTTCGATTTGGGTAAAGCTGAACTGGAGAAATATGGATAAGGTGGGGGTTAAGTTAAAAAGTGTTGAAAGTCTTGTATACGTGACAAAGTTTCCTCCGGTTTCCACTAAAACATGCACAATAGGTGAGGATGAGAGTGTGGGTCAGTGGTCTCAGCTCACCATAATGATGCCAGTGCGGCGCTAAGAGAAACTTGGCAACACAGACTTGAAAAGTGCAATACAGTCAAAATCAGACCAACATCAGCCACTCATCGCCATTAAAACCAAATAACTGCGGCCTGGAAATATACTTTAAATATATTAATATGTAGTTCACGTCTGAACCTCCTCCATAACCAAGCACCCTTTCTCTGGTTCAGCTTTACACAAATCTAAAAGGTCACAGCCTATAGGCCAGTGTGACGCCTCATTTGAAAGCTAAGACCAACATAACTGATCTAGAAGGATCTTTTCCCTCACATTGTTGTCGTGTTGTTGGTTTTTGTTCATTGCATTTTGTCACTTTTTCATCACTTAAAAAATGCGCTTGGCGGCAAAAACAACCCCCCCCTGAGCGTCTGAACAGATGTGAAGAAGGAGCTCTTTCCAACCTACTCTGGACACGCCTGTTCTTTTTTCTGACCTAACGATAATGTCTGGACTTAATTCAATCTTCCTAAAGAAGAGGCCACTTATGTGTTATGTGTTAGCATGTGTGTTAGCATGTGTGTTAGAGTGTGTGTTAGCGTGTGTGTTAGCGTGTGTGTTAGCGTGTGTGATAGAGTGTGTGTTAGCGTGTGTGTTAGCTTGTGTGCTAGCTTGTGTGTTAGCATGTGTGTTAGCTTGTGTGTTAGCGTGTGTGTTAGCATATGTGTTAGCTTGTGTGTTAAGAGTGTGTGTCAGCGTGTGTGTTAGCATGTGTGTTAGCTTGTGTGTTAGCGTGTGTGTTAGCGTATGTGTTAGCATGTGTGTTAGCGTGTGTGCTAGCTTGTGTGTTAGCATGTGTGCTAGAGTGTGTGTCAGCGTGTGTGTTAGAGTGTGTGCTAGCTTGTGTGTTAGCATGTGTGCTAGAGTGTGTGTCAGCGTGTGTGTTAGCTTGTGTGTTAGCATGTGTGTTAGCGTATGTGTTAGCATGTGTGTTAGCATGTGTGTTAGCATGTGTGCTGGCATGTGTGTTAGCCATTTATGAAGCTGTGTTGCAGATGTCAACTCCTTATAACTGCATCGTGAAGTAACTTCACTTTTTGCTGTGATATTTGTATGTCTACTACTATTTCTACATTTGCATCGGCTGCATCAACTCGGAGAGAGGGGGCGGAGTTATTCAATTCAAGCATCTTGACTTCTGGGTTTAAAAAATACCTCCAGAAAATACTTATATTTATCACAAAAATGAGTACTCAATAGTGGTAGAGGTACAATATATCATATAAATGTGGAAAGGCTAAAATAACAGATACAGATCCTTTAAAAGCAAGAAAACGAGGATGAAAACACAAAAATGGCGTCAAAATGAACCAACAACACGGCACTAACACGAGGAAAAAGATCCTTACAGATCAGTTTTGTAGGTCTTAGCTTTCAAATGGATTTTGGATTTAGGTAAAGCCGAACTGGAAACTGAAATGCACTCAGTTAAGGCGGGTGGTAAGAGGTTAACATGCATTTTCTCCAGTTCGACTTTACCCAGATTTAGAAGGTCACAGCCTATAGGCCAGTGTAAAGCCTCATTTGAAAGCTAAGGACTACAGAACTCTTTAGAAAAGTGCAATACAGTCAAAATCAGACCAACATCAGCCACTCATCGCCATTAAAACCAAATAACTGCGGCCTGGAAATATACTTTAAATATATTAATATGTAGTTCACGTCTGAACCTCCTCCATAACCAAGCACCCTTTCTCTGGTTCAGCTTTACACAAATCTAAAAGGTCACAGCCTATAGGCCAGTGTGACGCCTCATTTGAAAGCTAAGACCAACATAACTGATCTAGAAGGATCTTTTCCCTCACATTGTTGTCGTGTTGTTGGTTTTTGTTCATTGCATTTTGTCACTTTTTCATCACTTAAAAAATGCGCTTGGCGGCAAAAACAACCCCCCCCTGAGCGTCTGAACAGATGTGAAGAAGGAGCTCTTTCCAACCTACTCTGGACACGCCTGTTCTTTTTTCTGACCTAACGATAATGTCTGGACTTAATTCAATCTTCCTAAAGAAGAGGCCACTTATGTGTTATGTGTTAGCATGTGTGTTAGCATGTGTGTTAGAGTGTGTGTTAGCGTGTGTGTTAGCGTGTGTGTTAGCGTGTGTGATAGAGTGTGTGTTAGCGTGTGTGTTAGCTTGTGTGCTAGCTTGTGTGTTAGCATGTGTGTTAGCTTGTGTGTTAGCGTGTGTGTTAGCATGTGTGTTAGCTTGTGTGTTAAGAGTGTGTGTCAGCGTGTGTGTTAGCATGTGTGTTAGCTTGTGTGTTAGCGTGTGTGTTAGCGTATGTGTTAGCATGTGTGTTAGCGTGTGTGCTAGCTTGTGTGTTAGCATGTGTGCTAGAGTGTGTGTCAGCGTGTGTGTTAGAGTGTGTGCTAGCTTGTGTGTTAGCATGTGTGCTAGAGTGTGTGTCAGCGTGTGTGTTAGCTTGTGTGTTAGCATGTGTGTTAGCGTATGTGTTAGCATGTGTGTTAGCATGTGTGTTAGCATGTGTGTTAGCGTGTGTGTTAGCCATTTATGAAGCTGTGTTGCAGATGTCAACTCCTTATAACTGCATCGTGAAGTAACTTCACTTTTTGCTGTGATATTTGTATGTCTACTACTATTTCTACATTTGCATCGGCTGCATCAACTCGGAGAGAGGGGGCGGAGTTAATTCAATTCAAGCATCTTGACTTCTGGGTTTAAAAAATACCTCCAGAAAATACTTATATTTATCACAAAATTGAGTACTCCATAGTGGTAGAAGTACAATATATCATACAAATATCTACACTTTACTTTGGAAAGGCTAAAATACAGATACAGATCCTTTAAAAGCAAGAAAACGAGGATGAAAACACAAAAATGGCGTCAAAATGAACCAACAACACCAACACGAGAAAAAAGATCCTTACAGATCAGTTTTGTAGGTCTTAGCTTTCAAATGGATTTTGGATTTGGGTAAAGCCGAACTGGAAACTGAAATGCACTCAGTTAAGGCGTGTGGTAAGAGGTTAACATGCATTTTCTCCAGTTCGACTTTACCCAGATTTAGAAGGTCACAGCCTATAGGCCAGTGTAAAGCCTCATTTGAAAGCTAAGGACTACAGAACTCTTTAGGGCGGCGGCTGTAGTGTCACAATCACAGAGACAGTCCTGTATTAAAGTCTCACCTCTCGGCGCTGGACGAGTGAGAGAACATGCACTGCAGGCGACACATGAAGTTTTTCCCACTGAAACACAGAGAAAAAATAAATCAATTATCCATCATTTCTGTTGTATCACTTCATAAAAACACTTCATTTCCCGTTGAGTTTAATTTCGAAATGTTTCGTTTCATTTGAGGAAGTGAAAGAAGTGACTCAAACGCAAAAGGAACAACGTCTTAGGACCGGAAAAACTTCAGGGGTAAAAGAACAAAGAATCCACGACATGAGAGGCTTTTACTGAAGCAGCTGTGGAACGATCAGACATGACGGGATTATTATCAACTGATGCACTCGATTCAGGCACAAATCCAAAGCAAACTCAAAACTCCCCGAAACAGGACTAAACTAGATCAAAAGTGACTAAAACACTACATAAAAGTGACAGAAGAGTGATGCAGAATAGGGCTGTGCATTTGATCGAAATTCGATTACGATTTCGATTATTACACTAAACAATCAAAAAATTAGCATAATCAAAAAAAAAGTTGCTTTTTTTGTATTTTTTTGTATTTTTTTTTCTTGCATTATTTCATGGCGCTGGGATTATTTTCCCTTCGCTTTTCACCTGCCATGGCTCATGCTTTTGCCTGACATAAAAATAAACATCGCTGTGTGATGATGTCATCAGGCCGCGCTGCTCAGTTTACTTGCGCAGGTGTGAGGGCTGGCCAGCAGGGGGCAGGCGTGAAACAGAGACCTCTCCTTCATCGAGGCAAACTTGAAATTGTACTTTTTACTTTTTGTACTTTTATGACTGTTCAGAAAACAGAAAATATTCAGCATAGTTTTTTTTATGAATAAATATATAAATAAAATAAAGACTTTTTGATTATTATTTTTTCAATAATCGAGCAGCCCTAATGCAGGAAGTGACAATAAGGCAATAAAAAGGTTTATATCAGTTATAGGTCTCAGTGTATGTCTCAGTCACGCAAAATGACCAGAGATGTTGTTAGTATTTAGCCTCTCCCAGTATATTCCTATAGCTCCAAACAGGGGTGAAGTTGAAAGCTAAGGCGCTCTTCCACGGGCACAAAGACCAGGCAGGTACGGATCAACTCGTCTAAGCTCAGGTAAGAACATATCTCAGTCTGGAAACACGGTGGCTTGTTGCTTTAAAACAGCAAGTTTTGAACAATTGCATTTGATATTAGTGAGGTCAGATCTCCACTGGACCGGCCACTAACTAAGTAACACAGTGGGCTGGACATTGTGACTTACAAAGTGCCAGTCAGCATTATTATTTTCACTGAGTAATAATAATGCTCGCTGTGCCACTACAGCAGGAGTTTAGACCATTCCCCAAACTTGTATCTATAGGTTTGTTCAGTGGTGACGTCACAGCTCGACTTCCGGGTTCACAGATGTTCAAGAAACTACAAAAAACTCTTTAAAACCACAATCAATATTTGTGAAACTCCACAGAGAGTTACTGAACAAACTTATTTATCAGAACCATGAGCCAAACATGCTGAACATACTGCTATAAAAGTCATATTTGCCAGAATCGGTACATCCGGGTTAGCGGAGAGAAGTGCTAACAGTGCTACAATGCTAGGCTAACCTCTGGAAGTACCGACTTTATTAAATATTACTTTTATAGCAGTAGGTGCGGCATTTTTGGCTAATGAGTCTGCTAAATAAGTAGGTTCAGTAACTCTCTGCTGAGTTTCAGAAATATTGAGGGTTGTATTAAATAGTTAGTTAAATAGTTTTATTTGCCGGTATGCTAGGACTAGGAAGTCGTGATGTCACACTTAACAAACTCGCTTTGTCTCACAATAAATGTTCATTTTTGAGGTTTTAATTGTGTGGAATTATTAAAATTGCAGGAAAATTCACATCTCTGGCGATGTGTGGCAATAAAACAAGAAGCCTGAGGGCCACCAAAAATTGGTCTGAGGGCCGCATTTGGCCCTCGGGCCTTTGGACACCCCTGCACTGCAGCCTTAATATTTAGTCTTAACAGTCAGTGATCAGAGCTGCATAAGAAAAGGTGGGGAGGGGTTTGCTAATGAGGAAACACTGCCACAAATATCCTTCCTCAGCCTCCCAGAGGGGGCGGCACAGGGGGGGCCCAGCAGAAATCAGGGGGCCCGTGCCCCCCCTGGCCACCCCGTAGACACACCACTGCCCAGATCTAAAAACATCAAAATAGACACGAAAATGCAACTAAAAAGTGATTCAAAGAGCAATAAAGAGCGACATAAAAAGTGACACTGAAGCGACAAAGATGTTCCAGAAAAGCAACAAAAACACAATAAAAAAGTGACAAAAACACGACAAAAAAACACTTCAAAAATGTGACAAAAATGAGGTGACAATGCAACAAAAAAGTTTAGACGAATCTTGTGGGTCTTAGCTTTCAAATTGACCTTTTTATTTAACCAGGATAGTCCCGCTGAGATTAAGAATCTCTTTTTCAGGGGATTCCTGGCCCCAGAGGGGAATCTATTGTACATGTTTTTAGTGGTAGGGAAAACCAGAGTACCCGGAGGAAGCAGGGAGAACATGTAAACTCCACACAGAAACGCCCTGTCCAGGTGGGAATCAAACCCGGGACCTTCTAGCTGTGAGGCGTGAGTGAGTGCCAACCGCTGTGCCACCGTGCCAAATGAGGCGTTCCTCTGGGCTAGAGGCTGTACACTCTGCAGTCCAGAAACGTTTAGCTTTGGGTAAAGCCGAACGGGAGAAAACACGAGCGTACTTAAGTACTTATTTCAAGTACAAATCTGTTTGTGTCGGGAACAGTAACTTCTACCTCCCTCTCGTGTACGGCAACACCGCGGGGACAAACTTTCTTCTTCTCTGTAAATCCGTGACATGTGACAGCACGCCTGCACAGCGCCACCTACTGCTCGTAAAGTCTGCATTATTCAGCTTTTACACTTTTTTCGTTGGAGTGTTTGTATAAATGCAGTGGAGTTCATCTTTCAAATGTATTAAAAGTATACAGAAGGTGCAGTACTGTAGTAAAAGTACAGAAGTAGCAGTACTGCAGTAAAAGTACTCACAGCTTGCTCCTCTTGCGGTCCTCCCTGTCCATGCTGTTGTGCTGCTCAGCCTCCGCGGCGGCGTCTGTAGCGTTTGGCGGCTCCACGTTTAGGCTGCGCATGTTTTAGTTCCACTCCGCCCTTCGTCTCTCATCCTTCGCTCTTCTTCTTCCTCCTCTTCCTCCTCCTCCTCTCATCACTCGCTCTGAAAACACTGGCCCCCGTCCTCTGAAGTCCGGCCTTTATATGTGAGCTTCCTGCAGAGGGAGAGAGAGGGAGGGAGGGAGAGAGGGAGAGGAAGCGGCCCCTCCCTCGCCTCCTGTGACGCCGCTGAAGAGAAACCTCCCCATAAATGTCAATGTCCTCGGCCAAAGACAAAAGGCCGTCTCCACCAGAGCCCTGCTGGAGTGTGGACAGGAGGAAAACTTCAATACAGAGATATCAATATGAAACTTTTGCTGAACATGACTGACACGAACATGAGAGGGAAATGTATTACGAGTTTTCTGTTCATTTATGTCTTCATATAAAAATAAGGCATTTTGTGCGTCCATAAACTTACAGCCTATAGGGCAGGGGTAGGCAACGTCAGGCCCGCGGGCCAAATCCGGCCCTCCAGCACAGAACCTCTGGCCCTCAAGGTGATTTTGAGAAACACTATTATGCAAATAAGAGATCAAATTCCTTTTACAGTGCTCTAAAAATGTCCAGGGAGAATATCCCACTTGGTCCTAAAGCATGCAATGTAACAGTGATTCTCAACTGGTGGGTCAGGAACCAAAAGTGGGTCGCGGAACCTTTTTCCAGTGGGTCGCTAGTCTATAGGGAACTTTTTTTTCAATATTTTCCATCTGAAACATAAAGGCATATCTACTGCTTGTTCAATAAAAATACAATATTTTGTACGATATATGACAAATAAAGGTTTTATTTGGGTTATTTGGGCCTGCCATCCGAGGGTAACGTTGGGTCCCAACTTGGGAACCACTGATGTAAAAAAAAAAGTTATTTTCCTTAAGCTAAAATGTTGAGGTTCGGCCTTTGGTGCTTTGGCGATGATGAAAATGGTCCCACCTCAATGCAAACTGGCCTACCCCTGCTATAGGGTAATGCCTCATCTGAAAGCTAAGACCTACAAAACTGAACTCGCAATACATTTTTCCCTCATATTCATGTCAGTAATCTACAGCAGAAGTTTCAAATTCAAATCTCAACATTTGCTTTTTTTTTCCCCATTCACCTGCATAATGTGTATTTTCCACAGCAAATACTTCAGTCCCTTCACCTAAAGTGCATAAGACACATTAATGCTAAAATATAGTTAACACAATTATACGTTTGTTAAGTGGTGACGTCACAGCTCTTTCAAAAAAAAACTCTTTAATACCACAATAGATATTTCTGAAACTCAACACAGAGATACTGAACATATTTATCAGGTCCATGAGCCAAACATGCTGAACCTACTGCTATAAGTCATATTTACCAAAATCACTACATCCGGGTTAGACTACCAAGGACTTTGTGGGGGCAAAAAGTATAAACACTAAATAAAAAGTAAACTGACTATAACAAGTGTATAGTCAGTGTCAGCAGTGCAGGTTTACATCATAGTGTAAGTGTTGATACAGTGACGCAGATAAATTATGTAAATACAGAGGTTGTTGCACATGTTACTTCACAGTATTGTTGTTCAGTCTGACAGCAGTGGGGATGAAGGACCGGGGGGCCCAGGACGGAGCCGGCCTTCCTGACCACAGGCTCTTTTTAAACATCTGATCACACAGAAATACTACATTTACTGTTAGCTACATTGTTCTAATTCAGTGTGAAACAGTTGTGGCCTTTTACCTGTTGTTTTTGAGCAGGAGATTCAGATAACGTTGTGTTTTTGGCTGTGTTTGTTTATGGAACTTTTAACAGACCCGGAAGTAACTTATTATTGTGTGTGAGTCACACTTAACAAACGAAAGGGAAATGAGTCAAACTGCTGCAACTGTACCTGCATCTCTGTCACTTCCTGTCAGCAGCTTAAAGATTCAAATAAAAATCACTTTTCTGCCCAATATTTCTTCATTAAAACTGCTGCTTCACTGAATAAAATGATAATTATGCCACTTATATTATCCTTCTCAATAAGTCTGTTGTGTCTAAGTCTCTAAATCTAATAAGTCATATTTTCAAAAGCATTAAAACCTGTTATAATCACTTTAACCTGAGCATATTGTGTTTTTATTGTAGTAACATTGGACAGTATTCTCTTCTTTTACTGTGTTCTCTTCTTTTACCACTCGGATATTTTTAGGCTGAAACACAGATGCAAATGACGGTACCTGACAGCGATAGGCAAATCCTGACCTTCTCCACACGAGGCCGAGGTGAGCGGGGCCCGAGGGGGGGGCCGGGGGGGGCGGGGGGGGACGGTGTTGGAGGAGACACTGCAACAAAAGGAGAGCGTTTCATTCACTCCTCGTCAAAAGGCGACGGGAGACGATTGTTTAGTGGGATTCCCCTGTCACTGCCAGACGCCACACAGACACTTTACTGCTGTACTGTCGGGCAGGACTCACTGTTGGAAAGGACAGATACTGTGGTACGCAAAAGTATCAGCCCTCCTTCACGCTATGGACCATAAACATATATACATATTTAGGTGAAATTTCATATTCCATAAAGTTATTAAGAAGTATAAAGCTGTGTTAGGTTCTAAAAAGATTTCCAAAGCTTTGAACATGTCCTCCTAAACTTACTTAAGGACAGCACTGACCACAGCTGTTACCAAGAAGCCTATGATGACCCTGGATGAACTGCAGAGAGACACAGCTCAGGTGGGGGAAACTGTCCACAGAACAACTATTAGTCATACACAAATATAGCCTTTATGACAGAGTGGCATTCTTAAGGCGAGACACTGCAGGTGAATAGGGGGGAAAAAAATGTAGAGATATCAATTTTCAAATTTTGCTGAACATTACAGATATATTTATGAGAAAAACATGTATTGCATTTTTTCTGTCATTTTATGTTTTCACAAAAAAATAAGGCATTTTGAGCATTAAAGGATCTGTATCATGCTATTTTAGCCATTCCAAAGTTAAGTATAGGCGTTTATATGATATATTGTACCTCTACCGCTATTGAGCACTCATTTTTGTGATAAATATAAGTGTTTTCTGGAGGTATTTTTCAAACCCGGAAGACACAACGCTTCGATTCAGTTAACTCCGCCCCCTCTCTCCGCACATACTTTACCGTAATATAAATAAACAGCAAAAAGTGAAGATACTTCACAATGCAGTTATAAGGAGTTGACATCT
Source organism: Gobius niger (assembly GCF_951799975.1). NCBI lineage: Eukaryota > Metazoa > Chordata > Actinopteri > Gobiiformes > Gobiidae > Gobius > Gobius niger. The sequence goes on from NC_136857.1 coordinate 36,600,089, forward strand.
GCAACACAGCTTCATAAATGGTTAACACACAAGCTAATATGCTAACACACATGCTAATATGCTAACACACAAGCTAACACGCACTTGGACTGACTCACCCTCTGCTCCATCGCTGTTTACATAATGGGACTTTCGTTGGTTATAAAAGTTAATCCACTTTGATTCTGGCGAAGGTTCCCCAAACATCCATCAGAGACAGTCACAGAAAAACAATATTTTGGTGATAGTCGCTGAATCCCGGAGAAAAAAACAGCTGAGTGGCCTCTTCCTGAAAAAGGTTGAATAAACTCCCGTCCTCGTAGCCAAACGCGCTTCTTTTTCTCCGTCCGTGACATTATCGTTAGTTAAGAATGAAGAACAGGTGTGTCTAGTTATAACGAGCTCCATCTTCACAGCTGCAGCGCAAACATGACTGATCTGTTCAGACGCTCAGGGGATGTGTTTGTTTTGGCCACAGCTGACCTGGAAGCAACTCGGGTACATCCTTTTTTTTTCTCTCTCTTTGCATCTCTCTTACGACAGAAATAATCAAAAAGCTGTTTTACAAATTAAAATCCGTCCGTAAGCATAGAATTAAGACATTACATTACAGACGTCGAGCACTTCCGTTCCGCTGTTACGACACAACTGAACACTCAGTCGTTCACCAGGAGAGGGAGGAGCAGCTGCTCAGAGAGCAGGATTCAGCAGGATTACTGAGAGCTGCGTGAATGAAGCCACAAACCACTCTGGGGGTGTTTTTGATAAGGAAATAGCATAACAACATGGCTAAAAGCTCCAAAAAGTCGATTTTGCATGATATAGGACCTTTAAAATGGCCAAAATTGCCAAAATAATTAATTGAGCCAGATTAAATTTTATGGTTTTATTTTATTGACATATTAGTAACTAAGATTTGTTCAGAGGGGATTTTGGATATTTTGTTTAGTTTTTCAATAAACTAATCATCAGTGAAAAAATCTGTAAAAACTCAAATTTCACCTGTTTTTTTTGGTTTCAAAGCTGAATAAATCAGGCTAGGAATTAGATATTAAAAAATCCCTCTGAAAAAACCTTCAAAATATTGTTAGGTCTCAGACTGGAAAGTTTGGAGTCTGTGGGAGCTTCTATAAGGGCTCAGGCTCTGCCCGAGTGCGGCTTCTCTCATTCAGAGAAAACCAGCCCTGAAGTTTTGTAGCGAGTGCGCATGCGCGGCCCGTTCTTCGACTTTTCCGCACCAGCGTCTCGTAGGAGGAATAATACCATATTTAGGTGATAGTGTCATCACGGGGACCCTTAGCAGCACACGTGGATGTAAAATCTGTCAATATTTATGAATGAAAACCCGCTTGAAAGAGGGCGTTTCTACGCAGCGCAGCAGCTACTTCCGGGTTACCTCCCCCTCGCAGGCGGACAAAACATCATAAAATAAACATCATGCGGGTGAGTTTTGTCATTTTTATTCTCTGACTTGAAAACTAAAGGGAGGAAAATAGATAAAAATCTCCACTTCGACCACTGCGTGAAAAATCAATACCTGCCGTGTCTCGCCTTAAAAGAAAACCATAAGAAGTCCTGTTTTCTGTTTGTCAGAAGCCGCATTGTGGCCATGTTTGTGCAGTGTGAGACTAATAGTAATGACCGGTCCACCTCTCTCCTGTAGGCAAGAACATCAACATCCGAGATGAGTCTGATGAGGGCGGTGTCGTCTGCACACTCGATCAGTTTAAGGGACTGGAAGAAGAGCCAGGGGGAAAGTACACAGCCCTGAGGAGATCCAGTGTTTGTAGTCCGACTGTCAGAGACGATCTTCCCTAGCCGCATGTGCTGTCTCCAGTCCGGTACTAACAATGTATTGAAGTATACTTCATTTTCACCTAGGTACTTCTCAGTAAATTGATCCCGGACCTGTCTGGTGTGTTCTTGGACTTCATGATGCTTCTGCTCCACAATAGTCTCTAACAGACCTGAGACCATCACAGACCTGATACCATCACAGACCTGAGACCATCACAGACCTGAGACCATCACAGACCTGAGACCATCACAGACCTGAGACCATCACAGACCTGAGACCATCACAGAGCTGAGACCATCACAGAGCTGAGACCATCACAGACCTGAGACCATCACAGACCTGAGACCATCACACACCTGAGACCATCACAGACCTGAGACCATCACAGACCTGAGACCTTCACAGACCTGAGACCATCACAGACCTGAGACCATCACAGACCTGAGACCATCACACACCTGAGACCATTACAGACCTGAGACCATCACAGACCTGAGACCATCACACACCTGAGACCATTACAGACCTGAGACCATCACAGACCTGAGACCATCACAGAGCTGAGACCATCACAGACCTGAGACCATCACAGACCTGAGACCATCACACACCTGAGACCATTACAGACCTGAGACCATCACAGACCTGAGACCATCACAGACCTGAGACCATCACAGACCTGAGACCATCACAGACCTGAGACCATCACAGAGCTGAGACCATCACAGAGCTGAGACCATCACAGACCTGAGACCATCACAGACCTGAGACCATCACAGACCTGAGACCATCACAGACCTGAGACCATCACAGAGCTGAGACCATCACAGAGCTGAGACCATCACAGAGCTGAGACCATCACAGACCTGAGACCATCACAGAGCTGAGACCATCACAGACCTGAGACCATCACAGACCTGAGACCATCACAGACCTGAGACCATCACAGAGCTGAGACCATCACAGACCTGAGACCATCACAGAGCTGAGACCATCACAGACCTGAGACCATCACAGACCTGAGACCATCACAGACCTGAGACCATCACAGAGCTGAGACCATCACAGACCTGAGACCATCACAGACCTGAGACCATCACAGACCTGAGACCATAACAGACCTGAGACCATCACAGAGCAGCTGTATTTGAACTGACATTAGAAACACACAGGTAGACTCTATTTAGTCATTGGGTCAACATGTGATCATTCAGAAATCATCAGGAAACTTCTGAAGGCAAATGGTTACACTAAAAGGAAAGGGGGCGGGACTTTGCACATCACACTTTTCAGTTTTTTATTTATAGAAAGAAAATCTAAGTCATGTTCACATCAAATTTCAGTTAAATATATTTATGTTTGTGGTCGATAGTGTGAAGGAGGGCGGACACATAAAGAGAGCAGTGAAGAGGCTCTGGCAGCAGACAGTGTCAGCACTTTGCTTTGCAGAAGTGAGGAGGAGAAATGAAACAGAAACTGAGCTCAGAACGAGGCCGGGAAGACATTTTGGAGAAAACTCGTGACTGAAGGCGAGACGCTGCAGGTGAGTGGGGAAAAAAATAATCTATATCAAACTTTACTTAGTCGTTCATTTGAGCTGAAACAAGTGACTTCCTTTAATGCTCTCCCTGGACCACAGAAGCGACAAAAGTGTGACATAAAGGCGGCGACAAAAAAGTTTGGATCAGTTTAGTTGGTCTGAGCTTTCAAATGAGGTGTGACACTGGCCTAGAGGCTGTGAGCTCCAGTCGAGTTTAGATATGGTTAAAGCTGAACTGGAGGAAATGTAAATGAGGCAGGAATTAGATCTGTAAAAATCCCTCTGAAAAATCCCTCAAAATATTGTTGACTGTGGAGTCTGATGGAGCGACTAAAGTGCAGATGTTAAAGTTTAGTCCCTTTGTCTGCACATGCGCCCGTCTTTAGCTGCTGCTGTCTCCCACAAAGGAAATGCCCATATTTGGATGGCTGGATGGATGGATGGATGGATGGATGGATGTGTGGATGGATGGATGGATGGATGGATGGATGGATGGATGGATGGATGGATGGATGGATGGATGGATGGATGGATAGAGTTATTATGCAGTCTAAGGGCACGAGGGACAAAAGACTTCCACAGTGTGTCTGTGGAGCAGCGCTGGGACAGCAGCCTGGTGCAGAGGCTGTGAGTCATTGTTCATAATGGTCCACAGTCTGGACAGATTCCTCTGCTCAGCCACGTCCTCCACAGGGACCAGCTTTCGCCCCACCTCAGAGATGGTCTGTTTGGACCAGCACACATAGAGGAGGCACTCGCACATAGTCAGTTAGTAGTTTGGAGCAGATGTTCAATGTCAAAGTAACGCCTGGACTGGCTTTCCTTGTAGAGATGGTCTGTTTCCTTATAGAGATGGTCTGTTTCCTTGTAGAGATGGTCTGTTTCCTTATAGAGATGGTCCGTTTCCTTTTAGAGATGGTCTGTTTCCTTATAGAGATGGTCCGTTTCCTTATAGAGATGGTCTGGTTCCTTGTAGAGATGGTCTCTTTCCTTGTAGAGATGGTCTGTTTCCTTATAGAGGTGGTCTGTTCCCTTATAGAGATGGTCTGTTTCCTTGTAGAGATGGTCTGTTTCCTTGTAGATATGGTCCGTTTCCTTATAGAGATGGTCTGTTTCCTTGAGGAGATGGTCTGTGTCCTTGTAGATATGGTCTGTTTCCTTATAGAGATGGTCTGCTTCCTTGTAGAGATGGTCTGTTTCCTTGTAGAGATGGTCTGTTTCCTTATAGAGATGCTCTGTTTTCTTATAGAGATGCTCTGTTTCCTTGTAGATATGGTCCGTTTCCTTATAGAGACGGTCTGCTTCCTTGTAGAGATGGTCTGTTTCCTTGTAGAGATGGTCTGTTTCCTTATAGAGATGCTCTGTTTCCTTATAGAGATGCTCTGTTTCCTTGTAGATATGGTCTGTTTCCTTATAGAGATGGTCTGCTTCCTTGTAGAGATGGTCTGTTTCCTTGTAGAGATGGTCTATAATGTATAGTATGAATATTCACTTTGCAGCTTCAAAAACACTAAACTTGTGTCTGAATTCACGAAACACAATGAGAATAAACCATCTGGCATTAACAGCACATCTGCACAGCGCCACCTACTGTCCTGGAGTGTGTGTTTTAAGGCTTTTAATGAAAAAAACACAAACTAACTCTTTATCATTGTAGCCTTTATAAAAACGTAGTGGAGTCGACAGTATTACATTTGTCTTTCAAAACAAGTGGAGCAAAAGTAGAAAGTTCTCAACAAAAGTACAGACCCTCCTTGAGTACAGTTACTTAAGTACTGTACTTAAGTAACTGTACTCGTCGGCCTCGTCCATTTCCCGCCTGTGCTGTCGTTAATGATTTTATAAATGTTTCTCCTAAACCCTCGTGCGAAAGTTGTGGATTTGCATAATGGTCCGTTCCAGGAAGTGTTCTCGTCCACGGCAGGATTTGTGCTGCGTCATCGCTCGAACGGTAATCGGCGTAAACCAAACACGCTCACACATTTGCAATTCAAACACATAATGAAGCTGTAAACGTGGGACATGTGGGGACGCTGCACGTGACATGTTCTCTGAGCCTCATGTCACTGATCCGTCCTCGTTTTCTTCTCGTTTTTGTTGCCGTTTTGACGCTTTTTTTCATGAAGCTTTTGAATTTGGGTAAAGTTGAACTGGAGAGGATGTGCTCGGTTCAGGCGGGGGTTAAGGGGCAAATGATTGTGTCGACGGAGTTCAAGCTCAGCTATAGTGCGCTGGCTTCATAAGCCAAGGACTGAAGGTTCAAAAACTAGTTTCATAATTTCACACGGACACATTCGGAGCCTGATTTATTTCCACAGTCAGAAAGTGATGGTTATGGCGTCAGATAACTCTCTTTAAGTTCAGGGCGCAAGTACAGACAGAGGCTGAAATGTCTTCATACGCCCGGTGTTTCAGCCCACAGCGCCCTCTCTCTTCCAAAGTCTGACCGCTCGTTTTTTTTCTTCATTCAGCACGTGATCAGAATAAGGCTGACCAGTCGATCACAGATATAGTAAACAACAGTACAGTCTGAACTGGACACATATATTTGAGCTAATACGTTGCCTCGAAATATACAAGTATTAAATAGATATTGTAAATACAATGTGAAAAAATAGATGATGATACTGCTACTACTGCTACTACTACTAATGCTACTACAACGACGACGACGACTACTACTACTACTACTACTACTACTACTAAAAATAAAAATATAAATAATACAAATAAAAATAATAAATGATGATGACGATGATGATAGTGCATGTTCTGCAATCTGATTGGCCAGTGCGAGCAGAGCAGCGTGATTGAACAGATTTGCTCAAACATAGCTATATATCATAAGGATTAAAGATTAAAATTAAATATTCTTAACTACTCCTCGGCTACAATACGTAGTTGTTGGGATGTAATAAAGCCTTTTTTGTGAGTAAAAAATCCAGTATGTTTGCGTGTTCAGTCCACAGACTGTATCTGCATTGTATATCTGTGATCGACTGGTCAGCCTTATTCTGATGACGTAACGTGCTGAATGAAGAAGAAAACCGAGCGGTCAAACTTTGGAAGAGAGAGGGCGCTGTGGCTGAAATGAAGACACCTCAGCCTCTGTTATAGTTTTTGTGCTCACTTTTAGTGCCTGCGCCCTCGATCCCTGTGTAATGCGCGCCTTGATGTTGTATTTGCGCCCTCAACTTAAAGATAGTTATCTGACGCCATATATGGACTTCTTGTGGGAGGTGCTCCAGGCATGTCCTATTGGGACAAGGCCTCGTGGAAGACCCAGGACACACTGGTGGGACTATGTCTCCGAGCTGGCCTGGTGTGGCCTCGGGGTCAGAACAGCTGGAGGAGGTGTGTGTGCATCGGGAAGTCTGGGCGGAGGAAAATGCATGGATGGAGAAAGTTATGGAGATGAAAATATTATTCGTCCACTTTTTCTACATTGAACACCTTTCACCAGCTCTGTCTCTTCCTCTTTCTTTCCTCTGGGATTCAAACCCACGACCTTCCGATCATGAGACGACTCGCTCTACCACCTGCACCACCGTCGCCCCACTCAAACCTCTCTCTGTTAGCTCATGGTGTCTCCACTGACCGATGCCCGGTCGACCTGCACATCACCGTCGACCTCCGAGAAGTTTGTATCGAGGAACAGACACAGAGAAACTGAAGGTCCTAAAGTCGTGTTGGACCAAATAATCCTCAAAGTCTGTGTGACGTCGTGATCCTTTGAGTGAAGCAGGAGTTTTTATTCCATTATGAACTCGGTGAAGTTAAAACAGTGATATTTTTACATCTTCTCACAGATCGTCTTTAATCCAAACCTGAGAGGAATAAGCAGGTGAAGTGGCCTCAGTCAGAGTTTCCAGCACCTGTTCATTTGTTCCACTTCAGCCTGAGGAGTCTTTGCCCAAACAGGGCCCGGGTCAGTGAGGCGCAGCAGCACACGAGCCTCCTCTCACTGTCCCGAGGAGCGGCCGCCGCCTCACACATGTGCAACGTTTCATTCTGTCATGAACATCACTTCGCTGTGAGGCCAAATCACCTAAGTATATAAAAGACATGATCATATTTGTATTTTCAATCTAAAACTATCCAAATAAACACCCTGATTTTCAACACAACAGATCTATGGATAAAATGCACTTTATTTTGTAAGGGTAAAAAATAAGAGCACTTTTAAACCGATACGGCCGGTTTCAGACTGAGCCACGAGGAAAGTTCAATTGTAAAGCACAATTCAGACACAAGGTCATTCATTATTATAGCCAGATCCGCGGCGCAGCTTCCTGTTTACTTCCTCAAACAGCAGAGCGACAGACGGAGACCACATCTGAGAGCAATATGAACGACCTTTTTCACATTCACAATTTAGAATGTGATAATGTGATAATGTCAGGTGGAGCAGGGGGCCAACAGTAATGTAAATAAAAAAATAAAAAAAACAGACGGCATCTGGAAGAAATCTCCAAATGTTTTTCCTCATCAGTATTTGACAGTGATTGGATTCATAAACCATATTATTTATATGTCCAAAAGTCCTTCCTACTGGACAACATCACGGTCATGTTTTTGAAGATTGTTTCCACTTTTGGACGTCTTTATGAGGAAATATTTAAAGCAGTGCTAAGTAACTTGTTTACCTTAATAAATCCTTCCCGTAGTCCCGCTGGGGGTGATACAAGTGTTAATGGAATGATTAGGCGGGGGGGGGTAGTCACCAATACACACTAATGAAATCACGAAGAAGAAGCTAACAGGCTAACGGGCAAAGCTAGCTGCGAGCTAGCGCCGCTTAAACAGTATTTACAGCCAAGTTTGAGTGAAAACAATGACCTCCATTGTGTAATTGGATGAACAATATCCCTCTGTCCCTTTGTCTTTTCTGTCAGCGTAGTATTTACTCTCACGGACAATTAATGAGTAAAAAACACAACATGCTGCGACACCTGCAGTGGTGCTTATGGCCTCTAGGGGCATGAGTTTTTTTAGTACTGCTTAAAGTTAGTTCATTTGTGCTGAAAGAGAAGACAATGAACTCCGATACAGTTTTTGTTTCATTTGGATTCCACCAGTAATGAGATATCAACCAAAAACTACAACACAGAAATGCATTTCGTCCTCATGCACGTCCTCATGAGACTGTTCCAGATGTTAGCTTCAGCCTCAGCGTGTTTAGTCCTGACTCGGGGAAGGACCCTCCCTCATATGGATCTTACATGTCAGAGATGGACTTTGGTGCAGAGCTGTTCCTCTGAGCGACTGAAGCCAGTGCAGAGACCGGAGCACTGGACTAATATACTTCCTGGTTCTTGTCAGGACTTGTGGCACTAGCATCTGGACCTCAAGAGAAACCCATTGTGCATGTTTTAGCTGGGGAAACCAGACAAAATGAGAACATGTAAAATCAGACCAGCCTTCATAAACTGTGTCTGTTATATTTATATTATGAATGACTCTGTGCGTGACGACAACATGGCGTCCTTGTCCCAGCGCCGGCGTCTTCACCAGTTTCTCCGTGTCCGTCCTGGGCCACGCTGAGGGAGTCCCGGCTCCTGAACCCTGTGCTCGCTCAGCGCAGCGGCCTGGACTTATTTAGAGATGCTCCGCTCGGCCGCGCAGCTGCTCGGACGTCACTCTCTTTTCTCGTCTCTGTGGATGTTCTCGCCCGCTCCGCCGCTGTTTGGGCCCGAATCAAACACCGTCTCCATGGCAACGGGCCAAAGGGCGGCCGGGACGTGAGGCGGCGGACGCTGATGTAGGAACATAGACTGTCATCGTGTCATCCAACGGTGACAGTTTATGTTCTGGAGCTTTGAACTGCAAACCTCTGAACCCCCACCTGAGCAGTGATAAATGACCCAAAACAATTTCCAGTATTAACCTCTTAGCCCCCACCTTTTTTTGTCTTGTTTTTGTAGTTTTTTTTTTTCTTTCTTCATCGATTTTTCTTCCTGCTTATTGTCACATTTTGTCTTGTTTTTGTCGTTTTTTATTGTTTTATTGTTGCTTTTCTGGCATGTTTTTTCTTTTTTCACCACGTTTTCATTGCGTTTTTGTCTCTTATTTTGTTTTACTTTCATCCTTTGTTTCCGTCGCTATTTTGACGCTTTTTTCAAGAAGCTTTTTAGATTTGGGTAAAGCCAAACTGGAGAATGGGGGTTAATTGATCAACCATAAACCAAGCCCAAAAATGAACAGTAGAAGCTGTTTACAATGTTGTTAAGTGAAACTAGACTTGTTTTGTTGTTTGTGAGCTGTATATGAATGAGGCCCCTGAGTCTGTGAGCTTTATATAAATGAAACCCTGAGTCTATGAGCTTTATATAAATGAGACCCATAAACCTGTGAGCTTTATAAAAATGAGACCCTGAGTCTGTGAGCTTTATATAAATGAGACCCTGAGTCTGTGAGTTTTTATATAAATGAGACCCTGAGTCTGTGAGCTTTATATAAATGAGACCCTGAGTCTGTGAGCTTTATATAAATGAGACCCATGAGTCTGTGAGCTTTATATAAATGAGACCCATAAGTCTGTGAGCTTTATATAAATGAGACCCCTGAGTCTGTGAGTTTTTATATAAATGAGACCCTGAGTCTGTGAGCTTTATATAAATGAGACCCTGAGTCTGTGAGCTTTATATAAATGAGACCCATGAGTCTGTGAGCTTTATATAAATGAGACCCATGAGTCTGTGAGCGTCATATAAATGAGACCCATAAACCTGTGAGCTTTATATACTGTAAATGAGTCCCATGAAGGTTAAGAGGTTTGTACATTTGGATCGATGGAGGCGCCGCTTTGGGGACATGTGCTGATTTTAAAGACGTGTTAAACTCTGAATAAACACCTCATTATTGTCACAAGTATAAAAAGTGTGTCTCCTCCACCTTCCCCTCCTCAGCTCCAGCAGCTTCAGTTTCCACACACTCTCTCTGTGTGTCTCCTGATCGCTCTCGTAGCGTCAGTGGACTGGAAAACCCTCAGCCTCTCACCTCCTGATCCCTGGGCTCTACATGGACAGATTCCTGCGTTTTGTGCCTTAAAAAGGAGCCGCGGCCAGTCTAAAAATACCGCGTTGGATCAGAGCAGCGTGAAGAGGAACCGGGGGCCCGGGGAGGACAACGCCTTCTATAGGGAGAGGCTTAGAGTCGTGTCGTCATGGGGCACAGGCCCAAACAGGCCAAACTGAGATACTGAGATACAAATCAAACAGGTCTGACGTTTCTGCACAGGTGGTCGAGAACAATTTACTCAAGTACTGGTCTTAGTCGAGCATATTTTCTCCAGTTCGGCTTTACCCAAATCTAAAAGCTTCTGGACTGGAGAGCAACAGTGTAATTTAGTCGGGGCAGTGCATGTTAATTAACATACGTGGGACTCATGCATGTAAACACGCCACACAGGATTGTAGCCTTAGACTAATTTGCATCCGTTGTCCCACACACGCTCATTCATCCTTTTTTTGTCATTTTGTTACGCTTTTTTTTAGGCTTTTAGATTTGGGTAAAGCCAAACTGGAGAAAATGTGCTCGGTGTTGGTGGGAGTTTAGAGGTTAAAGGTGCTATACCTGATTTATCTCTATCTCTATCCTCCTTTAGTATGTTGTAAACGCAGACATTTGTGGGGAAACACACAAAGTGGGTCATGTCCAAAGCGAGGAGCCTGTGCAGCCGAGTCACTCATGCATCATTTACTCTCTCTCTCGTTTACTCTAAAAGTGTAATACAGACAACATCAAACTGTCATTTAACCCTAGAACACTCTCGCTCAAATCCATAACACCATCACTAACGGCGGGTGAATTTTATGTAGAGAATCCACCCGATAAAAAGTACTTCATCAAAATCTATCAAAACATGACAATACACGACACATGTGAGTCGTGTTCTTTTATATTAAAGAGGGGGTATTATGCTTTTTTCAGTCACATAGCACCAGTCTATATCACACTACAATGATGCCGAAACCTTCTGTTGGTCTGTAAATGCAGTAAATTAGAATAACTGCCTTGTATAAAATGTCTCTCTCAAAATGGCTGTAGTGAATGTCTTGAAATAGGCCTCTGTCTCTTTAAGAACCTCTGAGCCTTTCAGACACGCCCCCTCCACACGCTGTCTGTGGCATCAGTGGGGAGGGGGTTCTGCTGAGGAGCAGTGGTTGGTTACTCGGCTGGTGACGAAAGCTCGGAGGCGTCTCCAGGAGGTGGGGGCGTTCCTAGGAGGACTCAGACAAACCTATCCCTAAAATGGCCGCCATCAGAGTTTTTACAGATTACTCAAAAATACGGGAATGTGCCAAGGCAACACTTCAGGCATGTTTTTAATGAGGGAATGACATAATAACATGATGTGAAGCTTGAAAAAGTTGATTCTCCCTCTTTAAACTGTGTCATGTCTAATAAAATGAAGGAAAAGCATCGTGAGAGGACCAGATACAAATGATCCAAAATTACTGAACAAATAGGAATTTGGGAACAAAAAATGTGTAAGATGTAAAGTTGCTTTTTGGTCCAGCCATTCCTGGGATCTGTGAGACTTCTCTGGTAAAGCTCAGTGTCCTCGGCACAAACAGCCACAGGAGAGAGAAACTAAATGTGTCTGATTTTGAATGGGTATAAATAAGCATCTGACTAAAATAACTATGTGTTACTCACTTACTGTGAGGCAGAGACACCGAACTCTGAGACAGGCGCAAAGAAATAAATGTGTCAGTCCTGAATGTCAACCTTGAAAGGGGACAAGAGCCTGATTAAATACACTAACCCTTCTATCACTATTGCAAACATGTGCCTGCAGGAAAAAGTGTGTTTTGGATTAAAACACCCAGGCCATCAAAGATACCCAGAGCCCAGAGACCCAGGACACTCAGATAAACTCAGCATCATGAAAATCACATAAATGTATTTACTCGGGTGAAAAACACCCGGCTATAGTATTTAGGGTTAAGTGTAACATGGCAACAGATTAGCAGACTTTATTTTTCAGCTTAAACCTGCCTCGATAAACGACCCCCAAACTCAAACAAAACGACCAAAGACAAACGTCGTGTGCAAAAAAGGGACACTCATCTTTATTTAGAAAACAAAACATTTCACTTTGTAGCTTTCAGTCACTTACATCGACACTTTAAAAATACAGCTTTCAGTCACTCTTTGTTCACTTTCTCCAACAATCTCCACCTACCAACTTCTCCACTTGATTCTCAGCTCTGACCCTCCCGTAGTTTCAGTCCCGTTGAGTTAAATGTACCACTGTGTGCGCGACCCGCTGCTCAGACTGTGGTACTTCTGGCTGTGGACGTATCGAGGGAGCGAGTCTTTCTCCATCAGAACGAAGACGTGTCTCTGAGCGGCGGCGAAACACAAGGCGCTCGGTTTGTCCAGAGACCGGAGGATCTGCTCCCGGATCGACTGGTCCACGTTCACCTGAAGGACAGAGAGAAGAGGACGAGGAGTCACCGACAGGACAGACTCAGGGGACTCATTTATACAAAGCTCACAGACTCAGGGACTCATTTATATAAAGCTCACAGACTCAGGGTCTCATGTATAAAGCTCACAGACTCAGGGACTCGATTATTTAAAGCTCACAGACTCAGGGACTCATTTATATAAAGCTCACAGACTCAGGGACTCATTTATATAAAGCTCACAGACTCAGGGACTCATTTATATAAAGCTCACAGACTCAGGGGTCTCATTTATATAAAGCTCACAGACTCAGGGGTCTCATTTATATAAAGCTCACAGACTCAGGGACTCATTTTTATAAAGCTCACAGACTCAGGGTCTCATGTATAAAGCTCACAGACTCAGGGACTCATTTATATAAAGCTCACAGACTCGGACTCGATTATTTAAAGCTCACAGACTCAGGGACTCGATTATTTAAAGCTCACAGACTCAGGGACTCATTTATATAAAGCTCACAGCCTCAGGGTCTCATGTATAAAGCTCACAGACTCAGGGGTCTCATTTATATATAAAGCTCACAAACAACAAAACAAGTCCAGTTTCATGTGACGTCACAACATTGTAAACAGCTTACTTTAAAACTGAGTTGGTGCTTTTTTGGACCGCAAAAAAGCAAAAGAGTAAGAGAAAATATGACCAAAAAAACAACAAAAAAGTGACAAAAATTGGACTAAAATGTGACCAAAAAAACCCTACAAAGAGTAAGTAGGGGAGAGTGGGGTAAGATGAACCACTGGGTAAGATGAACCACCCTTATATTTTAAAGTATAAAAAAAAAATCTTGAAATGTGAGATTATAGATTTAATCTTTTCATGATTTGAACATGACAGACAAAAATTGAAAATTTGGCTGTAAAATAACCCTGCTTTTCATGAGTTCAGAGTACATTTTTGGCTTGATCCCAAAATCGATCGTCACTAACAAACTAAAACTGGAGGTAGATTTTTTTTTTCCTGATGTTGGTTGGTCATTAAGCTCGGTATAAAAGCAGATTCATAATTTAGTTAGATTTGTTCTTAAATAAAAACAACTATTCTCACTCACTTATATAAAGCTCACAGACTCAGGGTCTCATTTTTATAAAGCTCACAGACTCAGGGACTCATTTATATAAAGCTCACAGACTCAGGGACTCACTTATATAAAGCTCACAGACTCAGGGGTCTCATTTATATAAAGCTCACAGACTCAGGGACTCATTTATATAAAGCTCACAGACTCAGGGACTCACTTATATAAAGCTCACAGACTTAGGGGTCTCATGTATATAAAGTTCACGGGTTCATGGGTCTCATTTATATTAAGCTCACAGACTCAGGAAAAATGTAATGTGCAATTGTATAGTTTTTGCTTTGTTGATGGTAGTTCTAGGTCTAGTAGAGACAAGCAAAAATAATAATCAGCAGAAGGACCATATGAAGAGATAAAGATTTGGTATAATGTGTTTTTGGAATAAAATCGCTAATGGGAAACAATGAATTGTAAAAAAATAAATAACTTCATGATGTTTAGTATTAATTTCACCTTTAAATCTGGAGTTTCAATTCACCCCAAGGTCTGGTTCAACTCACTCCACTCTGGGGGTAAAATGACAAGTTTTTTTTGCAGACCAATACATAAAAAACATATACTTCAGATGTTTTTTGAAGCTGCAAAAAAACAGAAAACATCCCAAAAAGTGTAGTAATAGTACAATTAGTACAATTTTGCATCTGTTGTATACTGTTTTTACACAACAAAGCAAAAAGTGGCTCATCGAACCCCAACTCCCCTAAGTGTGTCAACAATGCAACAAAAAAACATACCCAGCAACAACGTGAGGAAGAAGATTCATTTAGATGAGTTTTGTGGGTCTTAGCTTTCAAATGGGGTGTTACATTGGCTCGGGTAGATGTAGCCCCCCACACGTACCTCTCTCTTGGACGTGGGCTCGAGGAACTCCTGGTAGATCTCGTGGGCTCTGCTCCTCAGCTCCGGCTCTGAGCTGATGCTCCTGAAGTCCTCACAGGCCAACCAGAAGTCCAGGTTCTCCTCGCTGAACTCCGACTGCAGGAACCGCCGGAAGGAGCTCGTTTGCTCTGCGGAAAACCAGGGATTTCAAATTTAAAAGTCTTCGCTTGTGATACTTTCATCCCCTCGCTGTGTTTTTACCTTTGTCTTTCAGAAGCAGCTCGAGAGACGACTGAAGGGAACAGCCCGGCTTCAAACTGTGGACAAATGTAAAGGTAAAGATGAAGAAAGAACTGTCTGGAAATAGTTCGAGTCACAACACTCAGAATAAGAAGGAAACACGACTATTCTGAGCTCAGGGGAAGTGTCTGTCTGAGACCAGGCCGACTGCTTTATATTAATACATGAGGGAAGTGTCTGGGTTAAATCGGTGGAGGGTTTTCAAGCACAGTGGTTTTCCAATGACACCACACAAAGTCCCGGCAGCCATTTTCAATATCGAAGTAGAATTATGCAGTACTACAACATGTAAAAATATCTCTACTCAGTATGAAAATGAAAGATATCTGACTGACAGTGGCATTTTTATGTACTGGTAATCATTGCTCAAGAAGAAAACAATAAAAACTCGGCCCCAGAGACGCACGTTTATTTGAAGAAACCAGTGAGTCTCTGTCTGTGGAGCTACAGCAGGATTTACTAAAGATCTGCCTCACTCTGAAGACTAAATGAACACATCAAAGAAGAAACTGTGATTTTTACAGTTTGTCATGTCGACAGAGTCTCAGTTTGAGTCAGTGTTTAAGCTGTTCAAGACGCTAGCATGCTACCGGTTAGCAACTGTCATCCAACTGTCAATGGCTTTGACACATCTGTGAACACTGAGGAAATACTACAATAACAGCTCTGACCTCTGTCACATGTTGTATCCAAGCCTAGATGTTTGTGGTTCAGGGCTTTCTCTGGGAGAAGTCAGAGCTGAGCTGTTGAAGCTAAATGCTAACCGGTAGCGTGCCAACGTCTTGGGCAGCTTAAACACTGACTCACTGGTTTCTTCACATAAACGTGCATCTCTGGAGCCCAGTGTTTATTTCGTCGACTAAAATATTGAGTCTTAATTTTAGTCAAAGTGATATTTTTGATGACTAAAACTAAATAAAATATTTTTCATGAGACACAAACTGTGACTAAAATGTCCAGATATTTTAGTCGACTAAAATAAGACTACATAAAAATGAAAAGGAGACTAAAATCATCCAAAATTCTATTGTCCGTCTGAAAGAGCCTCAGATATAAATCCTCTGCCAAAGGAGCAGCTCCATAAACCAGAGGACCTGATTAAATATGATTATAATGAATATTATAATTTTAGTCAACTAAATTTACTTGCAATTTTAGTCGACTAAATCTAGACTAAAATTGAAGAGAATGAATTGACTAAATCTCGACTAAAATTGAATTAAATTTTCACAAGTTTAGGTCTTTCACAAGACTAAAATGAAATTAAAATATGTTGTCAAAATTAACACTGCTGGGAAAACACGGCCCCAGCAGTGTTACTGTTTTCTTCACGAGCAATGATTTTAAGTACATAAAAATGCCACTGTTAATCATTCGTCATTTTCATCCTGAGTAGAGATATTGTTACATGTTGTAGCACAGCATAATTGTACTTCAGTATTCAAAATGGCCGCCATAACAATATAGGCTTTTACACCAAGCACGTTATGTCCACGGCCTGTTTCACGCACGTCACATCACACATTCTAGTTCACTGAACATCTTTAATCCGTCAAGTAATAATCTCGGCTGGAGGTCGACTGATATTTGGGGATTTTACAATATCTGCTATCGGCCGATAAAAGCCGATATCTCTGGGACCAAATGTGGCAAAAAAAATTAAAAAGAAAAAAGAAGAAAAAAAAAGATATAGAAACTATAGAATTGTGAATGTTCTGTAGTTTGTTACTCATTGTTTCTTGTTGACTTTACGAGTCCCGGCTCAATTTACCCCAAAGTTAGTGTTTATTCAACTAGAAATCTGCTTACACTATGAATAAGCAGACAACATTATGAGAGAACCGAGAAATTCAGGAACAACAGGAACAGGAAGAATTATATTTGTAATATACTAAAATACTCTTTTCAATGACGAGGGTTTGACTCTCTGAATGAATCAAAGATGAAATTATCTCCAAACGTCATCAAGTGGAACATGAAACATCTTCACCAGAAACAGAATCACTTTTCCTTTGCCAAGTCTGTCAGTGTGGAAACTCTTTCAATTCTAGTTTGAATGATTTGTTTTTTTTGCCCATTCTTCCTTACGAAAACGGGCTGTGCACAGATGTTTAAGCTCGAAACTCCGCCTGAACCGAGCACTTTGTCCCCAGTTCGGCTTTACCCAAGTCTAAAAGCTTCTTGGAAAAAAGCAACAAAATAGCAACGAAAAGGAGGATGAAAAAGCAACAAAAAAGTTACAAAAAGGCAACAAAGAATTAGCAGAAGACAAACAAAAGCGATAAAAAAGTGGCAAAAAAATGTCCAAAAAAAACAATGCGGGAACAAAGCCAGGAAGAAGATCCTTCTAGATGAGTTTTGTAGGTCTTGGCTTTCAAATGAGGCGTTACTCTGGCCTATAGGCATTTGGGTAAAACTGAACTGGAGTAAAATGCACTCGGCTTTACCCAAATCTAAAAGCATCTCGAATGGAGAGCAACAGCCTCATTTGAAAGCTAAGACCTACAAAACTGAGGCTAACTTTTTTGTCACATTGTCGCCACATTTTTGTTGTATTATTGTTGCTTTTCTGGCACATTTCTGTTGCTCTTTTATTACTTCTTTACATTTTAGTCACTATTCTGTCTTTTGTCAGTTTTTTGTGTGTTTTATCCTCATTTTTGTCACTTTTTTAATCATATTTTTGTCGCTTTCTTGTTACCCCACACTCTATAGTTAAACACAAGAACCACTGAAAGTTTCTTAACCTCCTCATTATGTTTTGTACCTGGTTTTTGATTCATTTGTATTAAAATGACAAACACTCAGATTCACATGAACCTTTGAAATGCGAGTCATGTAAATAAAGCTGACACTTTTTCATAACTTTTTTGTCACTTTTCTTGTTACTCTTCAACTGCTTTCCTGCTGCTCTTTTGTTGCTTTTTTGGGGGGTTGCATTTTCAATGTTTTTTCATCTCATTTCTGTTGCTATTTTGAAGCTTTTAGATTTGGGTAAAGCCAAACTGGAGAAACTGTGCTCGGTTCAGGGTCATCATGTAAAGATAAAACATGTTTTATTTTCTAATAATAATGTGTGGTTGGATTTACCCCACTCTCTATAGTTAAACACAATCACCACTGAAAGTTTCTTAACCTCCTCATTATGTTTTTTACCAGGTTTTTGATTCATTTGTATTAAAATGACAAACACTCAGATTCACATGAACCTTTGAAATGCGAGTCATGTAAATAAAGCTCTACGTCCCGGTTGAAACACACTGACCCCCCCCCGGTCTCCACGCAGCTCGTACCTGAGGCTCCTGGACTGAGCTTCTCCGTGGTTCATCTTGCGGACGGAAAGACACTCCACGTCATCTTTGCGCCGGTTTCTCCTGAAGCTGATGAAGTTAAACCTGCAGCGATGGAGAGATTTTCAAACGACGGTTTTAGCGAAGAGGAAGAGCGCGAAGAGGAAGTGGAGACAAACGGGGAAGGAAGCTGACCGAGACTGAAGGGCAGAGGGGGGAGACGGTTCAAGCTACAGCAGCTCCGAAAAAAAAAAAACACAGAATAAACTCACAAACACAGTTCGTCTGAGAGAGGATCAGTTTCAGCAGGTTCTGAAAACCAAGCACAAACTCCGGGCCTTCTCTGTTTCTGGCCCGCGGCCTTGGAATCAGCTGCCATTAGAGATGAGACAGGCCCGGTCTCTACCTGTTTTAAACCGCTCCTACAAACGCACCTCTTTCCACAGGCGTAACACAATTATAGACTCTTACACTGTTTGTACTTGTTTCTTACACAGAGCTTTATATTCCCCGAAAAAACTATGAAAGAATAAACAGGGATGAAACCAGGTCCAAACTAGGGTCCAGCCGAGATGGATTTTTGGGTCCGATACCGATATGAAGGGTTAGCTGATTATAGGCCGATATTTTAAGTAAGCTCTCAAACATATACCTAAACATTTATTATTATAGAAAAGGTTTAAATCATAGAAATATATCTGACAGAGGCCGATACTGAGTATTGTGGATTTTGATTGGTCGATATTGATGCACCGCTGGAAAATATCTGGCCTATAATCCCGTACACATGCCTCTCAGTCATGTGACTTTTGTTGTTATGGCGGCCATTTTGAATCCCGAAGTAGAATTATGCAGTAATGTTTATGTACTCGTAATTGTTGTTCCAGAAGAAAACAGCAAAACATGGCCCCAGAGACGCATTTTTATGTGATATAACCAGTGTGTCAGTGTTTAAGCTGCTCAACACGTTAGCATTCTACCAGTTAGCATTTAGCTCTGCTCTCTCCAAGAGAAAGCCCTGAACCACAAACATCTAGCCTTGGATACAGCAGGTCACAGAGGTGTCTATCGTGTTGAAGCCATTGACAGTTGCTAGCCGGTAGCATGCTAACGTCTTGAGCAGCTTAAACACTGACTCAGACTGAAGCTCTGATTTTGGAGAAAATGTTTGTGAAAGTCCTGCTTTGAAGCATAAACTAGATCTAAATTGTGGTTAGAATAAAGTTGATATTAAGCAGTTCCGACCCAGTGGTTCTCAAACTTTCCTTCATAAAATATTTGTCCTTTAAACTTTCAGCGAGCCGAGATCAAGATCAAAGCGAGTCCATAACTGACCTAAAACCCTGGGTATAAACTATGTCTAAACCAGATTAACACAAACCTGGATGCATCACTAAAGCAATGAAAGTATCTTAAAAGGAATAAAGTAATAACAAGATAAACAGAAAAAAGGCAGAATAAACCGGGATTAAACCGGGTCCAAACTGTTGCACCAAAGGACGACTGAGGCTCGGATTCAAACAAGACCAAACGAGCACAGGCTGAACACGGCAGGAAACCAGTCGAAGCAGAAACCAGACACAAAACCAGGAATGAACAAAACAAAACAAACCAGGAAAACAAAAATCCTCCTCGGATAAACCAGGTTTAACCTTGAACTAACAAAGGAAGGTCAAACTGAGGACAAAGACAGACTGAGGAAAGACACGGAAGAGTCGCTTATGTTTTATGAGCAAAAGGAAAGACTATGAAAGATGGAAACGGGATTTCTCAACAGCAAATCCAGATATTCCTAAAACTCAAACCAAATCTAAACATCAGTGCATTAACACATTACATAAGCATAAAAGGAAATTTAACCTGTTAACCCTTAACCGAGTACAGCTTTACCCAAATCTAAAAGGTCAGAGCCTATAGGACAGTGCAACACCTCATTTGAAAGCTAAGGCCTTCAAAACTCATTTTAATGGAGCTTTTTACTTGCTTTGTCGTCACTTTTTGGACTTTTTTTTTTTCACGTTTTCATCTCATTTTTGTCGCTATTTTGACACTTTTTTCCAAGAAGGTTTATGAGTCAAAGGTCAAACTGCAGAAAATATAAACCTCGAATAAACCGGGTCCAAACGGCGTCGCGCCAAAGGACGACTGAGACTCAAACAAGACCAAACGAGCACAAAGGACAAAGCAAGACTGAGGAAAGAAACGGAAGAACAAACTGTGTGCTGGAAGAAAAGATTATAAAAGATGGATATGGGATTTCTTAACAAATATTCTTATAACTTCTAAAGCATAAACCAGATCTAAACGGAGGTAAAAACAAACACTGGTGGTTCTGAAACTTTTCAGGCCAAGTTCCAACTCACAACAGGACCGAACATCACCGAACTCTAACGCATCAAGCACGAAAGAAACGATCACAAATTTAACTTCACCAAACACATTTTCTCAGGTCAGAGCCTATGGGCCAGTGTAACACCTCATTTGAAAGCTAAGACCTTCAAAACTCATTTTAACCCCTTAACTCCCATATGAACCAAGCACATTTTCTCCAGTTTGGCTTTACCCCAGTCCAAAAGCTTCTGGAAAAAAGGTGTGAAAATAGCGACAAAACTGAGCCAAAAACAATGATGGAAATGTGACAAAAAAGTGACGAAAAATTGATGAAAAAGTGGCAAAAAAATGTATGAAAAAATGACAAAATATTGACAAAAAAATGACAAAAAATGACAAAAAATGACAAAAATGTGACAAAAATGTGATAAAAATTTGACAAAAAAATTACAAAAATGTGACAAAAAATTACAAAAATGTGATTAAAAAATTGACAAAAAAAAGACAAAAAATTACAAAAATGTGACAAAAATGTGATAAAAATTTGACAAAAAAGACAAAAAATGACCAAAAAAAATACAAAAATGTGATAAAAAATTGACAAAAAGATGACAAAAAATTACACAAATGTGACAAAAATGTGATTAGAATTTGACAAAAAAAAAGACAAAAAATTACAAAAAAAATGACAAAAATGTGATAAAAAATTGACAAAAATTTGACAAAAAATTGACAAAAAAATTACAAAAATTTGATAAAAAATTGACAAAAAAATGACCAAAAATTACAAAAAATGTGACAAAAATGTGATAAAAAATTGACAAAAAAATGACAAGAAATGACAAATTTTTTTTACAAAAATGTGATAAAAAATTGACAAAAAAATGACAAGAAATGACAAAAATGTGACAAAAATGTGATAAAAATGTGATAAAAATTTGACAAAAAAATTACAAAAAATGACCAAAAAAATTTACAAAAATGTGATAAAAAATTGACAAAAAAATGACAAGAAATTACAAAAATCTGACAAAAATGTGACAAAAATGTGATAAAAATTTGACAAAAAAAATACAAAAATGTGACAAAAAAATTACAAAAATGTGACAAAAATGTGATAAAAATTTGACTAAGAAATTGACAAAAAATGACAAAAAAAATGCAAAAATGTGCCAAAAAAATTACAAAAATGTGATAAAAAATTGACAAAAAAATGACAAAAAATTACAAAAAATGTGTCAAAAATTTGATAAAAATTTGACCAAAAAAATGACAAAAAATGACAAAAATGTGACAAAAAATGGACGAAAAAATGACAAAAATGTGACAAAAAATGACAAAAAAGTTACAAAAATGAGTTGAATACCCAACATAAAATGACGGAAAAACAATCTGATGACATGAGAAAAAAGATCCTCTCGGTTCAGGCGGGAGTTAAGAGGTTAATGGAGTTTTTTCCTTGCTTTGTCGACATGTTTTTCCCATTTTCGTCACCTTTTCATGGCTCCTCTGTCACGTTTTCATCTCATTTTTGTCGCTATTTTGACACTTTTGTTCCAAGAAGCTTTTAGATTTGGTTAAAGTCAAACTGCAGAAAATATAAACCTCAAATAAACCGGGTCCAAAACGGCGTCGCGCCAAAGGACGACTGAGACTCGGATTCAAACAAGACCAAACGAGCACAAAGGACAAAGCAAGACTGAGGAAAGAAACGGAAGAACAAACTGTGTGCTGGAAGAAAAGATGGATATGGGATTTCTTAACAAATATTCGTACAACTTCTAAAGCATAAACCAGATCTAAACTGAGGAAAAAACAAACACCAAGTACCAACTCATAAAGCCTCGATCAAAACATGAACAAACCCATCGGAAATGACTAAAGCATGAAAGAAACTATCGCAAATTTAACCCCCGCCTTAACCAAATGCACTTTCTCCGGTTCAGCTTTACCCAAATCTAAAAGGTCAGAGCCTATGGGACAGTGCAACACCTGAAAGCTAAGACCTTCAAAACTCATCTAAATGGAGCCTTTTCCTCACTTTTTGGACATTTTTTCTTCCATTTTCGTCACAGATTTTTGTCACTTTGTCACGGCTCTTCTGTCACATTTTCCATCTCATTTTTGTCACTATTTTTTCCAAGAAGCTTTTAGATTTGGTTAAAGTCAAACTGGAGAAAATGTGCTCGAATAAACCGGGAATAAACCAGGTCTGAACGGCGTCGCTCCGGAGGACGACTGAGACTCGACCTGCACGTTTATAAGGAGAAGAGTTTGTGAATCTTATCCTTTTGACCAAATCCATTCCCTTCATTGTCCTATTGTCACCAGGTGTTTGATTCCAGACCCTGCCCCCCCCATCCCCCCCCTCACCTCCCGCTCCACATCTGTCCATCTGAAGAAAACAAAGTCCACCCCGGAGTTGTTCACCCACCGTTTGGGCCTCTTGACCTCATTGAGCAGATCCTTAATGTCGTAAAAGCGGATTTTGGAGAACAGCATTTTGGGCATATCCCATCCTTCTCCCGTCCCGTCTGAGTGATACGGGTTTCAGACACGGACAATCCCCTTTTTTTTTTTTTTACTTCAAAACTTGGAGAAAGCGAGGTGACGTTTGCGGACGAGCCGCGACTCGTCGGCGAATACCTTTGTCTCTGACGCATCAGTGAAATGCACGAGGAAATGGGTTTGTTTGGGGTGAAAAGTGGCCCCTGGTTTTGATTGAGAGGATCTCCGTGTGTGGCTTACGGTGCGGGGCCCGGGCCGGGGTCTGAGGAGGAGAGAAATATGGGCTGTTTTGGTTTAGAAAAGAGTAAAAATAGGAGAAGTGTGTTTGACTCACAGGGAGCACAGCTGTGGATCAGACTCAGAGGTAATTATAGACACTCGGTTTCCAGCATCTGAGAGAAAGATACAGGTTATTTATGAGGAGGGAAACACAGACAGACGTACAGACAGGAGGTTATTTATGAGGAGGGAAACACAGACAGACGTACAGACAGGAGGTTATTTATGAGGAGGGAAACACAGACAGACTTACAGACAGGAGGTTATTTATGAGGAGGGAAACACAGACAGACTTACAGACAGGAGGTTATTTATGAGGAGGGAAACACAGACAGACGTACAGACAGGACTCTTCATGAACAAGGCTTTCTGTAGGTGTTTAGTCATAAAGTAACATCACCATCATAACTTTGTTTAGAAAAAGCTACATTAATCAGAATCAGAACAGTTTTTATTGTCATGGTTTGAGAACAGGTTCTGGGTGCAAACGTGCAACATAAAATTAGTTAAAAATTAGCTATAAAACTTTAAACTATGAGGCTTTAGGGGGCATGCAAAGAAGATTACAATTAAAAGGATAAAAAATAAAAAGTAAAATATGGTAAGACAACAATTGATATAGAACAACAGCAGGATTGTATTTACAGATGTGCAGGGGCGTAGCTTGGCAAGGGCCCCCGTGAACTGACCCATTTTGTTTTGTTGTTACATCAAACACTTGATATACAGCAGGGGACGGGGGCCAAAACTGGCCCTCCATCATGAAACTCTGGCCCTACAGATGATTTTGAGAAATATTATGACCTATTCAGAGATCAAATGCCTGTTAAAGTACTCTAGAAATGTTAAGAATACTGTCAATTCCGTAAAAGGCCTTAGCAGAGCACCCTTTAGGCCATAATCCTAAAAAACTACTCTAAGAATACTAAGAAATGACTTAAATTTACTTGAATTAAGAGATTAAATCTAAATATTGAGTGGATTTGGTTTTGGCCTTAAAGGAATAGGCCACCGTTTTTACATACTGAGATATGTTCTTACCTGAGCTTTGACGAGTTCTTTAGGACCTGTCTGATCTTCAGTCACGTAAACACAGCGCAGACGGCGTTAGCATTTAGCCTCTCCCTCTCTCCTCTATAGCTCCAAAACAGGTCAAGATAGAAGCTACCAAGCTCTTCCACGTTTTCCCTATTTAAATATGGTTACGTGAAGTGTTCCACTACAAAGTATAATTACACAAAATTAAACAATGTGGATTTTCTAAGCGGATGAAAGGGAGAACTATATTGTAAGGCGTAATAACACCAGGAGTAGTTTGGCATCCGCACAGTAAAGTGAAGATATTACTGCGCGGATTTCGAACTACTCCTGGTATTATTACGATCAAACAGGTCCTAAAGAACTCGTCAAAGCTAAGGTAAGAACATGTCTCAGTATGTAAAAACGGTGGCCTATTCCTTTAAAGCAGATAAAACCTATTCTTGCCAATGGAACAGGCACAAGTTTTTTCTTAATTCAGATTGTTTTGTATAATTTCAAGTTTTTTTTACAGTAAAAGTTAATTTGTTTGATTTCCAGTGGGATTTATATTTGTTCCATTGGCATTGGTGTTTTTATCTCTTAGATCAGTTCAAACCGACTAAAATTTAACATAAAAAAAAACTTCATTAAAGCGATTTTAAGTAATTTATCTCATTTACGATGGACATTTTTCCAGTGTATATGATG
Source organism: Gobius niger (assembly GCF_951799975.1). Lineage (NCBI taxonomy): Eukaryota > Metazoa > Chordata > Actinopteri > Gobiiformes > Gobiidae > Gobius > Gobius niger. The sequence continues at coordinate 36,625,213 of NC_136857.1, forward strand.
TACAACACTGGCATATGTAGAAAGTGATGCTTTACTTCAATTGCTTCAATTGGAGGGTCCGGCCCTCGGTCTTTTTACGATGAAGAAAACCGGCCCTTCACTGAGCAAACTTGCCGACCCCTGATATACAGTATTCCTAAGATTTTGGAGCTGCAATTACACCATGTCTCCACTAATGCCCCGTGGCGCTGTTGATCCCCATCCTGCTGCTGCTTTAGCGAGTCCACTCCAGGTTCCCTAATGTGAACTTATAATGAGCCGTGACACCGGATTATATTTCTACAGTGAAACCAGTTTATTGTGACTCATTATGACCTAAACCAACTCCTGCCCACGAGACGTCCTCCCCGTGCGCAGTACACAGGGTGGCCACCAGAGGGCCCCCTACCGACATTCTTGCTTGGGGCCCCTTGGTCCCCTTGCTGCGCCCCTGTGCAGAACATCCATGAGTCTGAAACTGAGCTGACGGCGGAGGAGAAAAAACTGTTCATGTGGTGAGATCTTTGGGTCTGGATGGACCGTATCCTCCTGCCTGAGGGGAGGGGGGTGAAGAGTCCGTGTCCAGGGTGAGAAGGGTCAGCTGTGATCCGACCCACACGGCCCCGGGTCCTGGGTCTACAATAAAACAGCTGAAACAAAATAAAGTAGTGTCACTTCCAACAAAATAAAGTAGTGTCACTTCCTGGTTTTTTGTTGAATTTTTGTCATTTTTTGTTGAATTTTTGTCATTTTTTGTTGATTTTTTGTCACATTTTTGTTGAATTTTTGTCATTTTTTGTTGAATTTTTGTCACATTTTTGTTGAATTTTTGTCACATTTTTGTTGAATTTTTGTCACATTTTTGTTGAATTATTGTCACATTTTTCTTGAATTTTTGTCAAATTTTTCTTGATTTTTTGTCATTTTTTGTTGATTTTTTGTCATTTTTTGTTGAATTTTTGTCATTTTTTGTTGATTTTTTGTCATTTTTTGTTGATTTTTTGTCACTTTTTGTAGAATTTTTGTCACATTTTTGTTGAATTTTTGTCACATTTTTCTTGAATTTTTGTCACATTTTTCTTGAATTTTTGTCATTTTTTGTTGAATTTTTGTCATTTTTTGTTGATTTTTTGTCATTTTTTGTTTAATTTTTGTCATTTTTTGTTGATTTTTTGTCATTTTTTGTTTAATTATTGTCACATTTTTGTTGAATTTTTTTGTCACGTTTGTTGCGTTTACATCCTTGTTTTCTTCTCATTTTTTGTGGCTGTTTTTGGTGCTTTTTTCCCCCAAGAAGCTTTTTGATTAGGGTAAAGCCAAACTGGAGAAAATGGGATCCGTTCAGGTGGGAGTTAAGAGCTTAAATGAGGCGTTACATCTATAGGCTGTAAGCTCCAGTTGAGAAGCTTTTAGATTTAGGTAAAGCTGAACCGGAGAAGATGTGCTTGTTTAAGGCAGGGGGTGAAGTACTGTAAAAATGTGAGAAACTCTGTCAATGACTTCAAACTTTCCAAACAGGAAACACCAAATTAGGTCATAAATGATGCACAGCACTGGCAAGTGTAGAAAATGGTGCTTTACTTTTGGCTGAAATTGTCTTGGTCCTTTTACAGTAAAGAAAATCGGCCTCCACCAAACAAACTTGCCTACCCCTGTTTTATTGTATGGATTTGGGGAGTGGGCAAATATAAGAGTGTTAACTGCTCAAAAAAAACAAATAAACTAAACTAAACCTGAATAGTTTTATTTTTTTGAAAGGTAAAATGATTTTTGTTGCACCTCCTTTGACCCGGTTCTTCTTTGACCTGAAGGAAACTCCGACACGATGGAGTGACGTGGAAGTGACTCCAGTGGAAACTCCCCGGTCAGGATTCCCTGGTGTTTGTTTTGGCTTGGCAGACGCGGGTCGGTCGTGTGGACGGTGTCAGCGCTCGGGTCCATTTTAGTCTGAGAAACTTTCCACTGCGAAGGTTTAAAATAGAAACACAAACGAAAACACCCTCAGTTTGACAATGACAAATGTCTCATCTTTAATCCTGCAGCCAGAGAAAGAGAGAGAATCAGGCTTTTTTACAGAAGCTGAAACACCTCATGCTTGATATTTTTATGGAAACTTCAGAACGATAGAAAATCCCCCCTTGGATCATAAGGACAGACACTGCAGTAAATACGGTGGAAATGCATTTAAAGACATTCATTTCAAAGAGAAAAAGAGAAAGAATTGAACCAAATGTTTTTGATGAGATAAAATTACAACGGTTTAACCTCTTAACTCCCGCCTGAACCGAGAGGATCTTTTTCCTTCTCCATTTTTGTTACATTTTTCTGTCATTTTTTTGTAACATTTTTGTCATTTTTTTGTCATTATTTTTTGTCACATTTCTGTCATTTTTTTGTAACATTTTTGTCATTTTTTGTAATTTTTTGGTCAATTTTTTGTCATTTTTTCGTCAATTTTTGTCAATTTCTTGTGACATTTTTTAATCATATTTGTCACATTTTTTTGCATTTTTTTGTCACATTTTTGTCATTTTTTTATCACATTTTTGTCAATTTCTTGTCACATTTTTGTCATTTTTGTTTTTTCGTCCATTTTTTTAAATCACATTTGTCACATTTTTTTTTTGTCAAATTTTTGTCATTTTTTCGTCCATTTTTGTCATTTTTTGCCAATGTTTTCTCACCTTTTTGTCACATTTCAATCATTGTTTTCGTCTCAGTTTTGTTGCTATTTTCACAGCTTTTTTCCAGAAGCTTTTGGATTGGGGTGAAGCCAAACTGGAGAAAATGTGCTCGGTTCAGGTGGGAGTTAAGGGGTTAAAAGCTCAGAAATTTGCACTTACGCCTAGAAATTGATACGTGTGATTCGCAAAACAAGAAAACCTTGAACCTTGAATAGAGCTGAAATGTTTATCCAACAACAGATTGAAACAAAAAGACAAAAGATTGACAAAAATGTAACAAAACGCGATGAAAAAATAGTGACAACGCACCAACAACATGAAGAAAAAGCTGCATTTAGATGAGTTTTGTAGGTCTTAGCTTTCAAATGAGGTGTTGCTCTAGGCTAGGGGTGCCTAAAGTGGGGCCCGCGAGCCAAATTTGGCCCATCCCAACAATCCCGTTGGCCCGCCAGAGTTTGCGCCGCGTATTGTTAATACCAACTCTCTCCCATTTTGCCTGACCTGCCAGACTACATGTTTCCATAGATATTTCAACCAATCAGTAACGAGCGGCAGGAAGCCTTTCCAAAAACCTCCCTTTTTTTTTTACGAGGATCGCTTTTAATGCTGTTTCTTGCTCCTGTTTCAGGGATTTCATTTTTTCCAAATGATTTAAAACAGACAAAAAAGGAGAAGAAAACAGTGTCGGTCGCCGCGCCGCCATCTTTAATGTTTTGGAAGAGTGCGCGGTGGTGACAGGTGGTGCGTGATTGGACCGATGTGGATCAAATCATGAAATGACGCCCAGACGGTTCTTCGTTTGAACAGAGAGGAGGAGAGTCTGGCAGGCCAGGCAAACTCCCATTCATTCTCAATGGTGAATATGGATGCAGTATACTTTTTGGCCACCAGCGTCTAATTGGGGGCGCTGTTTCACTCCTTTCGCAAAGTTAAAGGGATTTTTGACCATATAAATGTCTGTCGATAGAATAATTTTTGGAAAATAACTGACCTTGCATCACATGAATGATCGCATTTTGAGGGACTATTTTCTAGCAGATCAAGCTAGCTTATACAACCATGAAGCTGATGCTGCTCAAATATAAGTTATTTTAAATTATTCTCTGGACACAGACATTTATATGGTTAGTCTGGTGTTATAAGTGATTTGCCTCAGGTGCTCTGTGGAGCGGGTCAGGCTGTTTTTAATACAGGCTAGCTGATACCATAGAAATGTGCTAGCCTTGCACTAGCCTAGCGCCACGAAACTCTCCAAATATAAGAACTGCATGAATTACAAAAAAAATATCTCCAGAAATCAGCAACACTCTGGATAACTAGGAAATGATATGTCAAAAATCCTGAAATATCCCTTTAAGGAAACACTGTTCTGGTGTCTTGGTTTTTATCACAGAGCTTTGTAGCATCAACTTTCCATTTTTCCATATTTTTATTGACATCAACAAAGGTTCATGTTAAAAAAATGACTCTTTAAATAATTTATGCTCAACTGACACTTTAAAAATGATCTAATGGCACTTTCTTTGAGTTAAGAAGTGAATAGATACAGGTGTTGTTTACATGTTGTACTATTTTGCTACAATAGTTGATCTTTTTCTCCTAAAACTAGGCTTTTGCCAGAGTGAACACTTGTTTTAACCCCTTAACTCCCACCTGAACCGAGCACATTTTCTCCAGTTTGGCTTTGCCCCAGTCCAAAAGCTTCTGGAAAAAAGCAACAAAACTGAGACGAAAAAAGTGAGAAAACATTGACAAAAAAGTGGTGAAAAAATGATGAAAAAGTGGCAAAAATGTAACAAGAAATTGACAAAAATTGACGAAAAAAAAGTGAGAAAACATTGACAAAAAAGTGATGAAAAAGTGGCAAAAATGTCACAAGAAATTGACAAAAAAAAATGACAAAAAATTGACCAAAAAAAAGACAAAAAAGTAACAAAAATGAGTTGAATACCCAACAAAAAAAATGATGGAAAAAAAATCTGATGACGTGAGGAAAAAGATCCTCTCGGTTCAGGTGGGAGTTAAGAGGTTAATGTAGCATGATATTTGCATAGATAGAATCAAATGCAAATGTATACTTAAAAATAAAATAAAGTAACTATAACTTTCTCATTTTGGTCCTCGGAGACAAAAAGTTTGGGTATCCCTGCTCTAGCTCTAACCTTTTAGATTTGTGTGAAGATGGGATTAATTTATTGCCTTATTTGGTCGGGACAGTGCTTGTTAATGAACATGTTTTAACAAGCCACACCGGATTAACGACTTCTAATGGAAACTCTGTTCAGATCATTCAGATAATGAGAATCTGTCGTCCCACCGTCTGCCCAGCAGAGGGCGGTGATCGTCTCCACATCCCACCGTTCCCTCAGAACAAGAGGCCGAGTCACAAACGAGCCCAGAGTCTGAAACACGTCGACATTTTATTACGAAAATAAGACACAACAACATTTGAACACTTTCCTTCGGTCGTGCGGTCGAAGCTTATTCTGCTCATGCGGCGTTTGGAAAAGTGGGTTTTTTTTCCGGAACGTCTGACAGAGAAAAGCGGCTCCTCCGAGCTTCGAGAAGACACGGTCTCAAAGGGGAGCTAGAAACGAGTCGAGCAGAAGTGGAGGAGGAGGAGGAGGAAGTGGAGGAGGAGGATCGGGTCTGACGACAGAATAACAATCGAGCGGAGATTTTCAAGTGCCATTTTCCAAACAAGTGCTTTTCATTTCACACCAATCAAACATGACGATTAACTTTGAATTTTAGAACGAGGACGAGACGCTGCAGGAGGAAAACACGATGGAGACAATTTATCGATTTGAAAACCTTGGCTGTAGATTAAAGTTAGAAACATGAGGGGAAAAAGATGTAACGCAGATGTAATAAAGTTTAAACTGTTTTAATACTAAAATACATTTTATCCTCTAAACCCCCGACTGAACCGAGTGCATTATCTCCAGTTTGGCTTTACCCAAATCTGCAAGCTTCTAGAAGAAAAAGCATCAAAATGGCGACAAAAAATGTGACGAAAACACATCAAAAAAAGGTTTCAATTGCTTTTGTAGGCCTTAGCTTTCAAATGAGGCATTCGGTTCAGGCAGGGGGTCAGAGGTTAATGTATGGGTTTATTTGGTTTGTATATTAGTGACTTAAGTTGGTTCAGAAGGGATTTGGGGATTTTGTGTTTCAAAGCTCATTGAATCATAAAAATCCCTCTAATTGTGGAGCCTGTAGGAGCGACTGAAGTAGAGATGAAGCCTGAACCCCCCAAAAAGGCTAATGTTTAAAGGCGTAACAGTTTGGAAAATAATCTTTTTGCAATGGGTGATCAAAGAATGGATTTGGATTGAGACAAAACCTGTTTAAATCTTAAATTCTGCTGACTTTAATCGACATCGCCATGGAGACGCCATGGAGACGAGCTGGAGACGTCCCCACTCCCAGTAAAGTCACAGTCATGTCTTAGGACGGGGTGGGCACGTGTGTTCGGTGAAGGGCCGGTTTCTTCATCGTCAAAAGACCAAGGGCCGGACCCTCCAATTAAAGCAATTGAAGTAAAGCATCACTTTCTCCATATGCCAGTGTTTTACATCATATACACTGGAAAAATGTCCATCTTAAATTGGATAAATTGCTTAAAATCACTTGAATAAAGGTTTTTTTTATGTTAAATTTGAGTCGGTTTGAACTAATCTAAGATCAGATAAAAACGCTAATGCCAATGGAACAAATAGAAATCCCACTGGAAATCAGACAAATTAACTTTTACTGTGAAAATTATTTATTATTCACTTGAAACTATACAAAATAATCTGAATTAAGAATAAACTTGTGCTTGTTCAATTGGCAAGAATAGGTTTAATCTACTCCAACTGTAGATTTAATCTCTTAATTCAAGTAGATTTAAGTAATTTCTACCTATAGATGAGCATTCTTTTAGGATTATAGCCTAAAAAGGTGCTCTGCTAAGACATTTTAAGGAATTGACAGTATTTTTCACATTTCTAAAGTACTTTAACAGGCATTTGATCTCAGATTTGGGTCATAGTATTTCTCTAAATCATCTTGAGGGCCAGAGTTTGGTGCTGGAGGGCCGGTTTTGGCCCGGGGGCCTGACGTTGCCTACCCCTGTCTTAAGAGGACAGCAAAGGCTCATGTTTGTTTGTACTTTTTTGTGGTGTTTTTCAATGACGAAAACAACACAAATGTTCGTCTTTGAATTGTATTTGTTACGCGGTGTAGCTTTAATTTTTACAGATTTATTTTCCGAGTAATTAAACACAATCCAGAATGTCGTAAATCTACAGCAAAAGTGTCAAACTGATATTTCGAATCTTTTTTCCCTAAACCTCTTCACCCCCACCTTAACCGAGCGCATTTTCTCTAGTTTACCTTTACCCAAATCCAAAAGCTTCTTGAACAAAAAAGAACAAAACCAAAAAGTGCCCAAAAGAGGCAACAATAGAGCAACAAAACGCCCTGGAAAAGCAACAATAACACAACGAAAAAAACCTTTCAAATGAGGCGTTACCCTGTGAGCTCCAGTCGAGAAGCTTGTCGATTTGGGTAAAGCTGAGGTGGAGAAAATGCACTGGGTTAAGAGGTTAATCGCCTGCAGCGTCACTTTGTCTCTTTTCTCTCTCTTCTGCTTCAACGACACGTCTCACCTTTTCAACCACAACACCTGAGCCTAAAGCGACACCGGGGAAAGAAACACGAGCTCCGGGTTGGTAAAGTCCAGCTGCGCTTTGAGGCGGACGGTCAAACCAGGAGGGGGCGCCGTTCTCTGTCAGAGACTCGTCTGGGCGTGAGGTGGATGGTTTGAGCTCGTCCCTTCTTCATTTGGCCTCCTGGGCTTTTTTGGCGCTTTGTTTCTCTTTCGCCTGAAGAAGAAAAAAGAAAAAAAAAAGGTGAAAAACAGGAGAAACGCTGCCATCTGGTGGAGGAAGTCAGTAATGCGCTCGGACAGGTTTATACAGGAGTCACTGAAGGCTTTTTAAACTCTTAACTGAGCACACTTTCACTAAATCGAAAAGGCTCTCGACTGGAGAGGCTGTGTTACATCTCATTTGAAAGCTAAGACTTACAAAACTTTGTCATCGCTTTGTTGTTGTTGTTTTTTTTGCCGTTTCATCACTTTTTATGTTGCTTTTTTGTTGTGTTTTTCACCATGTTTTTGTCAGTCTTTTCTCATGTGCTTGTTGTGTTATTGTTGCTTTTCTGGCATGTTTTTGTGGCTCTTTTGTTGGTTCTTTATTGTATTTTTGTCACTTTCTTAAGTTTGTTATTGTTGCTTTTCTTGCCTTCTCATCCTCATTTGTGTTGCAATTTGGACACTTTAAAAAAAAAAACACTTTAGATTTGGTGAGGGTTAAGAGGTTAACGCTGCCATCTACTGGAGGCAGTGAGTAAGGCGCTCTGACAGGTTTATACAGGCAAAAGTCACATGTAAAAGCTTTTTAACCTCTTAACCCCCACCTTCAGCCAGTGAGGCACTTTCTCCAGGGGTGGTAACCAGATTACCGCGGTCACGTGACGCACACCGTGGGTCCGAGTTCCTCACCGCCAAAAAAAAAAAAGCCTTTATATAAACAAAATGTAACCAGAAAAGTAACTAATAATAAACACTTCAACGAAAAAACTAACAAAAGTCTCAAAAAAAACAGCCACAGGTGAAAATAAAATGAAAAACCATCCGCGTTGAGCAGGTGAGGTGCAGCGGTCACATCAGGCCTACGTGAGCGCGGAGATACAGCTCCACATGCACATGAGGCACATTTACTTAAAGTTTAGACTGGGCCTGTTCAAGAGGCGACGTGAGGGCAAACAATTAAATCTGACGCGCGTTTCATTTTCCGCAAAAAAAATGTTTTGGCATTATCCGCACCACGGCGCATTCGCTCCGCTTTGCGTAGCTGTGTTTATGCGGCTCCGCCACCGTCACCTCAGAGCGGCTGAAATGTAAACATGGCTCTGTAAACCGGAGAAAAACGGCTAAACTACGAAGACAAGAGGCTGATCGCTGGACGGACTGACAGATTAGACCAAACCAAAGCACAAGGACACTCGTGCGTTGTGTTTTCACGGATTATCCTGGAGGAGCAGGACTCTTCGCGGTCCTCGGCAGGTGGACGTGTTTTCCTTCTTCATCAGTACAAAGGGCCTGACCAGTAACTTTAAGGTGAGGAACTTTAGTTTTGGATGTGTTAACAAAGCGGGTGATGAAGCTGATGTAGCCTGAGTTTGGGGAAACTGCCCCGGGCTGGTACGCGTGTTCAACCGGTCAACACGCGTGTTAAACCTGCTGTCTGGACTCTAACTTAGCCAAATAATATCAGAAGAATTCATTTGAAAGGTAAATGTTTCCTTCCTTTCTCCTTTCACTCAAATTGATGTGCATTTGTGGGAAATATAAAGATACAAGCGCAGAGATGTTTGTTTGCGATGGTCGGAGTGAAGAGTCTGAAGCTGAATAAATGATCACGCGAACATGAGCGTCACCTCATAGTAAGAGCCTAATTCACTCAGTTTTTCATAAAGCGCCAGGTCTGGCAGGAGAACAGCGGCTCAGGTGCTTGGATCGCCCCCCCTCCCCGGTTCAAATGTGTCCCCCCCACCTTCGAAAACGCTTCTGACGCCAATGAGCGGTATATCGCCAAACCGCGGGAATTTGTTGATCACCGCCCGCGGTAAGAAAAAATCCAAACCGGCACAGCCCTAGATGGAAAAGTGACGTTCGTCTCATCAAAACCCGCCTGGTGTTTATTCTGTTTCTGTTTCCTCACCTTCTCCACTAAAGGCATGAGCTGCTGATACTCGGCCAACGTCTTCAGCAGCTCCATGATGAACGGGAGGTAGTTGTGCTTCCGTCGGATGTTTTCAATCTGAAAAACGCGACTTTAACGTCAGCCTTCAGTATCACAGTAAACGGTAAACGTGGTATTTATCTGTGTACTTTGTATCTGTGCAGTTTCTGGTTCTCCGTCTCGATGAGCAGTTGGTATTTGGCGATTTCTGAGCTGACGAAGGAGCTGCTCTGGTCCGTGTCCATCGGCTCGTCCTGAGGAGAGAAAACCAACAGAACAGGTCATTTATTCAACGTTCTGGATCATTCTACAGCGGCTTTTGTTTTAATCGAGTGAATTCATTGGTTTGACGACAGGTCCTGAAGTTTATCTGTTACATAAGGTTTAAAGTCAAGGGCAGGCCACCGGAGCACGTTAGAAATCTGCCATTTATAACTCATTGACTGCCAACTGGCTCTAGACTTAAATTAGGTTTTTCAGTGGGGACGGTGCAGCTGCAATGTAAATACTGAGTCAGCAGGGGGCAGCAGTGCTCTTTGGAGATCACAGGTCAGAAGAGGCTGCTTGTTTTGATCTGAAATCTCAGACGAGGGAAGGACGACGGAAACAAGAGGAGGAGAAGATCCAGAGAGAGATGGAGAAATGTAAGGAAGAAAACAGACAAGTCACACTTGAACAGGTTTCGGTTAGAGGTGGTTTATGTAGTAATGGTGGAAAACGAGGATCAAGGAATTTTCTATGGACGATTACTAAAGAATGGAAAGAGGTACAAACAAACTTTTTTAGATGAGAGAAAAGAGTCTAGTCTTTCTTTTGGTGGGTTTGGTGTTGACATAGTCCCAGAACCAGTGTTGTTTTTGGCAGCCCTTTGAGTTTTAGTCTTATGGACGAAAATGCTTTTAGGTTTAGTCACATTTTAGTCATTTCAAAATGTGATAGTTTTAGTCAAGTTTTAGTCAGATGAAAATGAAAAAGGTTTTTGTCAAGTTTTCGTCTGTTTCATTATAGGAAGTTATAATACATTTTGATAAGTCTTGGAAATTGGGATAAATAATAGCATCTATTGGCTTTCTATAGCTTTTGACAAACAGATGACACCACGATCGGCACTGACTGAAGTGGTCGGCCGACTGTGAACAGTACTTTTCCCAAAAGTGCCCGCTCTCCTCGTCCTCTGATCGTCGCTTCTAGATTATTTATTTTTTTACCAACAGCGCTGTCTGCACATACGTAGCACCTCAACGTGCTTTCTGCGTTCATGCGCCACGGTGTTGAAAACTGTCCTGAGAAACAATAAAGTCCCTGTGACCTGGATGTCAGACGCTCCGAGGAGGATGTACTCGAGCAGTGACCGCACGCCCCGGGGAGAGAGAGAGAGAGAAAGAGGCATCGCTGCCCGGGCGCATCATGAGCAGCACGGCGCCGCTCCGGGTCACGTTTACCGTTTGTTCTGTTTGTGAACGATCTGACAAAACACTTTCTCCCATTTTTGTCTCGTCTCGTCTCATTTACGTAAACTCGTAAACGTCTCGTCATGTTCTAGTCCCCAAACAGCTCATTTTAGCTCGTCATTATTGTTATTGTCATTAAAAAAAAGGGGCTTCAACGAAAAGATATCGTTATCGTCTTTGTTGACGAAAACAACACTGCCCAGAACTCAATTTTCTGTGGGTCTTGAAAAAACAGTCAAAATCGTGAAAAACCTCTGGCTGTGGGAGCTCTGATTTGAAAATGGCTGAAAGTCAATGAGTTAATATTCCCTGCTTGGCAATACTAGCACTAAACCTCTTAACCCCTCCCCACCCAGCCCACCCCACCCAGCCCACCCCACCCCACCCCTTAACCAAGCGCTTTTTATCCAGCTCAGTTTTACACACATTTTTTGAACATTTGTTGCATTTTCATCCTTGTTTTTCTCATTCTAGTCGTTATTTTGACACTTTTGCCAAGAAGCTTTTAGATTTGGGTAAATGTAAAGCTTGTTTCCAGCCTTAATCCCGGCACTACTTGATTAAAATCCTGGACAGTTCATAGTTTTGATAGTTTTGCGTTGGTAATCTTCGAACCCTCCACTTTAAGGTCAGGTGACTCAGTTTGGTATTATCCGATTACGAAGGCTTCCTCTCGTCTCGTCCGACACTTTGCCTGTTGTCGTTTTTTTACCTCGGTGAGTTGTGTTTGCAGCTCGGAGATTTTCCGCTCGTAAATCATCTTCCTGTCGGAGACGATGGCCATGAGGTTAAAGCGGATCTCGCCCTCGCTGTACCTGAGGAGCAGATATATATGTGTGAGTCTTTATTCTCGCTCTGAGGTTTAAACAGGTCGACTGTACTTTTGTATCCTCTTCTCGATGACCGGGTGGACGGCGCCGATCCAGTCGTCCTGATCACAGGCGCCTGACGGAGAAACATGAGAATGAGACACGGACGGGACTCAGAGTTTAACACTTTTACTTTTGTCATCGTTATATATACGATCAATAAGGTGAGACACTGCAGGTGAATAAGGATAAAGTTACATTTGCAGATGTCAATTTGACACTTTTGCTGTGATTACTGATATGAATGAGGAAAACATCTGTTGAAAGTTTTCTGTCAAAAAAGGCACTTTCTGCTTAAAAATTAATGAATTGCCTTGATTTCAAGCAACAAAATCAAAATAATGATTTTATAAATTAATATTTTATATATATAATAGTTACAAAGACATAATTTAGGAGATTTTGGATCGTGTTTTGTTTATCAGTAAAAAATTAAAAATCCCTCTGAAAAATATTGTTACATCCAAGACTAGAAAGTTTAGCGTCTGTAGGAGCTAAAGAGAAAACAAACCTGTGCAACTCGCACTCTGCATTTTGGTCATTTTGGTTCAGAAAACTATACTTGGCGTAGCAAGGGTATCAGGGGGCCCCAAGGAGGAAGGTCAAGGGGTGGAGGCTGCTAAAAGAAAGCACTTCAGAGACATACAACTTCAGTAACTTATTACACTTGCTCTCCTTCCTCCTCTTTAATCTCCTTTTCTTTCCTTTTTGCTGCCAGAAGCTTTTCCTGAAGCAGGTGAGGGAGGGGCTGGGCTCAGGGGGCCCTTTCAGGGGGTATGCGACGGCCAGTTGTCATTGCACCTTGTCACTGCTTCTGCAGTGGCTGTATTCTCTAGGTCGTTTCTGTCAAATCTGTTGGCCCTCTGGGGACCCCTGCTGGCTTGGGGGCCACAGGCAGCTGCCTGCCTTGCCTCTGGCGGAAGGGCAATTAAGTTTGCTGTCGTTGCTTTTTAAAAGATGGAACATAGAGAAAAACAACACAAAGGAAATGATTTTTGGATTACAGCATCATCTTGGTCACAGCTAGGGCTGGCACGGTATGAAAATTTGACCTCACGGTTATGGTGACCAAAATTATCACGGTTTTCAGTAATATCGCAGTATATTTTTTAAATGTGTGTTAATATGTTCAGAAAGCATTGATAGTCCTACACAAACTGAAATAGTTTCAAAAAAGTTTAACAGTGCTTGTTACATTAAAAAAAATACAGACAAAGCCTTTTCACATCAAAGTAAAGGAACTATAACGATGTATTTTTTTTATTATTTTTTTTTATTGACCTTTATTTAACCAGGATAGTCCCACTGAGATTAAGAATCTCTTTTTCAGGGGAGTCCTGGCCCCAGAGGGGAATCTATTGTACATGTTTTTAGTTGTAGGGGAAACCGGAGTACCCGGAGGAAACCTACGCAGGCACGGAGAGAACATGCAAACTCCACACAGAAAGTGTTGTTGATCGTTTCGAGGGTATTACATGTACTATTTATAGCGTCAGAAACGAAGATAAACCTTCTATATCAGGAAAATTGTTGTCGTCCGTCCAGTGAGCTTTCGCTTTGCAGATTTGGGAAAATGCCATCATTATTAAATTCATAAAACTGCGGCGAAAGTGAATCTATTGCAATCTGCCACCGGGAGCCCCGTAACGCATTGTGCGGAGGTATCCAGACACGGCTTATGCTGGCGGTGGCGGCGACACGTTACATTCTCCCTCAACCCAAAGTCCCACATCAGCATTTCAGCTAAAACGCTAACGTTAGCTTACTGCTGTAGAGCTGTGACGGTCATGCAGGAGAGTCAGAGGTTCGAAGTCTTGCTGCTTTAAAGACACTTTTTCCTGCACGTTCTGCAAACAGGAAAACTGTCTCTATCAACTGTCCTTCAGCTTTCTTAAAATACCCAGAACATGTCCAGACTTCAGGCTCGGTCTCTGAGGCTGATCCTGCGCTGTCGTCTCGGACATGATTCCAGCTTCGAGACAGTTTAGTTTTGGTTGTAGCTACAGAGGCGCCTGCGGCGACTTCAACAGATGAGACGGCGGCTCATAAGGCTCACTTTGCCTAAACCGCGGGCGCCGTAATCCACCACTGTAAAATTCTTTTTTCAAAAACAAGACGGTAATTATTATTGTCAACATTTTTACCGGGGTTTACCGCTACACCGGTAACCGTGACATTCCTAGTCACAGCTTTCCTTTTTTCGCTACACGTGGATACCAAACCTGTCAGTATTTGTGAATGAATTAGTGTGGGAAAGACCAGGAAGCGACACAGCCATGTTTTAGTCATTTCATGGAAAACTACTGCGGGCAAGTTAAGACAAAGTCCTAAAATTAGCTCCACAAATGGTGAGTTTTGTCTTTCTTTGCTCTGACATTAAAACTAAGATGTTCAGGGAGAAACCTCGCTACAAATCCAACCACCGCATGAAGGATCTTTGTTTTCACCTGCAGCGGCTCACCTTATAGATATACACACATTTTAACTGAATGTTCTTCAGGAAAAGGTCCTGTGTGACTGTGTCTGTCTGAACGTGGTGTCTCACCCAGGTCGATGGGCCCCTCCCGGAGCCCGTCCAGCTCGTACAGACGCCCGTTCACCGGGACGTAACTCACAAAGTGGAACGCATCTTCATCTTTCGACGAAGACTTGGCATCGAACTCGAACATCTGCTGCCTGGACACAAAAGGGAAACGATTACTTTACGCTTGGACAAAACAAAACAACAGCGAGGCCTGTGAAGATTCCACAATGACATGCTGAATGGAGATGTTTGAATGGAGTTCTCCTGAAGTGCTTCTGTTCTTCACTGGGAGGAGGAGAGTTCCTGAGACAGTGAGACAGAGGAGCGTTACCTGGCGAAGCCGTTGTGGACCTGACGGATGACTTCAGAGTTACTCAGAGCCAGTCCCTTCATCTGAGCGGAGGAGAGACACAACGTTATTTAAAAAAACCTGCTGCCTCTGTAGGTTTAGACTTCCACAAACGTAAGAGTGACCTACGGCAGCGTCGAAGCTCTGGGAGAACTCTCTGAACTCGCCCAGCGTGTTCCCCAGCTGGATGTCCGGGTGAGAGCAGTTCAACAGGACGCTGACGATGGCCTGAGTCGCACACGCGTTGTTTATCACCTGGAGAAACACAGAAACGTAGAGGGAGGAAAATATTTAGACAAGCCCACTGCCAAAACAACATCTCGCTCGATTTAACGCTTCTTACTGCCAAAAAACTGCAGCTCAATGGGTTTTTTCATGTCTTGCAGCCAATCTAAACTCTTACCCGAGCGCATTGTCTCAAGTTCGACTTTACCCGAATAAAGCTTCTCTTTTTGACGCACTTTTATCACTTTTTGTGCTCACTTCAGGTGGAGATTAAGAGGCTAAGAGGAGAGAGGGTGATTTTAACGTGGGATAAACTTGAATATCATCTGAGGCGATGAAAAGAAAGCTTGTGTTTTGTGGCGACATCTATAAAGAGAAGAGGAGGAGTGCGAGGACTGAGCCCTGAGGAACCCCTGTGCTCCATGAGAGACCTGAGATGAAGGATCTGTCACTGAGATGTGAATGAAAAAGGGGGCCCCTCCTTTGATACTAATGCTCGAGACATGACAGTAATATCCAGTGATATATTTTATCAAAGGGCTGCTGTCAGATCTAAAATAATTAAAAGAGCATTGATGGTCAATGAGGTGACATTTAAGCTCCATGTGGACCAATTTCTCCAAGACTTTAGATATAAAGGACACTTTAGAGTCGTTTGATAGAATTCTTGGTTTGAGATTATGACATAATGTCAGTTTAAATCCAATTTAATGCTTCTTAATGACATGTAAGGATAAAACAACGAGGAGCCGTGCATTAGACGGTTATAATGCACGACGCGGAGTCAAGAACACCACGACATGCAGCGGAGTGGTGTTACTCTGAGTTGTTTAATCCGCTTATACTATGGTCCCACAAACGTAACAGTTATAATAAATGTTTTTTTTATTTACTAACCTCACTAAATATGCCAGACTATGGGACTATTTCCTGTGGGTTATTAGCCGGTCACTGAAGGCTGGTCTCAGAGCGAGTCATTCTCCGCAGCTATTACGAGGATCTCAGTCAGGCTCAACGACACAACATCAGCACAGAATCACAACACAACAGGACTAACCCGGAAACACTTTTCTGTGGAAGTAAACACTGATATGCGGCACTCGTGGGCAGGAGTTATTTCACTTTTACTTTTGCTATGGTGATGCCACAGCGGAGTGATATCCCAGTGATTTAACTACCGGACTACGTGTGCGGTTATACGAAAATAATGCACGCTTGTTAGCACCCACCAGCCAATCAGAATAGAGTATTCACCCAGACCCTGGTATAATAATCTCTTAACCCACACCTGAACCGAGCACACTTTGCAAAAAAGCATCAAATAGCGATGAAAACGAGGATGAAAACGCAACAAAAAAGTGACAAAAAAAACCTACGAAAGCGCTTTCTAATGAGGTGTTACTCTGGCCTATAGTCTGTGAGCTCTCCAGTCGAGAAGCTTTTAGATTTGTGAAAAGCTGAGCTGGAGAAAGGTTAAAGGTCATAATTTCAGTGCAGCACAAAAGGTTTTTTCACAATGTCCTGAATTACTTTAACTGTAACAGTGACCGGCCTCTCTTTCTTGGTTTTTAATGTTTCTCATTCAAATAATTTTAAGCTAAAATAACAATCTCACTTGTTTAGCGAAGAAGATGTGGTCGAGCCGTGAGTCCTGGACGATGGACCCGGCCGGCTCTTCTCCCGCCTGCCACTTAAAGAGGAAGATCAGACCGTGCACCGGCCTGAGGGCGACAGACACTCGGTTAATACGAAACTGAATCAACTATATAAAAAAAACAACTCAGACAAAACGTGTGGACGCACTTCAAGTTGTCGAAGTTCTCGGGCTCCATGCTCCAGATCTCCTCCACCTGCGCCCCTTTGCAGCCTGAGGATAAACAGAACGGAAAAGTCCAGTAAGTTTAGTGCTGTTTATTCAAAACTGTTTCAAATACATTTCCAACATAAAGAGAAAGAGGTCTGTATGTTTGGCCGCTGTCAATCTAAAATACCAAATAAGACCTGAATTTAGTACAGAAATAATATAAAACACCGTACTTACTTTACTTCGAATCATAGTAGAATAAGCATCCGTAATTCTAACACACTTGAGAAGCATTTTGTGCGTTTTTAACAGATAAATATAAAAATAAATGCTTCCCAGGACCAGCGATGGAAGATAGAAATAGGCAAGGCAAGTTTATTTGTAGAGCACAATTCATACACAAGGCAATTCAAACTTGCTTCACAGTTGCATAAATATGAGAAAACAAATACAATCAATAAAAACATCAACATAGAATTAATCAATTACAGTAAAAGGCAAGAGTGTAGATAAAATACTTTCAGTTATATGCATTTTTAAGTCTTGTTTAGATTCGCTCTGTCTTGAGCACTATTTTAGAATCTAAATTCCCGCGCTTCATTTTATCCCAGCTCAAAGCTGTACACGGGCATGAAACGTGCACATCATTCATTTACTTGAACAATTTGTGTAAGTGTTGTTGAAAGGACTTACACTTCATGGTTTTTGTCTTAAGGGTTATTATGACTCACGTTGTGAATTTATGCTACATTTATAAATAAGATAAGTTTATTTTGCTCTAAAGGGCAATTTTATTTTTTGTTACACTGCAATTATCGTGAGATTTTAGTTTGGTATAAAAGGCTGCGAGACCTGCATTCGCCCAGACATGCAAAAGACTTTGAGCGAGCCATCCACAGCAGCAAGGACATTTAGCTAGCTGCACAAGGTATTTGTCATATTGTGTCGAATTACTGTGTATATTTGTAAAGTACATTGGTCTAATTATTGTATGCACAAGACTGAATATTTGCTGCCCAAGAACCTCCAAAGCGGCAGACGAGGTAGCCATTTTGTTTAATATATTATTAACCTGTGACTGGACTTTGTCTAAAGTATTGTATTTCATGTCCTGTCCTATAGTTTTCACGGCATTTACCCAAGTAAAGCGCCCGTCTTTGAGAAGCGGTGCCTGTGTTGTCATTTCGGAGCCACAATTTGAGTGAGCGGGGGGGATTGTGTGAGTTAGAAACAAGTTTGGGTCAAAACTAAACATTTCCTTTTCTGAAAGGAAAAAATAGGTACCCGACTTTAACCTCTTAAAGCAGGGGTAGGCAAGTTTTCTTAACGGAGGGCCAACTTTTTTCATTGTAAAAAGACCGAGGGCCGAAGCCGCCAATTTTAGGCCAAAGTAAAGCACCACACTGGAAAAATACCATCTTAAATGAGATAAATGACTTAAAATTGCTTGAATAAAGGTTCTTTATGTTGAATTTGAGTCTGTTTGGACTAATCTAAGATAAAGATACAAACGCTAATGCCAATGGAACAAGCATAAAACCCACTTTGAAATCAGACAAATGAACTTTTAATATAATTTAATTAAGAGAATAATGACTTGTTCCATTGGCGATAAGATGTTTTATCTGATCTAAGACCAGACCAAATCTACTCAAACTTTAGATTGAATCTCTTAATTCGAGTAGGTTTCTGTCATTTCTTCCTTAAAATTATTATTATTTTTCCAGTGCACTTTCTACAAATGCCAGAGTTGTACATAACATGACCTATTTGGGTGTATTGACAGTATTTCTCCCATTTAACCTTAAAAATGTTAAAGTACTTTCTCAAAATCATCTTGAGGGCCGGAGGTTCTGTGCTCGAGGGCCGGATTTGGTGTTGCCTAACCCTGTCTTAAAGGAACAGGCCGCTGTTTTTTCATACTGGGATATGTCCTGAGTCACGCAAAACGACCAAAGATGTCGTTAGCATTTGACATCTGCCAGTATATTCCTATAGCTCCAAACAGGGGTGAAGTTAGAAGCGACCAAGCTCTTCCACGGCACAAAGACCAGACAGGTACAGATCAACTCGTCTAAGCTCAGGTAAGAACAGATCTCAGGATGGAAAAACGGTGACTGTTCCTTTAAGACGACGACCTCAGGGCCAGAGAATTATCCGAAAATCACTTCATCACTTCGATCATTTTACTTTGCTAAGCTGCCATGTCTGTCTCTCATCATTTCAAACCCGTTGTCGTGTCTGCACTTGGGCGAATAGTTGATCCTTGACAGTTTGACATATTCCAAAAAGGCTGGAGGAAATGCATCATACAAGACGTTACATGTTTTAGAGAAACCTCGACATGAGAACATACGTGTAGATCTTATCTTTACCGCTGACTTACAAAAAGAGTCAATCAAAATGTCTTGTTAAAATTCAGTGCCCGCCAGTCAGTCAGGAAAACTTCATGGTAAAGTAAGAAGAGCGACCTGGTTTGAGCCTCTTTATTCCCACCTGAACCAACCACATTTTCTCCAAAAGCTTCTTGACTGGAGCTTACAGCCTCATTTGAAAGCTAAGACCTACAACTTTTCACAGTTTTCTTCACGTTTCTGTTGCTTTTTCACTTCTTTTTTTCGTTGCTTTTTAATCGCATTTTTTGTCACTTTTTGTTGCTTTCTCGCCAGTTTTTAAGTCGTGTTTTCGTGGCTTTTTTTTATTGTATTATCATTGCTTTTTCAGTGAGTTCTCATCTCTATTTACACGTTTAAAAAAAAAAAAAGAAAAAAAAGAAGCTTTTAGATTTGGGTAAAGCCAAACTGGAGAAAATGTGCTCGGTCCAGGTTAACCTCTTAACTCCCACCTGAACGGGTTCCATTTTCTCCAGTTTGGCTTTACCCTAATCAAAAAGCTTCTTGGCGAAAAAGCACCAAAACAGCCACAAAAAATTAGAAGAAAACAAGGATGCAACAAAAATGTGACAAAAACTCAACCAAAAAGTGACAAAAAATCAACAGAAATGTGACCAAAATTGAAGAAAAAAAAAAAAAAATCAAATGAGGTGCTACACAGGCCTATATAATAGCCAAAGACAGAAAGCATTTGGTTTAGGCGGGTGGTAAGAGGTTAAAGGAAAAAACTACAAAAAAAAAAAATCATAATAAACTAGCAGAGGAAAAAAACAACAAAAGAACATATGTGGACAACCGGAATGTATAAAAGCAAGATTTGAGTGACTCAAGAATAACCCCCCCAAAAAAACTATATTTACATCGATATTAAAAAATACATTGTTTACATATTGACCTTCTAAGAAAGGCTCAGATTAACCCATGACTGGATGATAAATACACGCCTATATGACATTAGTGTAACGCACGAGGCCTCGGGGGGTGAAAAGCAGGAGATTTATTCCTTTATGATCAAAACGTAAACACACGTTGTTTTCACCCGCCGCTGTTTTGAACGCTGAGTAATGCTAATGCTAGCGAGTTAGCATCGGTCAATTCATTCTGGCCAACTCTCCAAAACATTCACCTTTATACACACATAATGCGGACTTATGAGCTAAATGCTGTGCCACAGAAATAAATCTAAACATCCGGAGCACGTCGGGTCTTTTGACAGTTCATTAAAGCTGTCAGGCTAATTAATAACATAAATATTAGCATCCGGACAGATCCCATTCATATTTAAGGGAGATGCTAGCGTTAGCCGTTAGCATCGTTAGCGCGTGCTCCGTGACTTACCGAAGCCTTTGATGAGCTCCGTGAACACCCCGGGGTCGCTCTCCATCAGGCACCATTCTCCCGCACTTCCAGACATGTCGACAAAGATATAAATTCACTCTGTTTCTGATTTCATGTGAGGAAACGCTCGTGCAGCAGCAGAGACGCTTCTTCTTCTTCTTCTAACGGTTTCCGGCAGGCTGTTCACGAACACAGCGTGATGCTGCCCCCTGCTGTTCAATAGAATCACTGCACTTTGGAGAAGATCCGGCTCAGGACTGAATTATCGTGATTTTACTGAAAATACTGTAAGCGCAAGGGTTGAACTTTCCTATTTCAACAGAGTAATGTTTTTGTTATCGTTATTGTTATCGACATTTATATGGTTAGTCTGGTGTTATTTGTGATTTGCCTCAGGTGCTCTGTGGAGCGGGTCAGACTGGTTTTAATGCAGGCTAGCTGATACCATAGAAATGCACTAGCCTTGCACTAGCCGAGTGCCACGAAACTCTTCAAACATAAGAACTGCATGAATTACAAAAAAAAATATCTCCAAAAATCAGCAACACTGTGGATAACTAGGAAATGAGGCCCTGTGTCAAAAATCCTGAAATATCCCTTTAACACACTCCTGGAATCCCATGTGTGTTCGTTCACCCACATTAAACTCGATAAAGCCATTAGTCCCGTATCAAGTTTCCTTTAATAGCAATATTACAATAAATTAAAAATATATCATAACATTGGAGACAATGTGCAAACAAAACTCATTTATCACTTGTTACATAAAATGTGGCTTCCCGGTCATTTGCCTGACCAGACATTCATTCAGCCATGCAGAACGTTTGGCATGCAAAGCAAATGTTTCCACACGCTAAAGTCATGACAAACAATATCAGCTGGCCTTTACGCCGGGTCAAATGTCATAAATACACACACAGCACATACAAAAACTTGTGCGTTCATTTCTCATGAGTAAATAAACCAAAACATGCAGAACTTGTAGATTTTGACCCAATGATAACATGTAAAACCGAGTTAACCCTTTAACTCCCACCTGAACCGAGCACATTTTCTCCAGTTTGGCTTTACCCCAGTCCAAAAGCTTCTGGAAAAAAGGTGTGAAAATAGCGACAGAATTGAGACGAAAACAACGATGAAGATGTGACAAAAAAGTTCAGAAAAAATGACAAAAATTTGACAAAAATGTGACAAAAATGTGACAAAAAATGACAAAAATTTGACAAAGACAAAAAAAATGACACAAAAGACAGAAAATTGACAAAAAATGTGACAAAAATATGACAAAAAAGTGAGAAAACTTTGACAAAAAAATTACAAAAAAAAATACAAAAATATGACAAAAAATTGACAAAAAATGACTAAAAATGGACAAAAAAAAAGACAAAAAAATGACCAAAAAAAATGACAAAAATGTGACAAAAAATGACAAAAAAAAGCCACAAAAAAATCCAAAAAATGTGACAAAAAATGACCAAAAAAAAATGACAAAAAAGTTACAAAAATGAGTTGAATACCTCCCCAAAAAAAATCTGATGACGTGAGGAAAAAGATCAATTTAGATGAGTTTTGTAGATCTTAGCTTTCAAATGAGGTGTTACACTGGCCTACAGGATTTGGGTAAAGCTGAACTGGAGAAAATGCTCTTGGTTCAGGCGGGAGTTAAGGCAATAATAACAGTAGTAAATCCTGTGTTTGTATGAAAAGCACATTCACATTGGAGACACTGACTTAACCTCATATCAAGAAACGGCCGCGCCTGAGAGAACAAAGGTGAGAAAAGTCCTTAGATGATAAACAAACCGTAGAGAGTAATTCATAAAAGCTGGGTTTAAAAAGAGCAGCAGAACGGTTAGTCATTTGTCCGGCTCGTGTCCGCTGCCCGAGCCTTCAGCGGAGGAGCAGCAGGGGCCGCACTGTTCGATCAGGGGGCGGAGCTTGCCCTGTTGGTGCAGTTGTTTGGTGTCGGAGCCGCCGCCGATGCAGTTCCCGTTGACGAAGACCCTGGGAACCTGGAACACAGACGAGGAGTAATACAGTAAATAATACCGACACGGCTTCGGATTCGTGTTTGCTTTTGTCCTGACACGTTTAACCCCACAGCACTGGAGAGTAGGGGAAAGCTGCAGACCCGGAGCCGAGACAGAAATACCGTGAAGCGAATCCACCGTGATAGTGCGCCCTCTCCTGGTAAAGACGGATATACGACGGTATTAGGTCTTGGGAAGATTGATTTGATCAACTTGATCAAGACTTTAACTGAATCATTTCATTTTTTTATTTATTATGAACCGATTTTGAAATCGTAGATGCTTCTGTTGTTTGATAAAGCTAACATGACACATTAATGTTGTTTGATAAAGCTAACATGACACATTAATGTTGTTTGATAAAGCTAACATGACACATTAATGTTGTTTGATAAAGATAACATGTAAGGGATAATGTATAGAACGCTGGTCATTATCGGGAAAATAAGTACCGACAGGGCGAACCGGACCCCGACGCGAACCAGAGGGGTCTTGTTTCGCTTATTATACGGCCATTTGCCAACTGAACACACACAACATAAACTTCGTACACTTTTATGAAGGCCGAAAGGTTTATTTAATGACTTCCGTGACAAATAGTTCCCAAAAGTTTGCGCGTTGCTTTGCAACGTTTGGCTAGGCTAGAAGCAGCAAGGCTAGTAGCTAGTAGTTCGAAATCTTCACTTTACTGCGCAGTAATCTTCACTTTACTGTGCGGATGCCAAATTACTCCTGGTATTATTACGCCTTACAATATAGTTGCCCCCTTTTATCCGCTTAGAAAATCCACATAGTTTATTTTTGTGTAATTATACTTTGTAGTGGAACACTAACGTAACGTAACCATATTTAAATAGGGAAAACGTGGAAGAGCTTGGTAGCTTCTATCTTGACCAGTTTTGGAGCTATAGAGGAGAGAGGGAGAGGCTAAATGCTAACGCCGTCTGTGCTGTGTTTACGTGACTGAAGGCACGGGGGAAGAACAGACAGGTCCTAAAGAACTCGTCAAAGCTAAGGTAAGAACATATCTCAGTATGTAAAAACGGTGGCCTATTCCTTTAAGAACTTAAAACAGAACTAAGTAACTTCTTTACCTTAATACATCCTTCCCGTAGTCCCTCTGGGTGTAATACAAGTGTTAATGGGATGATTGGGGAGTCTTTCATCTCCCCCTGGTGTCTCTGGCCAGAAAACCGCAATTGCAACTTTCCTGCCACCGGACCGGAGTCACCAATACACACTAATGGAATCACGAAGAAGCTAACGGGCTAAGCTAACTGTGGGCTAGCGGCACTTAAACATTTACAGCCATTTACATGAGTGAGAAAAATGATCTCCATTGTGTAATTGGATGAACAGTATCCCTCTGTCCCTTTGTTTTTCTGTCAGTGTAGTATTTACTCACAGAATTAAAAAATTTAGACCCCTCAGCTGTGAAAAACTCCTGGTAGGATTTGGGTAAAGCCGAACTGGAGAAAATGCACTCGGTTAAGGTAGGGGTCATGAAGTTAATCACACTGTGATCAAACGTTCTTCAGTCTCATAAACTGTTCATAAACTCCTCACACTTCTTGGTGGATTCTACAGCTGCCCTGGGACGTCTGATAGAGAGGTAACACGCTCCACAGACACACAGGAAGTGAATGAAACGTCCGGCTCACCGTTCGCGCTCCGGTCATCTGGGCCAGAGCCTCCTGGAGCCTCCGGCCGTCATTGTGCTCGTCCAGTTCGATCACTTTGTAACTGGCTCCGATCTCGTTGAACACGTTTTTGGCCATTTTGCAGTAAGGACATGTGGTTTTAGAGAAGATCACCACGCAGTTCTGAGCGATGACCTCCTGAGAGAGAGAGAAGGTTCGATTTGGGTTAAACGGAACTGCAGAAAATGTGCTCAGTTAAAGGACGTGGGAAAGAGGTTAAAAGACATTTAAAGAGGCATGGTGCAATTTTTATGGTCCTTTCTGGTCTTAACGCTGCCTGACGCTCCATGAAGTGCCAGGGCATGGTTTGCCTCCATCTATGTCACTTCCTGTTGGTGTCCAATAAGGAAGTGAAACTATAAACATCACAAAAATGGCCAAACTAAAGAAAGTCGGGTACAATCTTTAACAAAATCTTAAATAAAATGGTGTAATATAAGAAAAAATGTGTCATATGAACTTTAAGCCTTTAAGCCACAATCTGTAATGATATGTGGCCGATACGATTCATTGAGCACAGCCCATAGTTATAATACAATAATAAAGATGAGCGGGTCCCGTTCATTGAAAAAGGTTCCCGAGGCAAAAAGGCGGGAAGCCCTGCGCTCGCGGGGTGGGCGGAGCCTCCACAGAGCTGCAGAGCTTGATTGACAGGCTCTGGAGCCAGTCAGTGCACTGAAAATGTTTCCAAATTTGGGGCTGATAAACAAAAACCAGCGTGGTTAAAACATATTTCACCTCCCCCAGTGTGGTCACATGGGTCAGAGCGATTTTTTATACATTTTTTTAAAAGTCGTTGGTGCCAGACTTTTCAGCCGTTAAAGAGCTCCACAGTCCCGCCCCTCGCGGTCTTGTTGCTCCGGAAGCAAAAAATCCCTGTCTACACGGCCGTCAATTTTCCAAAAATTCAAATATTAAGAGTTTAACGTCACCGCAAAAGCTATTCAGCTATGTAGCAATTTGTGACCATAAAATGTTTAATTTCAATCCAAAAAGAAGACATAATGTTGAAGAAAAGGCAAAGGTACAAGGCTGTGACATCATTCACTTCCTGACTATAGAAACTCCGTATCCCAAGAACCATTGCAACATCGCGCCCGCTGAGTTTCTTTTACTTTGCAGACAAAAGTTCTATATTATTTAACTATTAAACAATCTGAATCCTGCTAATTTGAATAACAATGATGGTGGTTTGTTTAATTGGATCGTTGGGAAAAATTTTTGATCCATCTGACGTTTTTCTTACTCTCAGTGTTAGACATGGATAAAACGTCAACTCTCTGCCTGCATTATGTTTTAATACATTGTTTATAATATGTCGTCTACATTACAATAAATAAATACGTGTGGGAACGTGAAGCTCCACCAATCAAAAGCCTCGTAGTAGATCATGGGACTCCCGAGCATCCTGGGTAATGTAGTTCTAGGACGATGGCTCGCAGTTAAACTGTATTTGTTTGTAAACTAGATGGATCTCAGACGTGCTTTTTTCACCTGCGTCTGACTTTGCGGTCGCTTTATAACCACAGAGCTGGATTCAGCCCAAGCTGACGGAGTTACGGAGTCAATCAATAAGGTCTCAAGGGGAATTTTACTTCCGGATCGGAGAGGAGGCGGGACTGTGGAGCTCTATTGGGACGTCCCATTAGAATCAATGCACCCAAGTGTCTCTTGGAGTCGCCCCTTGGCCACCAGGGGGTGGTATTACAGCGATATCAGCTCCCCGCCCTGAGGACCATAGAGAAGCACGTTCCTCACCCATTGGCACAGCCCTATCATGAGGCGCTACATCCTTAGTACAACACAATTCAAAAACAGCTCATCTCTGTGGTTTGGCTCAGGTCAAAGACTGACACGATGATGATGTCTCATAAATCATGATCAGCTTCAGTATTTTAAAGGTGCCTGCATGAAATAATAAATCCCAGAACCGAATCATTGCTTAATGTTTTATAAAAACAAATATATACCTGGACATATTGAACACACGCTGTGGAAGATCCAGCCGTTGAAGTTAAGTTCCCCATTCTGAAAAACACAGTTCATAAAGCTCAAAGTGTCGACGTTAATGAAGCTTATCCCACCACCACCTGATTAATGATCAATGAGTCTACGGACACACAGCATGCATTAACCTTATCAACGTGTAGACATCACAAGGAGAAACGCAGGCGAACAAGGTCAAAACGATCTGAAAGACAGAAACTCCATTTGAAAAGTCCATTTCTCAATCGGGAAATCTTGGCGACAGACGAGACGAGAGGTTTTTCTCCAAGACCGGTTTAATCCTGGATTAACTCGGGGTTCACTCGCGAATTCCAACTCAGGAGGAGCATTACAGGCACGGCGGGGGCACTGGCGAGGTAACACTGAGGAAACACTAGCAAGGTAACACTGACGAGGTAACACTGAAGAGCGAGAGCAAGTCAAAGCAAGACTTAAAAATGCATATAACTGAAAGTATTTTATCTACACTCTTGCCTCTTACTGTAATTGATTAATTTTATGTTGATGTTTTCATTGATTGTATTTGTTTTTCTTATATTTTATGCTGCTTTTAACTATGAAAGCACTTTGAATTGCCTTGTGTGTGAATTGTGCTCTACAAATAAACTTGCCTTGCCTTGAAGAGGAATCACTGGCAAGGTAACACTGACGAGGAAACACTGACGAGGAAACACTGACGAGGCAACACATTAATTGAAGTTAATTAACATAGTCCTAGTTAATTTATTAAGCTGCTATTTTTGCACTTCCAGACATAATGTGGCGATGTTATTACTTCACCTCTTACCTCACACATTATCTGAGTGGATTTTCTCGACTGTAGCTCACAGCCTGTGGGCCACCGTAACGCCTCATTTGAAAGCTAAGGCCTACTAAACTGCTTCTTTGGCGCATATTTGAAGCTTTTTGTTGATTTTAACATCATTTAATGTGCTTTTCCAGCACCTTTGTGTTGCTCTTTTGCATTTAGATTTGAGTAAAGCCAAGTAGGAGAGAATGCGGTCAGTTCATGTGGGGGTTAAAAACACGCTCTTGTTTATCGTTTGTTATGAACTCATTTACCACTAATTTGAAATTCAAAAAAGCTCTTTGCAAATCACCAAAGCCAAACTCTCCCTCAGCCGCTCTGATCTTTTCATTCTCTTATTGTTTTAATATGAAAATGAAACGTGATGATTGAGGACAATGTATTCCTCTTGTTTTATTCTCTGTATTCTAAATACCCTCAAATGAAACTTCACCTGAATTCACTCACTCAAAATGAATGTTCTAAATACATGTATTCAGTACTAACTTATATTAGACAAACATTAACCTGTTGAACCCGCCTTATATTAACCAAGCACATTTTCTCCAGTTCGGCATTGCTCAAATCTAAAAGCTTCTTTAAAAAGTGTCAATATAGCGACTAAAATGAGATGTAAATGTGAGGGAATGCAGCATAAAAAGCATCAAGAGACAAAACAAAACAGGAGACAAAAAACGATGAAAACACGAAGCAGGCATAAAAAAGTGTGACTAGATACTACCAAAAATACGACAAAGCGGCGACAATGGGCTTATGCAGTTTCCCCACGTGACGTCTTCCTGGACAGTCAGCCAGACGCTGAACTTCCTGAAGCAATCGTTTACTTTAACTAGCCGGTCCCACACAAATAAAGAGAAGCTCAGGATCTGATTAAGGACCACGAGTTACTGATGGAGTCACAGCAACGTCTTACAAACATCATGTTCACTGTGAATCCAGCACCCAAAGGAAACGCCTGCGCTCGTAAAGGGGCGGAGCTTTTATCTTAGAGCTAAAGGCTAGTGTTAAAGAGGGGGTATTCTGCTTTTTTCAATCACATAGCACCAGTCTATAACACACTACAATGATGACCAAACCTTCTGTTGGTCTGTAAATGCAGTAAATTAGAATAACTGCCTTGTATAAAATGTCTCTCTCAAAATGGCTGTAGTGAATGTCTTCAAATAGGCCTCTGTCTCTTTAAGAACCTCTGACCCTTTCCGACACGCCCCCTCCACACGCTGTCTGTGGCATCAGTGGGGAGGGGGTTCTGCTGAGGAGCAGTGGTTGGTTACTCGGCTGGTGACGAAAGCTCGGAGGCGTCTCCAGGGGGTGGGGGCGTTCCCAGGAGGACTCAGGCAAACCTATCCCTAAAATGGCCGCCATCAGAGTTTTTACAGATTACTCAAAAATACGTGAATGTGCCAAGGCAACACTTCAGGCATGTTTTTAATGAGGGAATGACATAGTAACATGTGGGAAAGCTTGAAAAAGTCAATTTGGCATAATACCCCCCCTTTAAAATCAGTTTGTAGGTCTTAGCTTTCAAATGACTCTGAGACGTTACACTGATCTATAGGCTGTAAACTACAGAACAGAATCCTTTAGATTGAGGTAAAGCCGAACAATATCAAATGTGCTCAGTGAAGGCGTGTATTCAGTGTTCTGTAACTAAATACAATTTCACTGTATTCTCTCCAACACTGACCATAGAGTTCGGGAATGTGATGTCATATCGCTAAGCATTATGGGATTAGCAGCAATTGTAAACTAATGGAGATTTTAAAAGTTAAAATACTGTAGTTATTGTTCACATTAAAACACTTGGACACAACAGTGAGTTCGGTGTATTTACCAGCAGTGACTCAGTAGTTAATGGAATTGTTCCACGGCTTTTTTCTTTCCACTTTTTATACTGCTTTTAGCTAATGGTAGTCTATGGAAATGTATGCTAACAGCTGTAAAGATGGCGGATCTCCATGGTAACAGTGGAAATTCCCGAACTCTATATGGAAACGCTGGATGAAAATGACAAGTAGTTATTATTTACACACATGCAGGGGCATTAAAGGCATTTTACGCTAAAATATGAAACAAAAGACAGTTTCATAATAACTGTGGGCGGTTGGAAATACACTCTTGTTTATCTCAAGAATAAATTGAGCTCAAGCAGCAGCGTCAGTTACGTTAATAATTATTTTGTAACAGCAAACATTAGATTAACGCAAAGTCGTTAAGTTTACACAAAAGCACGACACACAAATATCCCACATGCTCGATTAATTCAAAGTAAAACGTAGATAAGACACACTAAAGATTATCCGATTATGTTTGGTAATGTCTTGTCATGTAATAACCGGTGAATGACCTTCTGCAGCCGCTCCAAGCCGCTCCGATCCGGGAGAACATCGACCAAAAACAACAAAAGGAGAAAAAAGGATCGAAACGTCGGCGCGGGTGAAACATGCGGTTAGTTTTAGCTGAAGGACGGAGAGCGGTAACAGCTGAGGGCTCACTTTAGCGCCTTTATACCGCCGTGTTTACGTCTGAAGCGTGGAGCCTGCCCGATCTGCACCGGAAACACTTCACAGCCGGCCCGGAAGTGCGGCTGCAGCAGTGCGGACTGGGGGGGCCATCTACCGGCAGAAAGAGGAACTGCAATGCTTTACGAAAGGGGAGATTTCTTGTGTTTGACAGGACAAGAAATCTTAAGCTTAACCCCTTAACTCCCACCTGAACCGAGCACGTTTTCTCCAGTTTGGCTTTACCCCAATCCAAAAGCATCTGGACAAAAGCTGTGAAAATAGCAACAAAACTGAGACGAAAACAATGATGGAAATGTGGCAAAAAAGTGAGAAGACATTGACAGAAAAGTGACGAAAAATTGATGAAAAAGTGGCAAATGTGTCAAATATGGAACTTTTAATAAAACTAACAATCAAAAAGTTAATGTCATTCTGTCGTTATTTTTCACCTTTGTTTCTCTAAAGCTCCTATTCATGGGTCTCAAGTGGTTAAAAATTTAGACGTTGCCCTATAATGAATGTTATGGGGCTTGTCATTATTAGACAATTATAGAATTATAAGTGTAAGGCATTGTTATTATTCCAACACCACACACTCACATCACTGATCATAAAACACACTGTCATTTACAGTCTGCATAAGGTCTGGCATTCTTCTTTTAGTTTGTGACAGTCTCATTTCGCATGGTTTAACGTGATTTCCTGTTGTGTAGTAGGCGTGTCGTGTAGAGACGTCACTACAGGACACGCCCCTCTCTTGTAGTGTGCAGACAGATACACTTGGACTGTGATCCAGGGAAAACCAGTTGAAGTAGTCTCTGAATACAAGTACCTCGGGACTGTTATTGACAAGGATTTGCGCTTTGAGTCTAACACTGACGCCATCTGCAAAAAGGTGCAGCAAAGACTCTTCTTTTTAAGAAAAATGAATTCATTTAGAGTTTGTAATGTCCTCATGACTATCTTTTACCAGTCTTTTATTGAGTCAGTTTTAAAATTTTGTTTTGTATCTTGGTTTGGGGCTCTTTCTGTGACCAACAAAAATTGTTTGATGAAGTTGGTCAGAGTAGCAGGTAAAATCATTGGTGCACAGCAGACTCAGCTGCATGACCTTTACAGCCAAAGGGTTGTACGTAAAGCCCAACAGATAATGGAGTGTCCGGACCATCCGCTTTTTAAGGAGTTTAACCTACTCCCCTCCGGACGCAGGCTCAGAATGCCCTGTACTCGAACTCGGCGGGCCAGGGCCTCTTTTATTCCAGAGGCTGTTGCGAAGGTAAATGATCATATGTTGCTTGCTCAGTGAAGCTGCTGCAAATTAGGCTTTACTTGATCTTATTCTGATTGTGTGACTGATGATGCTGTGACTGTATGATCTTTGTCCCAAGCACAACTGTTGTCTCACTGTGTTTTATTTGTTTGTTTTTGCTTTATTGTGTGTGGACTCCTGCTGCATAATAATTTCCTTCGGGACATTAATAAAGTTGAACCTTGAACAGGCAGCCTGTCGACGACTCTGCCATTATTCTGACAGCAGGAAAAGCAAAGTGAACAAACCTTTATGGAGCAAAACAGCTTTCAAGAGAAACAAACATTTTCCAATCCCTGAAGATAAATAACATTAGTAAAGCTTTTTCAAAGACTTGGAATAAAAGTTCTTTCATGAATCCATAGGCCGTGTGTGGCCCCAGAATGAAAACCACTGCTTTAGACAATGTTTTTCTCTCCGGGTGAAACTCTACTAAATGGAAAGAAAAACTGGTGAAAAGTTTCATAAATGAAAAATATTGTGTTTTCAGCAGCCGCTCTCCTTAAAAGTGAAACCTCTATTTGTAATTGTTTCAGGAAAGGGCTGCGTGCAGCACAACATGAGAAGAATCAAGTGGATCTGCATCTGTATCAGCCAAGAAATAAATAAATGTTTCATTATGAAGGGTTTGTGTAATCACTGACACTAAAATAAAAACTAAAATGAAAAGAGTTCATCAAAGACACTGATGTGATCTTAAAAATAAAGGTTATTTAATCTTGAATCATAGACAATGGGAAACGACAGACATGTAAAATAGAGCAACAGCGCCCCCTGCTGCTGTCTGTTGTAAGGTTAGGTTACTCAGGTATGAATAACTCGAAATGAAAGTATTCAGTCAGTTCTAGGGCGTTGGACACAGACGACACAGCTCCGTGAGTCCTGTTGATTTTTTTTCTTTCCATCCATCCATGTTCTTCCGCTTTATCCGGGGCCGGGTCGCGGGGGCAGCAGTCTCAGCAGAGATGCCCAGACTTCCCGATCCACACACACCTCCTCCAGCTGTTCTGACCCCGAGGCGACACCAGGCCAGCTCGGAGACATAGTCCCACCAGCGTGCCCTGGGTCTTCCACGAGGCCTTGTCCCACTAGGACATGCCTGGAACACCTCCCGCGGGAGGCGACCAGGAGGCATCCGGAACAGATGCCCGAGCCACCTCAGCTGCTCCTTTCGACGTGAAGGAGCAGCAACTCTAATCCGAGCTCCTCCCGGGTAACTGAGCTCCTCACCCGATCTCGAAGGGTGCGCCCAGACACCCTGCGAAGGAAGCTCATTTTGGCCGCTTGTATTTGCGATCTTGTCCTTTCGGTCATTACCCAAATCTCATGACCATAGGTGAGGGTCGGAACGTAGATCGATCGGTAAATCGAGAGCTTTTCCCCGACTCAGCTCCCTCACCCTTCACCACGACAGACCGATACAGCGACCGCATCACTGCTGACGCCGCACCGATCCATCTATCGATCTCACGCTCCATCCGTCCCTCACTCGTGAACAAGACCCCGAGATACTTGAACTCCTCCACTTGAGGCAAGGACTCCCCACCAACCTGTAGAGGGGAAGCACCTTTTTCCGGTGGAGAACCATGGCCTCAGATTTGGAGGCCGCTACACACTCGGCTGAAGGTCCTGGTTTGTTGAAACAGAACAACATCATCCGCAAACAGCAGAGATGAGATCCTGAGGCTCCCAAACCAGACACCCTCCGGCCCCTGGCTGCGCCTAGAAATTCTGTCCATAAAGGTAATGAACAGAACCGGTGACAAAGGGCAGCCCTGGCGGTAGGACTCCTTCTTCAGCTTGACGGCATCCCTTACTTCCGGGCGCCATCACTGGGTTCGGGGATTGCCGCCGCGACAGGCACCAGAGACCTTACGGCCACAACTACGAGCAGCCGCATCGACAATGGAGGAGGAGAACAGAGTCCACTCGGACTCCATGTCCCCAGCCTCCCTCGGAATCTGGGTGAAGCTCTTCCGGAGGTGGGAGTTGAAGACCCCACTGACAGAGGGATCCGCCAGGCGTTCCCAACAGACCCTCACAACACGCTTGGGCCTGCCAGGTGTGACCGGCTTCCTTCCCTGCCAGCGGATCCAGCTCACCACCAGGTGGTGATCGGTTGACAGCTCAGCCCCTCTCTTCACCCGAGACACGCGGCCGGAGATCAGACGACACAACTACAAAGTCGATCATCGACCTCCTGCCTAGGGTGTCCTGGTGCCACGTGCACTTGTGGACACCCTTGTGCTCGAACATGGTGTTCGTTATGGACAAACCGTGACTAGCACAGAAGTCACCACTCGGGTTCAGATCGGGGAGGCCGTTCTCCCCCAATCACTCCCATCCAGGTCTCACTGTCGTTACCCATGTGGGCGTTGAAGTCCCCCTGTAGAACAATGGAGTCCCCAGTCGGAGCACCATCTTGTACCCCTCCCAGGGACTCCAAGAAGGCCGGGTACTCTGCACCGATGTTGAACTCCAACACGTGACGGCTGAGCTGGGGGGCTACAAGCAAACCCACCCCGGCCCGCTGCCTCTCCCCTTGGGCAACTCCAGAAAAATGGAGAGTCCAGCCTCTCTCCAGGAGTTGGGATCCGGAACCCAAGCTGTGCGTGGAGGTGAGCCCGACTATATCTAGCCGGTATCTCTCAACCTCCCGCACAAGCTCAGGCTCCTTCCCCCCCAGCGAAGTGACGTTCCATGTCCCGAACGCCAGAAGCTGCCCATGTGGACCAGGTCGTCGAGGCACCTGCCTCTGACTGCCACCCAGTCCTCTCCGCACCCGACCCTTACGGATCCCTCTGTGGGTGGTGGGTCCACAGGAGGACGGGCCCACATCGTCCCTTCGGGCTATGCTGGCCGGGCCCCGTGGACAGAGGCCCAGCCACCAGACGCTCGCGTTCGGGCCCCAACCCCAGGTTTGGCTCCAGGGTGGGGTCCCGGCTGCGCCATGCCGGGTGACGTCTCGGTCCTTGTATGTATTCCGTCCATATGAGTCCTTTGAACTGCTCTTCGTCTGACCCGTCACCTCGGACCTGTTTGCCATGGGACACCCTACCAGGGGCATAAAGCCCCAGACAACTTAGCTCCTCGGATGATTCGGGCGCTCAAACAACCCCACCACGTAAAGGTAGCAGCTCACGGGGTCGTGCTCTGTGCTCTATCTGTGATTTTTCTTTGATTAGTGTTAAATGTCGGACAGGATCGCTGCAGTGGAGGACTTCCTGACCTGCCCTGTGTGTTTGGACACGTTTGTAGAGCTGTAACAGGTTATGATAGATCTCCCTTACTGCCACTTTAAGTTGGGTGTGCTTTTCTTTTGTGGGCGTCTCTTTATTTGCAGTGGGCCCTTGGCCATGTCTTTTAAGTTAAGTGGGCAGTTAGTAGGGGCGGGACTTTAATCATAAAAACACCTGTGCACGCTTTGTTCTCCCTCATTGTTTTGTTTGGTCTTGTCCACCAGGGGTCCAGGCCAGTTTGAGGGCAAGTCGGCTGCTCCGCTGGGACGGTGTGTGGTTGCTGGGGTCGTAGCACCTTACCAGCACAAGAGACCAGGAGCCATGTTGCGGAATATGCCGACCATTCAGCCTGGACCCCTGGAAAGGAGCCCTTCATTGAGCCCATCTAAGCTCCTTCCACCCATGTCATTATCAAGCTCCTCCTACTCCCTAAAACCAACAACAGCTGGACTCTATCAGACTGACTTGCTCCTCCCCAAACGATTTTAGACTTTATTACATTTTACAAAATAAACAAAACTAAAACCTTTCTCTGTCTTGGTCTCCCAGGTGATCAGAACATAGGGGGCATTACAAAACCATCTAATTTCTGAATTAATGTATCTAGGCACGATCTGGGTGTTCTATATAGGCAGCTGAGAATTATTTATGATATGATTTTTGACGATATTACTGCCGTTGAAATGCCACGCTCACAATCTATGATTCCTTTTTTTGTTGAAGTTGATCATGTTAATAATTCACAGAAATACTCCCAGTGCAAAGGACTGAAGACAGTAAAAGTGCTCAGTCAGTCTGAGGATATTGGACACAGACGACACAGCTTTGTGAGTCCTGTTGATTTATGTTGATTTTAGTGATTAGTGTAAAATGTCGGAGAGGATCGCTGCAGTGGAGGATTATCTGACCTGCCCTGTGTGTTTGGACACGTTTAAAGAGCCGGTGTCTCTGGGCTGTAACCACAGCTTCTGCTCCAGCTGTTTACAGAACTACTGGGACAAATACAACACCAAGAACTGCCCGGTTTGTAGAAGGAAGTCCTCTAAAGACTTTCTCCCAGTGAACTTTGCTCTGAAGCAGCTGAGTCTTAACTTTAAAGCAGAGGAGGGAGTCTGCAGTAAACACCCTCAGACTGAAGCAGAGGGGGGGGTCTGCAGTAAACACCCTTCGGTTCCTGCTCTGTTCTGTCTGGACGA
This sequence comes from Gobius niger, assembly GCF_951799975.1. Taxonomy (NCBI): domain Eukaryota; kingdom Metazoa; phylum Chordata; class Actinopteri; order Gobiiformes; family Gobiidae; genus Gobius; species Gobius niger. Next base: position 36,660,416 of record NC_136857.1, read on the forward strand.
GGCTCGTGCTCTGTGCTCTATCTGTGAGTTCTCTCAGCACCGAGACCACACTGTGGTGTCTGTGGAGGAGGCAGTGTCTGGGTTAAAGGAGCAGCTACAGTCGGAGCTAAAGCCTTTGACTGAACAGAGAGAGCAGGCCTCGGCCTTACAGCGACAGTATGAGGAAGTGCGTGTTCACTCGGAGAGGCAGGCAGAGGCGTGTGCACGTCACATCAGGGAGACCTTTGAGCGACTCCACCGGTTCCTACAGCGAGAGGAGGAGCTGAGGCTGACAGCTCTGAGGGAGGAGCGGAGCAGACAGCTTCACACCATGGACTCAGAGCTGGAGAAGGTCAGGGAGCTGCTGTCCACTCTGAACAAGAACATCTCCACTGTGGAGCAGCAGCTGAAGGGGGAACACATGGACTTTATCAGACAGTACTCACACAGTCAGAAAAGCTCCCGCTCACTCCTCTCACAGCCAACACTAAGACTGGGCCCAGGACTCCTGATAAACCAGGCCACAGTCCTGGGCAACATGGGCTTTAAGGCCTGGGAGAAGATGAGGAGCCAGGTCCACGACCGCCCAGTCATTCTAGACCCAAACACTGCAAATCCATGGCTTTATCTGTCTGAGAATCTGAGCAGAGTGAGATATGGAGAAATTTATCAACAGGTCCCTGATAATCCAGAGAGGTTCAGTAAATACTCTATTGTCCTGGGCAGTGAGGGGTGGAGATACGGCTCACACCAGTGGGACGTGGAGGTGGGAGACCATCCAGACTGGGCCATAGGAGTGACCAAAGAGTCTACTGACAGGAAGGGAGAAAGACCTGTAACTCCAGAAAATGGACTGTGGTGTTTAGACCTTACAGATGGAGAATACTTTGATGTTGTTGGTTATGAACTGAATCTAAAGTTCAGACCTGAGAAGATCCGAGTGCGTCTGGATTATGACGAGGGGGAAGTGTCTTTCTACAACACTGACGACATGTCTCTGATCTGCTCTCACACAGACAGATTCAAGGACAAAATCTTCCCTTATTTTTATATTGGTCGAGCTGGTGACGCTAAAACCAAAGAGATTAAAATATGTCCCAGTGACGTTCAATTAGAGACACAATTTTCTTCTACATATGTATAGTGTTTATATTGTGTTTTCTCCTCATCTAAAACCTTGTTATTTCGGTTTTTTGTGTCTTTCATGTTTGAATAATCCTGTAATTGTACAAACATATATTTACATGATTGAAAATGTCAAATGTCAAAAACCAAAAGAAAAGACTTTTCTCATGTGTCAAATATGGAACTTCTAATAAAACTAACGATCAAAAAGTTAATGTCATTCTGTCGCCACCTTTGTTTCTCTTTAACTTTCATTTGTTTCTAAAGCTCCTATTCATGGGTCTCAAGTGGTTAAAATAGAAACTGTTGCCATAGCGATTAGGAAATGAGCTGATAACTGGAAAAGGTCATGACCTCCTTTAAATCAGAGTAAACATTTCCTCACTGACTTTCTCTGGAAAAACAACATCTAAAGAAACATCAGTTATGTGTAAACGCAGCGTAGTTTCCTTAAAGCCACACTGCGGATCATTCCAGATCACAAGACAAACTGAACTGTGTAAAACCAGTGACTTTTCACTGATAAAAACACCTGTAATGAAATAAACGCTTGTATTTTATCACTGAAACATCTCCCATTGTAATCCTATGTCATTCTGAGACCACTTCACTATGGAGAGAGACACATGACTTCTACGGCTCTTTATTCCTGTGTGAAACATGAAGATGGAGCTCTGACCTGGTCTTGTAGGAACTCGTCCACGCAGCCGTTGTGTCTGATGTTTCTGAGCAGCATCTCGGCAGCTTCTATCCCGACTTCATCAGCGTAAACTCCTACAACCACAGGAAAATGAACACATGTGGGAAATCTCACACGGGGTCAAAGGAGGAACTGTCTCGTACACTCATGAGAGGAAAGAAAATAAAGCTTAGCATCAAAGTGAAGTGAAGTGCTGGAGTTTTGCTGCCCTGTTTAGGACAAACACAGACTCACCTTTCTATCCCAGCGCTGACCCGGCGAACAGGCAGCCCGTCGACGACTCTGCGATTATTCTGAAAACAGGAAAAAGTAAAGTGAACAAACTGCTAGGGACAAAACAACGGAAAAAAAAAAACCAAAACAATTCGATGTAGTTTAGTTGTCAGACTGAAGAAAGTGGAGCTGTTTTAGAGTCTGTTATTCTCTGAGCGACTGAAGCCAGTGCAGAGACCCGAGCACTGGACTAATATGATCGTTTTCTCAGGAGACAATTTAATGGATAATGTGAGACACAAATAGAGAAGCGTCTGATGTGATTGTTGACATATAGGCTAACTGTGTTTTTTCCTGCTCATCTGTGATTCCTTTTATTGTTTAAGATGATCAGGTTAATAATTCACAGAAACACTCCCAGTGCAAAGGACTGAAGACAGTAAAAGTATTCAGTCAGTCTGAGGATATTGGACACAGACGACACAGCTCCGTGAGTCCAGTTTACTTTTGTTGATTTTTCTTTGATCAGTGTAAAATGTCGGAGAGGATCACTGCAGTGGAGGATTATCTGACCTGCCCTGTGTGTTTGGACACGTTTAAAGAGCCGGTGTCTCTGGGCTGTAACCACAGCTTCTGCTCCAGCTGTTTACAGAACTACTGGGACAAACACAACACCAAGAACTGCCCGGTTTGTAGAAGGAAGTCCTCTAAAGAACATCCCTTAGTGAACTTTGCTTTGAAGCAGTTGAGCCTTTCACTTAAGAAGGAGCAGACTGAAGCAGAGGGGGGGGTCTGCAGTAAACCCCCTCAGACTGAAGCAGAGGGGGGGGTCTGCAGTAAACACCCTTCGGTTCCTGCTCTGTTCTGTCTGGACGAGGCTCGTGCTCTGTGCTCTATCTGTGAGTTCTCTCAGCACCGAGACCACACTGTGGTGTCTGTGGAGGAGGCAGTGTCTGGGTTAAAGGAGCAGCTACAGTCGGAGCTAAAGCCTTTGACTGAACAGAGAGAGCAGGCCTCGGCCTTACAGCGACAGTATGAGAAAGTGCGTGTTCACTCGGAGAGGCAGGCAGAGGCGTGTGCACGTCACATCAGGGAGACCTTTGAGCGACTCCACCGGTTCCTACAGCGAGAGGAGGAGCTGAGGCTGACAGCTCTGAGGGAGGAGCGGAGCAGACAGCTTCACACCATGGACTCAGAGCTGGAGAAGGTCAGGGAGCTGCTGTCCACTCTGAACAAGAACATCTCCACTGTGGAGCAGCAGCTGAAGAGGGAACACATGGACTTTATCAGACAGTACTCACACAGTCAGAAAAGCTCCCGCTCACTCCTCTCACAGCCAACACTAAGACTGGGCCCAGGACTCCTGATAAACCAGGCCACAGTCCTGGGCAACATGGGCTTTAAGGCCTGGGAGAAGATGACGAGCCAGGTCCACAACCACCCAGTCATTCTAGACCCAAACACTGCAAATCCATGGCTCTATCTGTCTGAGAATCTGAGCGGAGTGAGACTTGGAGAAATGTATCAACAGGTCCCTGATAATCCAGAGAGATTCAGTAAATACTCTATTGTTCTGGGCAGTGAGGGGTGGAGCTGTGGCTCACACCAGTGGGACGTGGAGGTGGGAGACCATCCAGACTGGGCCATAGGAGTGACCAAAGAGTCTACTGACAGGAAGGGAGAAAGATCTGTAAGTCCAGAAAATGGACTGTGGTGTTTAGACCTTACAGATGGAGAATACTTTGATGTTGTTGGTTATGAACTGAATCTAAAGCTCAGACCTGAGAAGATCCGAGTGTGTCTGGATTATGACGAGGGGAAAGTGTCATTCTACAACACTGACGACATGTCTCTGATCTGCTCTCACACAGACAGATTCAAGGACAAAATCTTCCCTTATTTTTATATTGGTCGAGCTGGTGACGCTAAAACCAAAGAGATTAAAATATGTCCCAGTGACGTTCAATTAGAGACACAATTTTATTCTACATATGTATAGTGTTTATATTGTGTTTTCTCCTCATCTAAAACCTTGTTATTTCGGTTTTTTGTGTCTTTCATGTTTGAATAATCCTGTAATTGTACAAACATATATTTACATGATTGAAAATGTCAAATGTCAAAAACCAAAAGAAAAGACTTTTCTCATGTGTCAAATATGGAACTTTTAATAAAACTAACGATCAAAAAGTTAATGTCATTCTGTCGTTATTTTTCACTTTTGTTTCTCTTTAACTTTCATTTGTTTCTAAAGCTCCTATTCATGAGTCTCAAGTGGTTAAAATAGAAACTGTTGCCATAGCGATTAGGAAATGAGCTGATAACTGGAAAAGGTCATGACCTCCTTTAAATCAGAGTAAACATTTCCTCACTGACTTTCTCTGGAAAAACAACATTTAAAGAAACATCAGTTATGTGTAAACGCAGCGTAGTTTCCTTAAAGCCACACTGTGGATCATTCCAGATCACAAGACAAACTGAACTGTGTAAAACCAGAGACTTTTCACTGATAAAAACACCTGTAATGAAATAAACACTTGTAATTTATCACTGAAACATCTCCCACTGTAATCCTATGTCATTCTGAGACCACTTCACTATGGAGAGAGAAACACATGACTTCTACCGCTCTTTATTCCTGTGTGAAACATGAAGATGGAGCTCTGACCTGGTCTTGTAGGAACTCGTCCACGCAGCCGTTGTGTCTGATGTTTCTGAGCAGCATCTCGGCCGCTTCTATCCCGACTTTATCAGCGTAAACTCCTACAACCACAGGAAAATCAACACATGTGGGAAATCTCACACGGGGTCAAAGGAGGAACTGTCTAGTACACTCATGAGAGGAAAGAAAATAAAGCTTAGCATCAAAGTGAAGTGAAGTGCTGGTGTTTTGCTGCCCTGTTTAGGACAAACACAGACTCACCTTTCTATCCCAGCGCTGACCCGGCGAACAGGCAGCCCGTCGACGACTCTGCGATTATTCTGAAAACAGGAAAAAGTAAAGTGAACAAACCGCTAGGGACAAAACAACGAAAAAAACAAAACAAAAAAACAATTCCATGTAGTTTAGTTGTCAGACTGAAGAAAGGGGAGCTGTTTTAGAGTCTTTTATTCTCTGAGCGACTGAAGCCAGTGCAGAGACCCGAGCACTGGACTAATATGATCGTTTTCTCAGGAGACAATTAAATGGATAATGTGAGACACAAATAGAGAAGCGTCTGATGTGATTGTTGACATATAGGCTAACTGTGTTTTTTCCTGCTCATCTGTGATTCCTTTTATTGTTTAAGATGATCATGTTAATCATTCACAGAAACACTCCCAGGGCAAAGGACTGAAGACAGTAAAAGTATTCAGTCAGTCTGAGGATATTGGACACAGATGACACAGCTCCGTGAGTCCAGTTTACTTTTGTTGATTTTTCTTTGATCAGTGTAAAATGTCGGAGAGGATCGCTGCAGTGGAGGACTTCCTGACCTGCCCTGTGTGTTTGGACACGTTTAAAGAGCCGGTGTCTCTGGGCTGTAACCACAGCTTCTGCTCCAGCTGTTTACAGAACTACTGGGACAAACACAACACCAAGAACTGCCCGGTTTGTAGAAGGAGGTCCTCTAAAGAGTTTCCAGGAATTAACTTTGCTCTGAAGCAGCTGAGCCTTTCACTTAAAGCAGAGGAGGGGGTCTGCAGTAAACCCCCTATTACTGAAGCAGAGGAGGGGGTCTGCAGTAAACCCCCTCAGACTGAAGCAGAGGAGGGGGTCTGCAGTAAACCCCCTCAGACTGAAGCAGAGGGGGGGGTCTGCAGTAAACACCCTTCGGTTCCTGCTCTGTTCTGTCTGGACGAGGCTCGTGCTCTGTGCTCTATCTGTGAGTTCTCTCAGCACCGAGACCACACTGTGGTGTCTGTGGAGGAGGCAGTGTCTGGGTTAAAGGAGCAGCTACAGTCGGAGCTAAAGCCTTTGACTGAACAGAGAGAGCAGGCCTCGGCCTTACAGCGACAGTATGAGGAAGTGCGTGTTCACTCGGAGAGGCAGGCAGAGGCGTGTGCACGTCACATCAGGGAGACCTTTGAGCGACTCCACCGGTTCCTACAGCGAGAGGAGGAGCTGAGGCTGACAGCTCTGAGGGAGGAGCGGAGCAGACAGCTTCACACCATGGACTCAGAGCTGGAGAAGGTCAGGGAGCTGCTGTCCACTCTGAACAAGAACATCTCCACTGTGGAGCAGCAGCTGAAGAGGGAACACATGGACTTTATCAGACAGTACTCACACAGTCAGAAAAGCTCCCGCTCACTCCTCTCACAGCCAACACTAAGACTGGGCCCAGGACTCCTGATAAACCAGGCCACAGTCCTGGGCAACATGGGCTTTAAGGCCTGGGAGAAGATGAGGAGCCAGGTCCACGACCGCCCAGTCATTCTAGACCCAAACACTGCAAACGAATGGCTTCATCTGTCTGAGGATCTGAGCAGAGTGAGATATGGAGAAACTAAACAACAGGTCCCTGATAATCCAGAGAGATTCCGTAAATATGCAAATGTTCTGGGCAGTGAGGGGTGGAGCTGCGGCTCACACCAGTGGGACGTGGAGGTGGGAGACCATCCGAGCTGGGCCATAGGAGTGACCAAAGAGTCTCCTGACAGGAAGGGGAAAACATCTGCAACTCCAAAACATGGACTCTGGTGTTTGGTTTATAAAAATGGAAAATACAAAGATGCTGTTGATAAAAAACTGAATCTAAAGCTCAGACCTGAGAAGATCCGAGTGCGTCTGGATTATGACGAGGGGAAAGTGTCTTTCTACAACACTGACGACATGTCTCTGATCTGCTCTCACACAGACAGATTCAAGGAGAAAATCTTCCCTTTTATTTCTGTTGGTAAAGCTGGAGACGCTAAAACCAAAGAGATTAAAATATGTCCCAGACACGTTCAATTAAAGACATAATTTTCTTCTACACATTTATAGTGTTTATATTGTGTTTTCTCCTCATCTAAAACATTGGTATTTTGTTTTTTTTGTGTCTTTCATGTTTGAATAATCCTGTAATTGTACAAACATATATTTACATGATTGAAAATGTCAAAATCCAAAAGAAAAGACATTTCTCCTCATGTGTCAAATATGGAACTTTTAATAAAACTAACGATCAGAAAGTTAATGTCATTCTGTCGTTATTTTTAATTTGTTAATCATCCAATTTTTTGCGAAGGACTGTTGTGGAGCGGAGGGAGCTGCGCAGGAGGAAGAGGAAGGTGGTAGAGGAGCTGACCAGTGCAGGACACCACGCTCTGAAACAGGGACAAACCAGGTGCACCGTTTCAGAGGAGACTGAAGGCGGTTCTCCCGTTTCTCCTGACCTCCAAAAACCACGTGCTCTGGTGACATAACTTCTACTTTTTGTCACCTACTATAAACTATAAATGGATTCTGGTAACTCTCATTATTCTGCCTTTACTAGTGGTTGAACTAGCTTTACAGATAGCGAACAGTCTCCAATCAAGGACCAGGAAGCGCCCTGATGTTTTGGTGTTATTTACTGGAAGGACTGTAAAACTGTAACAGAAACACAAAGAATGCATATTACAATATTACTTGGGCAAACAAACAATACAAATATAAAATATGTAGGTTAGAATTAACTAAACCCACAAGAAAACGATCTCATTAGCGAGCGATTAGCACAATGCTAATTTGCATAGGAAAAGCCATAGGGATGCTAACGGAATTAGCGTTGAATACATTCTTACAAATTACGAATTGGAAACTTACTAAAACGACTAAATTTGTTATCTAATGGAAGCTAAGATCAGTATTATACGGACACTTACAGACAGATATTTATTTTTAGAGCCAAAATAAAATGTACAGGCTGAAACACTGTGGAGTTTGACTTTTTGTGAGAGTGAACTGAACTACGGAAACACCAAGAGGACAAAACTCAGGAAACTGAAAACGCAAATAACACTTCCCACAAGGGGGCAGTACACTCATGTCCAATTGAAATTTGTTGGGGGCCACCTGAAGTTTTGACCAAGATGGCCGCCAAAAACCAAAAACATGCCAATTCGTCAAATTAAATTAACTAATTTGGTGATTCTTTGGCTGAAGAATATGATTCAGTTGCTTTTGTCCTGTATATCCAAATGGCTGCTTATAAGTAGGGTGACCAGATGTCCCAGTTTTGAGTCCTATCTCCCAATAGATAGTTTACCATTGACGTCACACTCCCGCACATTTCCATATGGCGCCATCTTGTGTGTCTTGTTTGTGTTACGGGTCATTGATAATATGGTGAAGAAATAGTGCTCGTAGACTCGTATTTTTTTCATGCTGCTGCCAAACGAAACAGGGTACAGTTAGCAGATAGCAGAGAGAGGAGACTCGGACAAATCACGGAGGAAGCCCAGGCCGTCCCCGTAAAGTGAGCCCCGGCGAGAGCGAGAGGCGGCCGGAGAGAGTGTGAGGAGAAGGCCGGGAAGGCGAGAGCGAGGCGGCCGGGGTATGGAAGCGTATTGGTAGCTTTATTCAATTTGTATTAGCCGGGGAAGAGCGCGAGTCGGACGCTGTTACTCTCTTGGTTCATCAGGAGGTAAACGCAGCACAGATTGGCGCTGATACACATTATAAATACAGCCATTCCTCATTGTTTAACCGCTCACATGACGGCTGTTTGTTTGGTTTGACAAGTTTAAATGTTTTACTGTTATGATTAACGTGCATGTGTACATCACGATGATTAAGTTAGCCTACCCAACACATGGCTCATTGTGAGTGAAAAAAAAACACATTAGCGACTACAGAACGGCCGTAGTAGACACAATTATTCATTAAATGTGCATGCGAGTCGTGCATAAACATTGTCGAACGTCACACAAGATGGCGGCCGCTGCTGTGGATCGAGAAACGGAAAACCATCTATAGATTTCTCCAAAACCTTAGATAAGTCCCAGTTTTACTCAGTCTCTGCCCCAGTTGTCCTGGTCTTTGGTCAGTGTCGCCCCCAAAATAACACTTCACTTCATGTGAATATCAATTACCAAGTACAAACCAATTACAAAAAATATCAATTCGAGCATTTCCTCAATGCGGTTTGGTGAATGCCGTGATATTTGAACAGTTTCACCATGCAGCGTGGGAAAAGACAGTCAAGATTTGGATCCCCTGCGGCACATTCCTGAATTGTGTCTCAGTTCAGTTTTTAAATGGAAGAAGATCTGATATTTGAATCTTATAAGAATCATGCAATACTTTTTTGGGTCTGTTCTTAGGTTTTCATGGTCAGGGAAGCCATTTCTTAAAGGTCCTATATCATGCAAAATCGACTTTTTGGAGCTTTTAGCCATGTTGTTATGCTATTTCCTTATCAAAAACACCCCCAGAGTGGTTTGTGGCTTCATTCACGGAGCTCTCAGTAATCCTCCTGAATCGTGCTCTCTGAGCAGCTGCTCCTCCCTCTCCTGGTGAACGACTGAGTGTTCAGTTGTGTCGTCACAGCGGAACGGAAGTGCTCGACGTCTGTAATGTCTTAATTCTATGCTTACGGCCGGATTTTAATTTGTAAAACAGCGTTTTCATTATTTGTGTCATAAGAGAGAAACAAAAAGAAAAAAAAAAGAAAAAAAATAATAAAAAAAATAAAAAGGATGTGACCGAGGTGCTTCCAGGTCAGCTGAGGCCAAAACAAACACATTGCGTCTGAACAGATCAGTCATGTTTGCGCTGCAGCTGTGAAGATGGAGCTCGTTGTCATCTATTCTGAACACACCTGTTCTTATTCTTACCTAACGATAATGTCACGGAGAAAAAGAAGCGCGTTTGGCTACGAGGACGAGGAGTTTATTCAACCTTTTTCAGGAAGAGGCCACTCAGCTGTTTTTTTTCTCCGGGATTCAGCGACTATCACCAAAATATAGTTTCTCTGTGACTGTCTCTGATGGATGTTTGGGGAACCTTCGCCTGAATCAAAGTGGATTAACTTTTATAACCAACGCGAGTCCAATAATGTAAACAGCGATGGACCAGAGCGGTGAGTCAGTCCAAACGTGTGTTAGCTTGTGTGTTAGCATATTAGCATGTGTGTTAGCCATTTATGAAGCTGTGTTGCAGATGTCAACTCCGTATAACTGCATCTCAAAGCAATTTCACTTATTGCTGTTTATTTATATTACGGTAAAGTTGTATGTGCGGAGAGAGGGGGCGGAGTTAACTGAATCGAAGCGCTGTGTCTTACGGGTTCGGAAAATACCTCCAGAAAACACTTATCACAAAAATGAGTGCTCCTTAGTGGTAGAGGTACAACATATCGTATAAATGCCTATACTTAACTTTGGAATGGCTAAAATAGCATGATATAGATCCTTTAAATTATATTTCACTTGAAAAAAAAGCTCCCGCACACTGTCTCACTCTTTTACCTTCATCAAACTTTGTTGAAGGTCAGAGTGACCGAAACGTTACTGCAATAAAAGACAAGTAAAAGAGTGAGACCGTGTGTGGACGCTTTTTCTTCAAGTTAAGTAATGTATTCTTCTACGCACCTGTTGCCTCCTCAGGTGTGCAGAGCTTCTACTTATCAGTTAAATCATATTTCAGCCTGAGGCCATTTGGGAGACTGCTTGTAAATGGTTAAGAGATGCTCCGTAACTAAATTAGCCATTTATTTTGAAGTTCAGAAACAGATTTAAATTCATTCAGATTTTTTGTGTGTGCAGAATCCATGAATCTGTAAACTGCATGGACGTACAAGAGAGCACATGAACGATTCAAAGATTTTTATTTGTCTATTCATTTGTCAATGAATTGAAATGATTGTTCTCTCGTCCTTGTTGTGGAGGGGGGTGTGGGGAGTGAGAGCCCAGTTTGATCCAGCCTAGTGGATAAAACTGTTCCTCAGTCGACTGGACCTGGCCCATGGATTCCACAGCCTCCTCGCTGAGGCATTACCTTGAAGAGACTGTGTGATGGGTAGGGTCTCCTTTGCGGGTGAGACGGGTGGAGTACATCTCCTCAATGGAGGAGAGAGGGGCTCCACAGATCTTCTCCGCTGTTCTCACGATGTGCTGGAGGCTCCTTCAGCAGGAGGCAGTGCTGGCACCGTGCCACACAGTGATGGAGCTGGTCAGGATGCTCTCTATAGTCCCTCTGTAGAAGAACCACACAGTGATGGAGCTGGTCAGGATGCTCTCTATAGTCCCTCTGTAGAAGAACCACACAGTGATGGAGCTGGTCAGGATGCTCTCTATAGTCCCTCTGTAGAAGAACCTCACAGTGATGGAGCTGGTCAGGATGCTCTCTATAGACCCTCTGTAGAAGTTAGACCTAACGGAGGCTGGGACTCTGGCTCTTCTCAGCTTGCGGAGAAAGTAGAGACGCTGATTACTTTTCTTGACCAGTGATGTAGTGTGCATGGTCCAGAGCTTCTCTGTGATGTGCACACCCAGGAACTTAGCGCTGGTCACCCTCTCCACTGCAGCACCGTTGATTGTTAGAGGAGCATGCTGGACCCCCGCTCTCACAGATTGTTCTGTGTGCACCACATGGCCAGACTGCTCACCTCACTCCTGTAGTTTGACTCGTCTCTGTTGCTGATGAAGCCCACCACAGTTGTGTCGTCTGCAAACTTGATGAAGAGGTTTGAGTCGGGCTTTGGAGCGCAGTCACGGGTCAGCAGAGTGAACAGGAGGGGGCTCAGCACACAGCCTCGGGGAGCCCCCGTGTTCAGTGTGATGGTTCTGGAGGACACGTACAGCCTGTGGTCTCCCCGTCAGAAAGTCCAGCAGCCAGTCGCACAGTGATGTGTTGACTCCCAGGTGGAGCAGTTTGTGAATTAGCTGCTGTGGGATTATAGTGCTGAATGCTGAGCTAAAGTCTAAAAACACATTCTAACGTAGGAGTCCTTGTTTTCGAGGTGAGTGAGGGCTGAATAAAATGTAAAAAAAATCTAATTTTTATGCATTTAAATTCATAAAGGGTTTAGCTCCGCTCTATCTCCAAGACGCTGTCATTCCATATCAGCCAACCAGAGCTCTCCGCTCTCAAAACTCAGGGCAACTAGTGATTCCTCGAGTCTCCAAAATTACTGTAGGAGGCAGAGCCTTGAGCTACCAAGCTCCGGTTTTATGGAATAAACTCCCAGCCCTCGTTAAAGAAGCAGACACAGTCCCTACATTTAAGACTAGGCTCAAAACGTACCTCTGAGAATTAGCTTATAATCAGGTCAGTTTGGTAAAGCTCTGACCCACAGCCTGAAGTAAAGCTGCCTTAGGAGGAACACTGCTGTGGGAAGTACGGTCCACTGAGCGCTATCCTCTTCTTCTTACTGCAGACTTTGTCTTATCATGATACAATACTTAATTTATCTGTAGTCTGTTCATCACTATTCACATGGTGTCTCCTGTCCCACTCCCCCTCGGGAGTGCCTGTCTAGATCGAACGGAGGAACCTGGGTGAACGGAGGAACCCTGCATTCTGGAATCTGAGGACTGGGCGGTCTGTGATCTTGGCCCGTCTGCTGAGGGATCCTTGGGCCCTGGGTCTCTATAGCCTGTCCGTCCATGGGAGTGGATCTCTCCTTCTGTGGTTCTCCCCAAAGGTTTCTCTTTTCTCCTGCCGGGTTTTTGAGTTCTTCCTTGCCGTGCTGGAGAGTCTAAGGACGGGGGACGCCCACGCCGCTCGTGGCTACCTCCTATTGGACATTATATTTGCCTGGATTCACCTGAACTTTTAATTGTCATATTTATTGCTCTGTTTTATTGCCTTAATGTTTGGTGCAGCCCTGTGAGGCGACTTCTGTTGTGATATTGGGCTATTCAAAACTTGAAACTTGTATGAAGCGCAGTGGAGATGGCATCTTCAGTTGAGTGATTGGACCGATAAGCAAACTGGTGTGGGTCCAGGGTGGGAGGGAGAACAGACTTCATGTGGTCCATGACGAGCCGCTCGAAGCACTTGATAAGAATTGGAGTGAGTGCTACTGGGCGGAGTCGTTGAAGCAGGAGGGCGGTGACTTCTTTAGCACCGGAATGATGGTCGTTGCTTTGAGGCACGTTGGGACCACAGCTGCTGCAGAGATGTGTTCAAAATGTCAGTGAAGACTTCAGTGAGTTCATCAGCACAACCTTTCAGCACACGACCTGGTATGCAGTGTTGGGGAGTAACTAAATACATGTATTCAGAATACGGATTTAGAATACTCATTGTGAGTAACTGTCTTCTGGTAAAATTACTGTAGTGGAGTGGACTGCAGGTTCTACTGGACATTTTACCATTTTACTTCTCATTACCAACCACATAGTGGTGTGAACTTAAATTTAACCTGCAGAAAAAGGCAACACAGATTTGTAAAATTGGCAGGACAGAGGCATTCATTTACAAAAGTAGGATCTTTATTAGTTACATGTTTTGTTAAAATTGCAGTGTCCATATTGAAACAGCACGTACATCACAGTCTACAACATAAAAAGCGGACGACCCTGGCGATACAGGCGTAGAAGAAGAGGAGGTGTGTAACGCTGACAGGACCCTAAGAATGGGAAATCTACATTAGCGCAGATACAGATGTGTGGGCAGATGTAGCTATGAGGCCATTGACCTACCAGGACGACGATGCATGGCGCTCCCCAAACGACCCGTACTGAGACCCCGAACATGTTGCTTGTCCAGCTCTGCAGTAGCTTTTGGCTGGAGCGCCAGCATGCTAAAAACACAATAGCATCGTAGCATGAGGACTAGTGAGCCTATAGTCTGCATGAATATAAACTGGTCAACACGCTTACCAGCGAGACAGTTGTGTGTACATCGAGTTGCTGGCTTGACGCCTAAAAACGACTATTAACAACTCGCAACTTCACCAACTTTCACGCTGTGCCCCGCTACAGCAGCAGCGTGTGACGTCAGAGGGAGGAGAGGTCGTGCCAGCTGCATAACCCCCCGTATTTAAGGCGCGCACACGCGATCTGATTGGGCAATATAGGCTACCCCACCACATTACTCTTTCATTTGAGAGTATTGAGAATACAGTTACTTTCCAAATATCAAGGGAATGCAGTACTCAATTATAACACGTTAGCTCCGTATTGCACAACATTATTAAGAAAGAACTTTTAATGTTGAGGCAGACTGACAGATGAAGTGGCAGTCGTTCTGCGCCTGTGGCCTCGTCCTTCGTCGTTGTTTACGGCAGAAGAAAACTCAAACGAGTCTGCGCAGTCAGATCCATTTATTCGCAGTCACGTGTTGTTCAGGAGCAGCGTCGTTTTTCTCTCCAGGTGCAACAAGATGAAACGTCAAACTAGTCAAAACTTTCACATTAAAAAACATTGTGTTTCCTGCAGTTGCGAACTCTATTTGTAAGTAACTGTTTTGAGAAAGGGCTCCGTGCAGCACAACGTGAGAAGTCGATCTGCATCTGTGTCAGCCAAGAAATAAACAATATGAAGCAGATGGAAGCTGTAAAACTGTAGAATGAAAACGGTTCATCAAAGAAACTGCTGTGATTTTAAAAATAAAGGTTCTTTAGTTTGGAATCATGGACTAAGGTGGAAGTGCAGTTTGTGGAACATGACAGTCATTTAAAATAGACCAACAGCGCCCCCTGCTGCTGTCTGTTGTAAGGTTCGATTACTCAGGTATGAATGACTCGAAATTAAAGAATTCAGTCAGTTTTAGGGCGTTGGACACAGACGACACAGCTCCGCGAGTCGTTCACTTTTGTTGGTTTTTGTTGGTTTTTCTTTGATCAGTGTAAAATGTCGGAGAGGATCGCTGCAGTGGAGGACTTCCTGACCTGCCCTGTGTGTTTGGACACGTTTAAAGAGCCGGTGTCTCTGGGCTGTAACCACAGCTTCTGCTCCAGCTGTTTACAGAACTACTGGGACAAACACAACACCAAGAACTGCCCGGTTTGTAAAAGGAAGTCCTCTAAAGACTTTCCCCTAATGAACTTTGCTCTGAAGCAGCTGAGCCTTAACTTTAAAGCAGAGGAGGGGGTCTGCAGTAAACCCCCTCAGACTGAAGCTGAAGGGGGGGTCTGCAGTAAACCCCCTCAGACTGAAGCAGAGGGGGGTCTCTGCAGTAAACCCCCTCAGACTGAAGCAGAGGGGGGGGTCTGCAGTAAACACCCTTCGGTTCCTGCTCTGTTCTGTCTGGACGAGGCTCGTGCTCTGTGCTCTATCTGTGAGTTCTCTCAGCACCGAGACCACACTGTGGTGTCTGTGGAGGAGGCAGTGTCTGGGTTAAAGGAGCAGCTACAGTCGGAGCTAAAGCCTTTGACTGAACAGAGAGAGCAGGCCTCGGCCTTACAGCGACAGTATGAGGAAGTGCGTGTTCACTCGGAGAGGCAGGCAGAGGCGTGTGCACGTCACATCAGGGAGACCTTTGAGCGACTCCACCGGTTCCTACAGCGAGAGGAGGAGCTGAGGCTGACAGCTCTGAGGGAGGAGCGGAGCAGACAGCTTCACACCATGGACTCAGAGCTGGAGAAGGTCAGGGAGCTCCTGTCCACTCTGAACAAGAACATCTCCACTGTGGAGCAGCAGCTGAAGAGGGAACACATGGACTTTATCAGACAGTACTCACACAGTCAGAAAAGCTCCCGCTCACTCCTCTCACAGCCAACACTAAGACTGGGCCCAGGACTCCTGATAAACCAGGCCACAGTCCTGGGCAACATGGGCTTTAAGGCCTGGGAGAAGATGAGGAGCCAGGTCCACGACCGCCCAGTCATTCTAGACCCAAACACTGCAAACGAATGGCTTCATCTGTCTGAGGATCTGAGTGGAGTGAGAGGTGGAGAAACTAAACAACAGGTCCCTGATAATCCAGAGAGATTCATTAGATCTGCTTCAGTCCTGGGCAGTGAGGGGTGGAGCTGCGACTCACACCAGTGGGACGTGGAGGTGGGAGACCATCCAGACTGGATCATAGGAGTGACCAAAGAGTCTGTCGACAGGAAGGAAATAAGAACTGCAAATCCAGAAGACGGAGTCTGGTGTTTAGGCCTTGTAAATGGAAAATACCTTGATGTTGTTGGTTATGAACTGAATCTAAATCTCAGACCTGAGAAGATCCGAGTGCGTCTGGATTATGACGAGGGGAAAGTGTCTTTCTACAACACTGACGACATGTCTCTGATCTGCTCTCACACAGACAGATTCAAGGAGAAAATCTTCCCTTATTTTTATATTGGTCGAGCTGGTGACGCTAAAACCAAAGAGATTCAAATATGTGATGTTTAATTAAAGATCTAATTTTCTTATAATTTTGTGTTATGTGTTTTTTCCTCATCTAAAACATTGTTGTTTTTTTTGTTGTTTTTTTAGTGTCATTCATGTTTGAATAATCCTGTCATTTCCAAACATATATTTGATAGCCTGATTACAGTTAATTCCATTTCCCACAGCGGTGCATACGCACGCAAACAGGAAGCAGAGTCAGCCAATCAGTGAAGGGCGGTGTCTGCCGTTGATGCGCTTTATTAGCAGTTTTCCTTTAATATTTGCGCAGGATTAAGAATCACGAAACTCACCGACTGTCGATGTCTCTTTTATCATTCACTGCCGATTGGAGATATCACCATAGATATATATAAAGGCTAGATGTCTTAAGGCAGAGTCACTTCCGGCATAACGGGCGGCCATCTTGCCACAGGGAAGCTTTCTGGCTCAAGTAGTAATAGTAGTAGCATAAAACACAATGTTATGAGTGAGCGAGCTCCCTGTGGCAAGATGGCCGCCGTGTGCGGACGTCACCCTCCATTGGCCAGCAGCGCGTATGACACATCTAAGATAAGATAAGATAAGATAAGATGGTACTTTATTGATCTCACAGATGGAGAAATTGCATAGCCTTTATACACTGCGTTCCAAATTATTATGCAAATGACATTTTTCTAAGATTTTCTAAATTGTGAACTCAAATGAGAGTCAGCATAATTTTCAAGTCTTTACCTGGTAGAGGATCATTTAAATGTGGTGGAAAAAATTTCCTAGTGATAACAGTATTTTTTTCAAAAATAAATATAGTAAAAACCTCAAAATCCACTGTTCCAAGTTATTATGCAACTCATCGTTTCAATACATTTTAAAGCTTGTAATTAACTGAAAATGGTCATTTGCTGAATTTGTAGCATTGGGAGGTCATATTTACTGAAATCAAAAGATATTTCAATCAAAAAAATATTAACAGGTCAAGTTATATTTTAACATAGGAGCCCTTGTGTGATAGCAGCTTCAAAATTCTTAAATCCCTCAAAATTGTAAGTTTTTGGACAGTTTCTGCTTGGATTTCTTTGCAGGATGTTAGAATAGCCTCCCAGAGCTGCCGTTTGGATGAAAACTGCCTCCCACCCTCATAGAAGTTTTTTTTGTTGAGGCTCCAAATGTTCTCAACAGGGTTGAAGTCAGGGGAGGAGGGGGTCCACATCATGAGTTTCTCTCCTTTTATGCCCATAGCAGCCAGTGATGCAGAGGTATTCTTTACAGCAGGACATGGTGCGTTGTCATGGTGAAGAGGATTTTGTTCGGGAAAGCACGGCTCTTCTTTTTGTAGCATAGAAGACAGTGGTCAGTCAGAAACTCCACATATTTTTCAAAGGTCATTTTCACACCTTCAGGGAGCCTAAAAGGGCCTAAAGGGGCCGACCAGCTCTCTCCCCATGATTCTGGACCAAAACATGACTCCGCCTCCTCCTTACTGACGTCACAGCCTTGTTGGGACATTGTGGTCATTCACCAACTATCTACTACTCCATTGAGTTAACCATCCAGGGCTACACGGCGCTCATCAGTGAACAAGACTGTTTGAAAATGAGTCCTCATGTATTCCTGAGCCACTGCAACTGTTTCTGTTCATCAGCTTCAATTAACCGTTTAGGGGAGGCCCGGATAGAAGGTTTATGCACAACTGCAGCCTCTGGAGGGTCCTACACCTTGATGTTCGGGAGACTCCAGAGGCACCAGCAGCTTCAAATACCTGTCTGCTGCTTTGTAACATCTGTTCTCTTAATCTGATGTGTTTGTCTGACAGAAACCGTCCATATTGTGCCTTTATCGGCACAAACCGGAGTGTGCTCTGAATCATCCACAAATCTCTTATCTGTACGATGATTACACTTAATCTTTCATGAAATATCGAAGGTTTTCATACCTAGACCAAGGCATTCAACTATTTCACGCTTTTCATTAGCAGAAAGTCCCTTTTTCTTTGCCATATTGCTTGAAAATGAGGATCTGCATAATAAAGTGGAACACCCTTTTTCAGTAGTTTTTCCCTTAACTGGGCTTAACCCGACAACTACTCATCCCAGGTCTCTGAGATTAATGTCAGTGATTCATAGAGCCCCAAGACACGATACCATCCATGAGTTTCATTATTATTATTTATTTTTTTACCTCTTTGACACAAAAATCCAATTTGCATAATAATTTGGAACGCAGTGTATATAGGCTACCTATGCATATCACTGGCAGGACTTCTTCTACAAATGCGCCAAGCGCCCTCTGCTGGTGTTACCAAGTATTGCATGTTACATTAAAACACAGTAAACCGAAAAAGTAATAATAAAATAATAAAATATTATTTATTATAATATTAATATTTATTAATTAAATAAATACATCCGAAAGACGGATCGGTGCGGCGTCAGCAGTGATGCGGTCGCTGTATCGGACTGTCGTGATGAAGAGGGGGCAAAGCTCTCGATTTACCGAGTTTCCTTCGCAGGGTGTCTGGGCGCACCCTCCGAGATCGGGTGAGGAGCTCAGCTACCCGGGAGGAGCTCGGAGTAGAGTCGCTGCTCCTTCACGTCGAAAGGAGCAGCTGAGGTGGCTCAAACATCTGTTCCGGATGCCTCCTGGTCGCCTCCCGCGGGAGGTGTTCCAGTCATGTCCTAGTGGGACAAGGCCTCGTGGAAGACCCAGGACACGCTGGTGGGACTATGTCTCCGAGCTGGCCTGGTGTCGCCTCGGGGTCAGAACAGCTGGAGGAGGTGTGTGTGGATCGGGAAGCCTGGGCATCTCTGCTGAGACTGCTGCCCCCGCGACCCGGCCCCGGAAGAAAATGGATGCATGGATATTAAATAAATAAATAAAACATATTATTATTTATTAAAATAGCGAAAAGTAAACAATAATAAACAGTTTTTCATTTTAGAATTATTACCTTAAAGAGTTTTTAATGTTTTTTTTTTTCAAATTAATCTATAAAGTAAACACCTACTTTTAGAGGTGAATGTATGTTGTTTATTGTCCCTTTTGAAATAAATAAATAAACAAACTAAAAATAAACTAATGCAGGCTAACGGACTCTAAAAAGTCTCCCGGACGAGCTAACTGCTAACTGTCCGCATACGTTAGGATCAAATGCCGCTTCTCCTTTTTATTTCTATGCTCTGGCAGCTTCGAACATATCTGGTCAATATTGCTTTCATGTTATAGATTTCAATTTCAGATGGACAGTTCAAACAGTTTTTGAAAGTAATTTCCAAAAACATCCAAATGTTTTCCCTGATCATTATTTGATAGCAACTGGATTCACAAACCTGCCACATAAATTTTATGGCTGAAAGTCCACCACCACTTTTGGACGCCTTTATGAGGAATAATTAGAGTATAGTTCATATGTGCTGGAACAGATGACTTTGAACTTTGTGACAGTTTTTGTTTTGTGTGAATTTGCCCATGATTTACAGAGAAATTAGCCATAAACTAAGACTAGAAATCTAAATTTTACTGCAGTTACCGCAATGGAATTCTCAGCTGCTCCATTTAAATTTTAAACTATAGATACAGACGACATCTCATCATAGAAGGGGGCGTGGCTTCATCGAGGGGAAAACAGAATCTTTTGGGAAACACAATTTTCCACTCTTTTTAGCCATTTTCTGATGGAATATGAACTTATTTCGGGTCCATATGGATATTTTCTCACAGCAGATTGTTCAGTAAAAAACGGCAGTCGTAGCTAGCGCTAGCTAGCCGTTAGCATTCTCCGTTATTCATGTATTTATGGGCTGTTGAACCACTTTGCTCCTCTCCATGTCTTTGTATCTTTATTTAGTAGAAAACTATATTCATAATTCAGCATTTGTTAAAGTAGTTTTTGAATAATTGGAGAAAGTTTAGATTTTTCTCCAAATTGTTTTCCCCCTTAACTGTTTTCAAACATGACCATATATGGGCGATTCCAGAAATGCCGTCTCTATAGTTTCATAGAATGTTACAATGTCACATGATCCCAAGCTTCCATCTGTATTCATAGTTCCAATGCATTGCCATGGCAACAGTCAAGTTCACCTTCCGACACAGCCTGCAGCCCCAGATGCAAACATGTTGTAAGCTTGACAGGCTGTGTTTAAACAGAGCTCACAGGCAAGTATTCAGTGGACATATTGCATTTGCAGCACACACGCATACAGAGACACAGGCATTAACGTAACAAGCAACCATGAGTTCTGCTGATTCCAGTTCAGACTGGGGTTCATGGCATACATCTCATATTGAACGAAGTCCCCTGGATGAAGAGGACATGATGGAGGTGATAGGGGAATGGACAGAGGAGTCATCTCTGAACAGTCTCATCCCAAACATTCCCACAGACACAATCCAGCCGGTTGTAAACTCATTTTGGGAAAGACTGACCACAGTGGACACATCAGACGCTGAGTCCCGACAGCACCTGGGGCAAACTTTTCTCCAAATCATTGCAACACTCTCTGAGTCAATGCTGACGGCCTTCAGCAATGCGGTGTTAGCAGGCAGAGAAGAAGAGCGTAATCTAACAGTGTCAGAAGAAGGTGTAAGTAGAGCAGTGCTTCACGGCCTTCTTGAGAGCTTTGAAACGGCTTCAGGGGCCTCACACCTGGCCGTGAATCACTTGTTCGAACAGGTGATCCATGAAGTGACAGACAGAACAAACTCTGTCCTCAGTTGCAGCTCCGTGCAGGGAAACTGCCTTGTGGTTGCTAAGAATGTCAGATACAGGCTACCAAAGGACAAAATGAAGGCCATGTTTCGTCATGCAAAAGCCTTGATGAAATCTATTAACGCCAAGCTGAGCCGGAGCTGTGGGGGGTGTGTCCAGACCGAGGTGTCCCCTTCACACACAGAGACCCCTGAAGAGACTGAACCAGCACTGCGAGTTCAGTGTGTCAATAAACCAAACGGGAAGATTACCCCTCAGAAACACCCACTTAGCAGACCCTCTCTGGGCAAACAAACGCCATCTGATCTAGTCCCCAATGGGAACTCCAGCAGCGTGACCAGCTCCATCACAGAGAGGAGAAACGCCCTTCAGAAAGTGAGGGAGATCCTGGAGCAGGAGGCTCTGGACCTGAGTGGCAGAGACAACAGTCACTGGAGCAGTAACTGGAGCACTGTGAGCCGCGACAGTGACAGAGCAGCAACATTCATCATCGATGCCATCCAAAACGATTCTCTTACTGAAGGAGAGAGCCACATCTCTCTGCCCTGGATGGAAAGAGTGACACAGACAATTAAGCACTTTTGTGTGAAGATCTACACCAGAGAGACACTTCGGAAATCTCTGAAAAGACTGTGCTGTAGGTGCGGCCACACTGAGGATGTTGATGAGGAGTTGTTAGAGGATACAACCTCTTACGTGGAGCAACTTATTCATGAACGCGCTGAAGAATTAGATGTTTATGTGGGAATGATATTGAGGATGGGTGATGGAGAACACAGAGATCTGTGTGATAATCTTTCCGAATTCCTCTCCGTCAGACTAGAATCTCCACAATATCCTGGAGGTTTTCAACAAAAAACAAACATCACGGCTGAGTGTGGCAGGGTCATGGGAGAAATTGGCAGTTGGATTCAGAACCAGGTCCAGCTGCCAGTCTACAGAGCTATGGGCAGAATTCGTAGTATAGTTTTCAGATCACGCTTCAGACCAGATCTGGTCACATCTACAGACAGCATCACCACGGGTTACGACACATCATCAACTTCTCAATCTACCACTGAAGAGTCCCGTGGAGCAGCCAGATGTTGCACAAATCTTCAGGGAGTATTTCAGATAATGAAAAAGATCCTGAAGCAAGAAGCTGTAGAGCTGAGCTCCAGCGACGAGAGCAGCTTAAACCACGACAGTCATACAACTGCATCGTCAATCATTGAGACCATCCAGAACCAGTCGGTTTCTTTTGAAGAGAAGAAGAAAAGCATAGTGCAAAATATTCAATCCTTTTTTGTGACATGCTACAGCAAAGGCATGTTTCGCAGTTGTCTTAGGAGACTGTCCGGCGACTCCAGAATGTCAGATGTTACTGAGGGCTCCGCGTTGTTGTCGCGTTCTCTGTCTGAATCCATAGCCCAGTATTCCAGCCAGGACGAGGACGAAGAGGAAGAATACTATAATCAGGCGTACTGGGCCATGGGAGATGCACATTTCATGCAAACTGATGACATGCCAGAGCAACTCCGTGTCCTCTTAGACCCTCAACAACAAAGAAAGCATTTCCAACAGGCCATTCGGGCTGAGGTCATCAAATTCACGAAACAGATTAGAAACTGGATTCAGACCCAGATACAGCTACCAGCCCTGATAAATCCCGTCCACAGAACTCTGGGGAGGATACGCAGACTGATTAACGCCACTCTATACCCTCTTTCCACAGTCTCTACCAAGAGGACATCAGAAACCTCCACTGTCACCGAGGTCAGCAGTGCGTACACACCCCCAGGAGACCCCTCACAAGAGTTTGTAAAGCTGTCTTCTGTTATTAAGGAGCAGACACCAAACACAGTCCTAGTGGAAGCTGGTACATTCACTCCTGCAGAGGTTAAGGCTCCCTCTGTGCAACAGGATGTCCAGGAGCACAGCAAAGAGATGCCAAAGTGCAATCCGTCTGTCTGCTTTGGCCTTGCCTACGAGGTGGCAAAAAGGATCTTCAAAAGGGAGAAAGGTCCCGAACGGCGAGCGCTAGCAGAGAATCTGTACCAAGAACTGAAGTCTCAGGTTCCCCAATGGGATGTTCCAGTGAATCTGAACCCAAGACAAATCGACAAAGTGGCAGAGAAGGTTTACAAGGACTTGAAGAAAGGAACACATGGGAAATATTTAGCCTTCAAAGCAGGCTTGGATCCTAGTTTCACTTCTGTGGTCATAGACAGCATACATCAACACCTGATTATGCCTCCAAGAGAAAAATGCACACTGTGGTCATACCTACAGTCAAAGTGGCGCAATATTTGCTGTTGCTAAACCACCTGCACAGCATGGACCGCCTGCCCCCTTTAATCTCTTCCCCCCATTTATCGTTGCCAATTTAATTCCACTTCAATATGTCGAGGCTGTCAATCATCTACGAGATATCCATCTTAAATGACGGCTCTTAAGTCATCTGTACTCTGCAGTGAAAGTGTTGAATGTGAACTTATGTCTCAGCTCAGCCAACAGAGCTGACCTCCTTCAAGTGGTCTACATAGAGACCATTTGAAGGAGCTAAGCTGACCTCCTTCAAGTGGTCTACATAGAGACCATTTGAAGGAGCTAAGCTTAGCTCCTTCAAGTGGTCTACATAGAGACCACTTGAAGGAGCTAAGCTGACCTCCTTCAAGTGGTCTCTATTAGTCTGTGGGCTGAGCTGAAACATAAGCTGACAAAGCCTTTTTGGATAGGTGGTGAAACATTCAACACTTAAACTACAGAGAACAGAAGATGACTCAAGAACCTTAATTGAAGATCAACTTTTATATGTGTGGTTGGCTATTTGACACACTTTTACATGGATGGAGTCCACATCGAGCATCGAGCATTCAAACTCCTTGGCATTAGAGGGAGAGAGGGGGAGAAGAGCAGACCAGAAACATCAGTTGAGGCCGCTGAAAAAGCTTCAAGGTGGCTGTGGGTCAAGGGGGGAGACGCTTGGAGAAACGCATTGCTTGGACACACACTGGGGCCTGATCAACACAGGTTGGGTCACCCAGATGGGGGTATCTGAAGATCAAAGACCCCAAACACCCAATGATCCTGGGTCCTTCACTGAGGATGTGTCCAAGCTACACCTTCAAGGTGGACAGAAGAGAGACTGGCTATGCGGGTCAAAGGCAGTCAAAAAGGGTAGGAGGCACTCCGGAGTAGCAAAAATTTCTTAAAAATCCTTTATTGGTGCATGGACAAAACAGATTAAAAAACGCCAACGCGTTTCGACAGCTATGTCTTCATCAGGGCGATCTTTGTGAGTGAAATTGCTTACAGGTGTGTTAAATACCCGAGAGGGCTCACGTGAGGTATCACGTGACCAGGTGTAACAAAACAATACAACATAAGATCATCGAAAACATTGAACAAGCCAAAGAGCTAATTGCATATGTAGACAGATGACGGAGTATAGAAAAAACGTTCATAGAGGTATTCACAAGAGCACTAGTGAGGGGACGACAATCCTCACTAGTGCTCTTGTGAATACCTCTATGAACGGTTTTTCTATACTCCGTCATTATTGAACTGTTCACATAAGTTGTTTTCTCCCGCATGTAAATGCCTTTTAATATGTCCTGTCTACATATGCAATTAGCTCTTTGGCTTGTTCAATGTTTTCGATGATCTTATGTTGTATTGTTTTGTTACACCGGGTCACGTGATACCTCACGTGAGCCCTCTCGGGTATTTAACACACCTGTAAGCAATTTCACTCACAAAGATCGCCCTGATGAAGACATAGCTGTCGAAACGCGTTGGCATTTTTTAATCTATTTTGTCCATGCACCAATAAAGGATTTTTAAGAAATTTTTGCTACTCCGGAGTGCCTCCTACCCTTTTTGACTGCCTTTGACACGCACAGCCAGTCTCTCTTCTGTCCTCATGCACTATCGGCTCCTTGGAAGAGCACCCGTGAGTTTACCAACACTTATCACACCTATGGGACCTCAGCAGCGCTCATTTTCTATTTTTCTTCCAACACCTTCAAGGTGTTTCAAAATGTATCATAACTGCCGAGCTAGTGATTTCCAGGAAAGGCTGGATGATGACCATGAAAGACAGTAAACAGCTCAGAGAAATGGCAGCTGGTGCAGTAAAGGCTCATGCGTACTTCATAAAACGCAAGAACTTTGTTCCTACATCGAGAGCTGCAAGAACAAAGTGCTTTTTGTCTTGTAGCCATGGAAACGTCTTGTAACTGAAGACATTTACATGGTTAAAAGAAAAAAATACTTAATTGCAGCTCTCAGTGTAGGAACAAAGTTCTTGCATCTTTTAAGTATGAATTTGCGCAAAATTGCTTAAAAAAGAACCAGGAAAAAAATCCAGCTTTTTAAAAATGAGATTTGGTCTGAACTGCTCACTTCAAAGGAGCCAATGTGGTCACCTCACGATTTGAGATTATGTTGTTGGAAATTGTGCTTTAGTTTAAAAAGTGCAACTTTTAATGCAAAACAAAAATAGTTGATATTAGTGAGTATTTGACCTTTGAGTGACCCGGCGGCTGTAGGAACGCTCCTGTCAGACCCTCTCACAGAGAACCTACAGAACACTGATCCTGGAGAGAGACCACCGTGATGGAGAGCAGAGGCGCCATGCTGACCACTCACACAGCCGCTGGGGCACGACAAGGTCAAATTCATAACAAAGAAAATAGAAGAAAATGTGACCAAAAAATAAATACAAATGTGACAAAAAAATAAATAAAAATGTGACAAAAAATAAATAAAAATATAGCAAAAACACGACAAAACAGCAGCATAAATTTGCCGGAAAAACAACAAAAATGTGACAAAAAAATAAATAAAAATGCAACAAAAAAATAAATAAAAATGTTACAGAAACACGACAAAACAGCAACAAAAATGTGACCAAAAAATGTAACAAAAACACAAAATAAACGTACCGGAAAAAACAAAAAAAATGTGACAAAAAAATAAATAAAAATGTAGCAAAAACATGACAAAAACACAATAAAACAGTGGCAAAAAAATGTGACAGAAAACTTAAAAATGTGATTAAAAAATGGGACAATAATGCAACAAAAATGTAGCAAAAACACGACAAAACAGCAACATAAATTTGCCGGAAAGGCAACAAAAATGTGACAAAAAATTAATAAAAATATGACAAAAAACTTTTTAAAAAAATGTTACAGAAACACGACAAAACAGTGACAAAAAAATGTGACAAAAAAGACAAAAATGTACCTAAAACACGAAAAACACGTTAAAAAATGTTACAGAAACACGACAAGACAGCAGCAAAAAATGTGACAGAAAACTTAAAAATGTGATTAAAAAATTTAACAAAAATGTGACAATAATGCAACAGAAATGTAGCAAAAACACGACAAAACAGCAACATAAATTTGCCGGAAAGGCAACAAAAATGTGACAAAAAACTTTACAAAAAAATGTTACAGAAACACGACAAAACAGTGACAAAAAAATGTGACAAAAAAGACAAAAATGTAGCTAAAACACGAAAAACACGTTAAAAAATGTTACAGAAACACGACAAAACAGCAACAAAAATGTGACAAAAGAAACCAACAAAACATGATAAAACAGCGACAAAAAATGTGACAAAAAACACAAAAATGTGATTAAAAAATGCCACAAAAATGTGACAAAAATGCTGCAAAAACATGACAGCAACATAAATTTGTGTTAAATAAAAAAGTGTGAAAAACGTACCAAAAAGCTGGCTGCTTTTCATACCGAAAGGCATCACTTTAAGTGTTTTACAGATTACAACATTTAAAACAATACGCCTGGCACAACCTCCCATATATATTACATATTAGGACTAAAAAAATAGATTAGTCAGTTAAAAGCTAAGCTAAAAAGGTGGGTCTTAAAAACATTCTGGTTCTCTGCAGGCCTGAGCTCCTCCTCAGGCCTGAGCTCCTCCTCAGGCCTGAGCTCCTCCTCAGCCCTGAGCTCCTCCTCAGCCCTGAGCTCCTCCTCAGGTGGTTCCAGAGGCGAGGGCCGTAATATTGAGTCTTTTTGTTGACTTTAGGAATAACTAGGAGACCCCTGCCGGAGGAGCGAAGGGGCCGTGAAGGTTCGTAAGGTAAAAGCAGTTCTGAAAGATAAGAAGGACCAAGACCATTAAGACATTTAAAAACCATTAAAAGAACTTTAAAATCGATCCTGAAACACACGTATTTTGATGAAAGACAAGCTCAAAAAGTCAATTTGGAATGATATCCCTCTTTAATTTCAAATTATGAAGGGTCAAACATAAAGCAGGGGTGTCCAAACTTTTTTCACAGAGGGCCACATACAGAAACATGCTTTTTAATTAGGGATGCACCGATTCCGATACCAGCACCGGGTATCGGGGCGATACCACATGCACATTGTACTCGTATTCATGAGGTCCCGATACCAGAAGCCGACACCACCTGCCGTGTGTCCGGCCTCCGACAGGAGCAGCTCCACTGAGGAGAGAAAAGAACAACTGGAGAATTCTTTAGTGTCAACACAATATTCACATAGAGCTGATTTTAGTACAGACTCCCTTACAGACACCTTAAGTAAGGATTAAACAACGAGGAGCCGTGCATTCGACGGTTATAATGCACGACGCGGAGTCAAGAACACCACGACGCGCAGCGGAGCGGTGTTACTCCGCGAAGTGCATTATAACCGTCGAATGCACGGCTCCGAGTTGTTTAATCCGCTTATACCATGGTCCCACAAACGTAACATTTATAATAAGTGTTTGTTTCATTGACTAAACTCACTAAATATGCCAGACC
Source organism: Gobius niger (assembly GCF_951799975.1). Lineage (NCBI taxonomy): Eukaryota > Metazoa > Chordata > Actinopteri > Gobiiformes > Gobiidae > Gobius > Gobius niger. The sequence goes on from NC_136857.1 coordinate 36,688,143, forward strand.
ACCGGGACTATTTTATGTGGGTTATTAGCCGGTCACTGAAGGCTCGTCTCAGAGCGAGTCATTCTCCGCAGCTATTACGAGGATCTCAGTCAGGCTCAACGAAACAACATCAGCACAGAATCACAACACAACAGGACTAACCCGGAAACACTTTTCCGTGGAAGTAAACACCGAATTGCGGCACTCGTGGGCAGGAGTTATTTCACTTTTACGCTGTTTAACCTGAAGCTAGCTAGCTAGCTCAACGAGCTCAACTGTTTATGGAAACAGCTGCGGTGGAGTCCGCTTACACCTTACCCCACGAACTGAAAGTTTTTTGATTGACTTTACTAATCCAGACAAATATGTTTAAATGCAGGATCATTTTATGTACGCCTGAAAATGATGAATAGCCTTAACCGTTTTCAATAGAAATGGAAAGCTCATATTTTATTAACAGTAGCTAACCTAGCTGCTCACTCTCCTCTACAAACATTTATCAAACATTTTGTTTTGGCCAAAAACGTTGAAATGAAAAACAAAATCCATCTCATACGTTCCTGTCAGTCACTAATTACGTGTTTATCTGATTCAGCTGTGTCATGCGTTGCTATGGCGATGCCCACAGCGGAGTGACATCCCAGTGATTTAACTACTGGACTACGTGTGCGGTTATACCAAAATAATGCACGCTTGTTAGCATCCACCAGCCAATCAGAATCGAGTATTCACCCAGACCATGGTATAAGTTAAGTTATACTTTATTAATCCCCGTAGGGAAATTCATTCTCTGCATTTGACCCATCCTCAATGCCGCTGGGGCGACCTGTAGGGGCAGTGAGCTGCCAGCGCGGGCCGGCGCTCGGGGACCCATCTCCATGATGTGCAACCAGGCTGGTGGTCAGAAACACCTGGCTGGAGAATTCACCTATTGTACATGTTTTTAGTGGTAGGGAAAACCGGAGTAGCCGGAAGAAACCTATGCAGACACGGGGGAACCTGCAAACTCCACACAGAAAGGCCCCGACCTTCTAACTGTGACGCACGAGCGCTAACCGCTGTACTACCGTGCCGCCCAGTTAGACTGGTTTAGATCAGGTTTAGACTGGTTTAGATCGAGTTTAGACTGGTTTAGATCAAGTTGACTGGTTTAGATCAAGTTAGGCTGGTTTAGATCAGGTTTAGATCAAGTTTTTACTGGTTTAGATCAAGCTAGACTGGTTTAGATCAAGCTTAGACTGGTTTAGAACAAGTTTAGACTGGTTTAGATCAAGTTAGGCTGGTTTAGATCAAGTTAGGCTGGTTTAGATCAAGTTTAAACTGGTTTAGATCAAGTTAGGCTGGTTTAGATCAAGTTTAGACTGGCTTAGGTCAAGTTTAGACTGGTTTAGAACAAGTTTAGACTGGTTTAGAACAAGTTTAGATCAAGTTATGCTGGTTTAGATCAAGTTTTTACTGGTTTAGATCAAGTTTTTACTGGTTTAGATCAAGTTTAGACTGGTTTAGATCAAGTTAGGCTGGTTTAGAGCAGGTTAGGCTGGTTTAGATCAGGTTTTTACTGGTTTAGATCAAGTTTACATCTAAACTAAACTTTTTGCTTCTTTTCACAACTTTAAGACTGGTTTAGACCAGTTTTAGACTGATTTTGATCAGGTTTGGACCAGTTAAAAAAGGAAAGTATGGTTGTGGGGGTAACATAAAGGGTTAAAAAATATGCAAAGCTATTCCCCAATCCCAAATTGGCAACACTATATAACAATGAGCAAGATTTAATGGGAAAAGAGATACCAAACAAAACTCTGCGAAAGTGTCTGATCATTTTATCCAATGAAATGCATCAGAAACTCCAGAGGAACGGATTAAAAATATAAAAATGTCTCCTTAGTCCAAAAACATAGGAAGTTCATGTTAAAGTTTTGAGCTGCTTAGAGTGAGGTTTGGTATAGATTATAACAACTGTACTTTCTGTGACTCAGACACTGAACCCACTGAACATCTGTTTGTCAGTGTATGTACACAAATGCATTCTGGGAGGACTTTAAGGACTGGATCTTCGAAAATCCAGCTACAACAGGACTCTCTTACTTTGCACATTTTTGGGATTAACTTGAAGGACTCACAGACGGACTATGCTTTGAACAGTTTATTAAGCCAATAAAATAGTTTAATCATTCTTGCAAATGGAAAAAAGTCAAGCCTATTTTTTACAGTGTTTAAGAGACAACTTGAAGGAAATGATCTGATATCTTTAAAATGTATGAAACGTAAATCTGCTCCATCTCTTAATTAAACAGTTCTTTTTGCCCGTGCATCTGACTGAATGTATTTTATCTACACTCTTGCCTTTTATTGTAATTGATTAATTTTATGTTGATGTCCAGAGAAGGAGCGACAAAACAGAGGCTAGGTAACTTTGTGTGAACACGCAAGAAAAAACAGTGCTCAAGACAGAGCGAGTCAAAACAAGACTTAAAAATGCATATAACTGAAAGTATTTTATCTACACTCTCGCCTCTTACTGTAATTGATTAACTCTATGTTGATGTTTTTATTGATTGTATTTGTTTTCTTATATTTATGCAACTGTGAAGCACTTTGAATTGCCTTGTGTATGAATTGTGCTCTACAAATAAACTTGCCTTGCCTTAATGTACTTGACAATCTGAATGTTTTTGAAGAAAACCTCTAGCGCTGGGGTGCCCAAACATTTTGTCTCCGAGGGCCAAAATGAAAAAGTGCCTCTGAGTCGCGGGCCAAACACGGCGATGTCAAGCACGAAAAACACATATAACTGCAAATTATAAAGTTACTTTATTTCATTTTTCCGATAGCCTACATTTACATTTGTTTCTATCCATGTAAATAACATGCTATATTAAAACAAATTTTAACTATGGCAAAAGCCTAGTTTTAGTAGAAAAAAAATCAACCATTGAAACAATTTAGTGCAAAAAAAACACCACCTGTATCTACAGCTCTTAGTTACTTTACCTCACTTGTTAACTGAAAGAAAATGCCATATTAGATTATTTTGAAAGTGTCAGTTCAGCATCAATTCTTTTATAAGTCAGTTTTTAACATATACTGATGTTGACGTCAACAACCTTTGCAATAAAAAATTGAAAAACTGTGAAAGTTGATGCTACAAGGCTCTGTAATTGATAAATACCAAGACACCACAACAGTGTTTCCTTAACTTTGTGAAAGGAGTGAAACAGCGCCCCCAATTTGACACTGGTGGTCAAAACGTGTACTGCATCCATATTTACCTTTGAGAATGAATAGAAGAGAGTTAGTATTAACCACACTCAGCGCAAAAGTAGGCCACTCTCTGGCAGGCCAACAGAATTGTTTCAACTTTGGGCACCCCTGCTCTAGTGTGAGTGAATGTTTAATTTATTTTGTTTTATGTAATATTGCTTTAGTGTCTTGTGCCTTGAATTGTTACTGTCATTTTAATTTGTTCGTTAATTGTTGTTAAATAATGATAATAAAAAAAAGAGGGTTAGATATTTTTGCACAAAGACGAGACGAGTCGGTGCCATGTGCGGTTTATTGAGATGTTCACCCTGAGTCAGACGAAGCTAAGCCTGGAGCAGCGACAGTGTGGACAGACGGGACGGGGGTCAGCGGGGTGAGACGGAGAGGTCAGAGGTGAGGGTTCACGACCCCCGAGCCCTCGCACTCGATCAGGTACGAGACGTTGCTGCTGCGCTCGTCACCGCACTTCGAGATGCTGAACTTGGCCTGGAAGAGGAGAATACGGGACAGGAAGTTAGAAAGGTATTTAACCCCTTAACCCCCACCTGAACCGAGCACATATTCTTCAGTTTAGCTTTACCCCAGTCCAAAAGCTTCTGGAAAAAAGGTGTGAAAATAGCAACAAAACTGAGACGAAAACAATGATGGAAATGGGACAAAAAAGTGAGAAAACATTGACAAAAAAGAGACAAAAAATGTATGAAAAAGTCACAAAAAATTGACTAAAAAATGTGACCAAAAGATGACCAAAAAATGACAAAAATACGACAAAAAATGACAAAAATGTGACAAAAAATGACAAAAGACAAAAAGGTGACAAAATGCTACAAAAAAATGACAAAAACTTGACAAAAAAATAACAAAAAAATGACCCAAAAAATGACCAAAAAATGACCAAAAAAATGACAAAAATGTGACAAAAAATTCAAAAAATGACAAAAAGTCCAGTTTGGCTTTACCCCAGTTCAAAAGCGTCTGGAATAAGCTGTGAAAATAGCAACAAAACTGAGACGAAAACAATAATGGAAATGTGACAAAAAAAGTGATGAAAAAATCATGAAAAAGTGGCAAAAGTGTGACAAAATGACAAAAAATTACAAAAATGTGACAAAATGCTACAAAAAAAAATACAAAAATGTGACCAAAATTTGACAAAAAATAAAAATTGACAAAAAAATGACAAAAAAATAACAAAAAATGACAAAAATGTGATAGAAAAATTACAAAAATGTGATACAAATTTGACAAAAAAAGAAAAATTTGACAAAAAATGTGACAAAAATGACAAAAAAATTACAAAAAAGTTACAAAAATGCGTTTAATCCCCCACAAAAAAATGATGGAAAAAAATCTGATGACGTGAGGAAAAAGATCCTCTCGGTTCAGGCGGGAGTTAAGATGCTAATTCTACAGGAATATTTGTATCCGAGTTTAGTAGTAGTAGTAATATTAGTAGTAGTAGTAGTAGTAGTAGTAGTAGTAGTAGTAGTAGTAGTAGTAGTAGTAGTAGTAGTAATAGTAGTAGTAGTACCTGTGTGAGCTTCTCTGCGATGTGAATAGCCGTCTGTGTGTGCAGAGTGACGGCTCCGGTTCTGATGCGAGACGTTCCTTTAGCCAGAGCCATGAAGATTATTAACTGGAAAAAAACACACAAAAACAAGAGTAAAATAAACGACAGACTCCACACTTTACACACACGAGGGCGGAGTAAGATTACTCCAGACAAAATGGAGCTGAGACCTGGTCTTGTAGGAACTCGTCCACGCAGCCGTTGTGTCTGATGTTTCTGAGCAGCATCTCGGCAGCTTCTATCCCGACTTTATCAGCGTAAACTCCTACAACCACAGGAAAATCAACACACGAGGGAAACTCACAGGAGGAACTGTCCGCTGCACTCGTGAGAGAAGACAAGGCCAAAAGAACTGAAAAGCCGTGTATGGACTCACAGGGATTGCTGCCCTCTTGTGGACAAACACAGACTCACCCTTTTTCCCCAACGCTGACCCGGCGAACAGGCAGCCCGTCGACGACTCTGCGATTATTCTGAAGGGAGGACAAAGCAAAGTGAACAAACCTTTAGGGACAAAACAGCTTTGAAGAGCAACAAAGATTTTCCAATTCCTGAAGATAAATAGTCCAATTGTAAAGATTTTTAAAAACTACTAAATGAAACTTTACTAAATGAAAAGCTAAACTGGTGTAAACCTTAAAATTACAAATATTGTGTTTTCAAAGCTCTATTTGTAACTGTTTTGGGAAAGGGTTCTGTGCAGCACAACATGAGAAGAATCCAGTGGATCTGCATCTACATCAGCCAAGAAATAAATACATGTTTTTTTATTTTGTATGGTTTGTGTAATCACTGACACTAAATTAAAATACTGTACAATGAAAACAGTTCATCAAAGAAACTACTGTGATCTTAAAAATAAAGGTTATTTTGTCTTGAATCATGGATTATGGCGCAAATGCAGTTTGTGGGAAATGACTAACATGTCAAATAGATCAACAGTGCCCCCTGCTGCTTACGGTTATATTTACACTATAGAAAGTGAAAGTATTCAGTCAGTTTTAGGGCGTTGGACGCAGACGACACAGCTCCGCGAGTCGTTCACTTTTGTTGATTTTTGTTGTTTTTCTTTGATCAGTGTAAAATGTCGGAGAGGATCGCTGCAGTGGAGGACTTCCTGACCTGCCCTGTGTGTTTGGACACGTTTAAAGAGCCGGTGTCTCTGGGCTGTAACCACAGCTTCTGCTCCAGCTGTTTACAGAACTACTGGGACAAACACAACACCAAGAACTGCCCGGTTTGTAGAAAGGAGTTTAAAGACTTTCCCCCAGTGAACTTTGCTCTGAAGCAGCTGAGCCTTTCCCTTAAAGCAGAGGGGGGGGTCTGCAGTAAACCCCCTCAGACTGAAGCAGAGGGGGGGGTCTGCAGTAAACACCCTTCGGTTCCTGCTCTGTTCTGTCTGGACGAGGCTCGTGCTCTGTGCTCTATCTGTGAGTTCTCTCAGCACCGAGACCACACTGTGGTGTCTGTGGAGGAGGCAGTGTCTGGGTTAAAGGAGCAGCTACAGTCGGAGCTAAAGCCTTTGACTGAACAGAGAGAGCAGGCCTCGGCCTTACAGCGACAGTATGAGGAAGTGCATGTTCACTCGGAGAGGCAGGCAGAGGCGTGTGCACGTCACATCAGGGAGACCTTTGAGCGACTCCACCGGTTCCTACAGCGAGAGGAGGAGCTGAGGCTGACAGCTCTGAGGGAGGAGCGGAGCAGACAGCTTCACACCATGGACTCAGAGCTGGAGAAGGTCAGGGAGCTGCTGTCCACTCTGAACAAGAACATCTCCACTGTGGAGCAGCAGCTGAAGAGGGAACACATGGACTTTATCAGACAGTACTCACACAGTCAGAAAAGCTCCCGCTCACTCCTCTCACAGCCAACACTAAGACTGGGCCCAGGACTCCTGATAAACCAGGCCACAGTCCTGGGCAACATGGGCTTTAAGGCCTGGGAGAAGATGAGGAGCCAGGTCCACGACCGCCCAGTCATTCTAGACCCAAACACTGCAGGCAGATATCTCTATATGTCTGAGGATCTGAGCGGAGTGAGAAACGGAGAAACTAAACAACAGCTCCCTGATAATCCAGAGAGATTCAGTTTCTATGCAGATGTTCTGGGCAGTGAGGGGTGGAGCTGTGGCTCACACCAGTGGGACGTGGAGGTGGGAGACCATCCGAGGTGGACCATAGGAGTGACCAAAGAGTCTGTCGACAGGAAGGGAGAAAGACCTGTAACTCCAAAACATGGAATCTGGTGTTTATTTCATAGAGATGGAGAATACACCGATGTTGTTGATAAAAAACTGAATCTTAAGCTCAGACCTGAGAAGATCCGAGTGCGTCTGGATTATGACAAAGGGAAAGTGTCTTTCTACAACACTGACGACATGTCTCTGATCTGCTCTCACACAGACAGATTCAAGGAGAAAATCTTCCCTTATTTTTATATTGGTCGAGCTGGTGACGCTAAAACCAAAGAGATTAAAATATGTCCCTATGTCCCTAGTTTTTAACCTTGTACCAATTTGTTTGTTTTTTTGTCTGGGACAATAAACATACATTAGACTCATGCACGTAAACACACCACACCAGATTGTAGCCTTGGGCTAATTTCCATCCCCCATGTGCACTCTCAGACACACTGTCATTCATCCTGACCTATTGTACATGTTTTTAGTGGTGGGGAAACCTGAGGAAGCTTACACAGACAAGAGGAGAACATGCAAACTCCACACAGAAAGGCCCCGTCCAGGTGGGAATCAAACCCGGGACCTTTTAGCTGTGAAGTACAAGCTCTAACTAATCTAACAAATTCTGGGACTGGTGTTTTTTTTTTAATAATCCTGTAATTTCCAAACACATGATTTACACTGACAACGTCAAATATCAAAATACCTGATGACTGATGAGGTTTTAATATATGGGCTGGGAAAGGAGTACAAAATTTGTACAATTTATACATAGATAACACTTTTGGTTCCTTTGAACAGCTGGTGGAAAAATTTGATATTTCCAAGTCACAATTTTTTAGGTATCTGCAACTGAGAAAATGAGTTTGGTCTAATTCTGATTGCTTCCCTATGTGTCCCTCTCGTTCACTGGTGGACGAACTTTTGGACTTTTGGACAGACACCAAAAAAGTTTTAAGCAGGATCTACTCTCTGCTTTCTTCTTACCATGAGACCAATCTGGAGGATCTTAAAAGGAAATGGGAATCTGATTTGAATGACACTATATCAGACTCAGTGTGGCAAAAAGTCATACAGAACATTCATTCCTCTTCGGTTTCACTTAGACATGCAGTTGTGCAGTTTAAAGTGGTGCACCGACTGCACTGGTCTAAAGACAAGCTGTCCAAAATCAAGTCTGACCTGGATCCTTCATGCAACCGTTGCGGACAAACACCTTTGGACTTGCCCAAGACTTTGTGGTTACTGGCTTTCTATCTTCGAAGCTTTTTCCAGCATTTGTGGGACATCAGTGCGCCCCTGCCCTCTGACTGCTTTTAGTATGATTGCCTTTTGGTCACTGTTAGCTCGAAGACTTATTTTGTGCAAATGGAAAGATCCGTGCCCTCCAACATATGGCCATTGGATGAGAGAGGTTATGGGCCACAAACATTTGGAAAAGATCAGATACACCCTTAAAGGTCATACTGGTACATTTTATGAGCAATGGTTGCCATTTATGCAATATTTTGAAAGTATATCTGCTGACAAACTTATTTAAGCTGCAAAGTACTGTAATGTACAAATTAGTATTCATCGTTTTGATCCGTGGGAGGGGGGACTTTTTGTTTGTTTGTTTTTATTTGTTTGTTTAAATGTATCAAAGTAGGTTTTAAAAAACAATAAAAAGAAGTTGATCAAAAAAAAAAATCAAAATACCTTAAATAAAACTTTAACGATCAAAGGTAAATTTTATTGTCGTTATTTTTCACTTTTGTTTCTAAAGCTCCTATTCATTGGTTTCAAGTGGTTACAACCGCAATTAGGAAAAAAAACAAAAAGCTCTATTATTTCCTTCTCTGTAACAAGTAACTTATCACATCTTCTCTCACACACCTGCTTTACACTTTGGTTTAGAGAATGCAACATTGATCTAAAACAGCTGAAACTAAATATCCAGTAGCTTCACTTCCTGATCCTCCGAGCTACTGGAGAAGATTCAAAGATCAATCAAAGATGCGCTAACGGCTCGAAACACAGCTCCAGGTCTGTTTTTGATGAGAGAACAACCGTCACAAGAGAAACTGTGGTAAAACCGCTGATAAACCCCCCTGTAGTGAAAAGACGACTTGTATTTCATCACTTAAACATTAGTGTTAGTATCATCCGCTTCACACTGAGCAGCAGGAATGTTCCTCACATGATGCCGTTTCCGTTCCCGTAGGCCTGGTCCTTCTCCTGCAGAGGCTGGATGTTGATGTAAAGATCTTTGATTTCTTTCCTGATCGTTCGAACGGCCGCTGTCGACATGTCTTTAGCCAACTGTGGACACAAACCACGAGATTAACGCTGCGTTACTCGCTCACATTCACACATGACACAAGTTCAGGTTCTACCTCCGATGTTTCCAGGTGACTTTAGGCTCCATTTTGCACAAAGTGGAAGAAAATATCATTTAAAAGCATCGGTTTGGGGAAAAACTTACAACTACTACTAAACTGCTTTACTATTTTTCACTTTCATGACATTAGGACTCCCTGCCTTATCAGGGTGTGCTTTTACTTTGAAACACAGGACCCTGGACTCCGCTTCTCTTGTTTTATTTTGAAAGACAAAAACTCTACAGTTAAATATTTCAGTATTATCTGCTCTTGTGTTTCTGAATGTGAGCCGTCGTCTTAATGTCATGTGGTGAAAGTGGTGTTCAAGACAAAGCTCCCTCAGAGGACATTGAAGTTCTATTTCATATAATCCTAGTCTATTACCAGAAAGTCAAACTACAGGAATCTCCAACCAGTCCTTTCTAGGTCGCCAAACGTCTACATTTCTACACACGCTTGACTCACATTTTAGACGCATTTTCTTTTTGTTCTGAACTCAAAACTGCTGAGCCCAAACTGCAAACATTCGGATCATATAGTAAGATAAGAGAACAAACCTTAAGTAATTTTCTTTAAACTGATTTTGTGTCTGTATTTGGGTCATTCCGCCAAAACGGTGCCTTTTGCGCCCCAAGAAAACAAACAGCCACAACTACTGTAACAACGGCTGTAACTTTGAAGAGCAGGCGTCTGTAGAAGCTAGTTAGCATGTCTGCTCTTACTTTGAAATCCAGTAGTTATAAGCCGAATGCCCATCTCGCGTCGCCCGTTGTATTATGGGTAATGGAATCTCTTTCGGCTACAAAACAGTATTGATAGTTAGCGTAAAGCAATGAAGAAAGCTCTGATTTGGACCGTTTTCACCGCTGGAAAGCTGATGATATAAAGTGCTTTTGTCGCACCGTGGAGCTTGTTGCGATATTAGCATAAAGTCTATTTTTAAAACCTCGGCTGCAAACGGAGATAAACAGAAACTGAAAGAACTGAACGGTTCATATGTAGAGATGCTTCATTAGTGATGATCAGTCCTTGTGAGTTGGAATAACTATGAGAGAAAAACATTTCTGACCCTCGAAAGCGACTGTTGGACAAAGTGCAGGGTCTGAAACTGTGGCCTCAAGTCGCCAATATTCAGGACATTTAAAGTGAGTGAGAAATAAACACGTCGGCTAGCTCTTTTTTTTTTTTTGTCAACAAGAAGGTGGACAGTAAAAAAAATCTTTTTTTTTTTATTGTGACCAAAGAAATCCACGTACACATATAGGCTATGCCTCTAAATTCACGTTATTTGTATTTTTTTACGAGTGATCTGATGGTACAACATGGCTAATCGATCGTTAATTTGACAGATGGAAATGTATCCACTATATTTAACATCAACACCGTTTTGAAGCTTTTCCCTGTGATTTCAAGACGAATTTAAATGATTTAAAAAGTGGCGGTGTCTGTGTCAGGCTGATCCCAGATCCACTATGGTCCCCTATGGTCCCCTATGGTCCGCTATGGTCCGCTATGGTCCGCTATGGTCCGCTATGGTCCGCTATGGTCCTCTCCTGCCCACGGAGCTGCCGTCCTGACTTTTCCCTCACTTTCAAGATATTGACAACATAAATATTTGCAAGAAATGTCACTTGAGACTTATAGTCTTTAAACCAATGCCCGTAAGACTTATAATTCACAGTTATGGCTCAATACACTTCAGTGTTCTCGCTCCACTAGCTGAACTCGCTCACACATTTCAATGGCGAGTGGTTTGTTTGGGCTGAAATTAGGAGCCTGATTGACCCACGCATGCACAGTCGAGATGGGCATTCGGCTTATTACGCATGTGCTCTTACATTGAAAGGCAGATGATTTGATTAGTCTTGATCTTGTAGATAACGTGTGTTATTGACGGCATGTGTGCTCTTACTTTGAAAAGCTGGATTCAATAGTCATCTGTGTGTGCTTTTACTTTGTAAGGCAGGACCCCGGCGACGAAGGCTCTCCCGTAGATCTTTGTGATGTTTCCTCTCTCCGTCATCACCACGGGCTGCAGCTCCTTTACTGGGTTCACCGTGACCAGCACCTCCCCTCCGCCTTTAGGGAAGAACCCCCTGGGAGCACATTGAGGGCGACAAAGAGCACATTTAGAAACAAATGACAAATCTTTAACTCAAACACGAGGATTTTCATACCTCATTTTTATGTCACAGTCGAAATTAACGCCAAACTTTTCTACGATTGGTTTAAAGATCTGAAATTAAAGAGAAAACTCGAATGAGTCCATGATTTGAGAAGTGTTTTGTGGTCAGACGGAGCAGAGGGCTCACCTTGACCGTGTAGTCGATCTGCGGAGCCATCTCTGCGTTGGTTCCTCCTTTGAGGCAGATCTTAGAGTTTCCGTTGGCGAAGAGAGCGCAGGGTAAAGACACCTGCATCAGGAGACACACGCTCCTGCAGCGGAGAGAGAAATACAAATACAATAACGCTCACGTCCTCACACGTTTCCTTCCCTCTCTGCTGTTCACCCTCTCCCCGTCTCTAACGTTTTAGTCCCGCTCTTACCCGGCTGTATGCGTGTCCGCCGTGTAGTTCCCGGCCTGGATCTTGCTGGGATTGAAGCTGATGTCTGTAGAGCTCAGTGCTGCCCCCTGCAGGGTCCCGCCACAGAGCTCTGAGACCAGCTGCAGTCCACTCAGGTGCTGCGCTCTGAATAAGAGAGACAGATTATATAACTTCAAAAGCCTGTGTTTGCCTTAAAGCTGTGACGCTGATGCATTTCTGCAACAGAACTACAGAAATGAATAACTACTGGATCTTATTTGAAACTAAGCTATTCACGTACTGACAGATGCTGCTAACTCATATGTTATTGATGCTGTTGTGAAGCACGAGCGCTAACTGCTGCGCCACCACGCTTTCATCCCTGACTTCTGATTCTTGGAGGCAATACTGATATCTTTATCAAAATGGGCCAAGAAGTAAATTTGTAACAATATATAGTAATACTGAAAAAAGTCAGAAGACATTGATTTCTGTGTTCGTCTCTTTATTATGTTGGTCTCACATTATTTAATGCTACAGGGTTCCCATGTCTATATTGATGTGACATTATTATGGTGCGTTTATAAACTGCGTGTACTTTATCGTGTCTCTTGTGGATACGTGGTCTATATTCAGTGCAGTGAATGGCATTTTAATGAGAGGAACTCACATTTAACTTCAGCCTTGCGCCTGTCCTCTCTCACATGTCCTTAGCTCCTCATAGATGTTGTGTTGTTTTGCATATTTGTAAATTTTGTAAATAATGTTGGATAGATTATCCTCACATTAAGAGGATGGTCACGTGACCACCTCCTGTGATTAGTATTTAAAAGGAATAGGCCACAGTTTTTACAAAACAGCCTTAAAATATAGTTCCCCTTTTTATCTGCTTAGAAAATCCATATTGTTTAATTTAGCGTAATTTTACTTTATTGTAAGACTTCATGTAACCATATTTAAAAAAGGAAAATGTGAAGAGCTTGGTAGCTTCCATCTTCACCTGATTTGGAGTTATAGAGGAGCAGAGGCTAAATGCTAACACCGTCTGTGCTGTGTTTACGTGACTGAGGACACGCGTGAAAACGAGACAGGCACACATAAACTCGTCTAAGCTCAGGTAAGAACATGTCTCAGAATGTAAAAACAGTGGCCTGTTCCTTTAAAGCCAACCGGTGCCACTTTTTAATGTGATACCCTGAGGAAGACCGACCTGCAGTAAAAGCACGTCGACATCCAAATGCTAAATAAAGCATAACTGTTAGTCAGAGTGCCCTGGATGCTCTTTTATCGGTTTTATATACTACAGAATATGGTAGAGAGAATCTGAATATAAACTTTAGTGGAAGGGGCGCAACAGTTTCCTTTGTTTAACAAAACACATATTCAAAGTTGTGCGACTCCAGTGTTGGTCAGAAGCAAAAATTGTAATGAAAATTCCACCTTTCTAATGTATTTCAAATATAGAAACACATTTTTTGTGACCATTTTACCAAATAAACACAAGCACTGAGCTCCACTTTTAAAGGCATAACACTGGTAATGGATCAACTGGGCTCGTATAAATTCGAGAAGTTTCATAAATAACATAATTCATGTCTCTATAGATGTTTTAGGCCGATGATGTAACACTTTTGTCCGATAAAGTAGAAGTAACGTCGGGATACAGTTTGTTAATGGCTCGGCTTTGTTAATTCATCTGGAACAAAGTCTGGTCGCCTGTCTATTCACAGACGCTACACTTTGATGGATAAAAAAATAAAATAAAACTCATAGATTCAATAAAGCATAAACAAAGTCTAACTGCAAATGGGATTTAGCCGAATGTGTGGCTAAAATATGCACTTTAATGATCGAGTACTTTTGTAAACATCTACTGTTAAACTTCGCATTGTTTTCCAAGACGAATAGGCTAACGTTAGCATGCTAGCCGCTGAGGCGCACTCACTTCAGCCCCGGTTGGCTTCTGCCCGCTCGGATTTTGGTGATTTTTATCGGTGATCCGGTGATGCAGCTCAGGGCCGCTGATATCCTCAAAATCTGTCCGCCCTGTGAATGAAAACAACGGAGGAAATCAGAGAAAGGCAGCGACAATGGGAGAAAGTGAAGCTAGGCAAAGCTAGCTGCTGCGGCTAACACCGGTGTATTCAATTGAATTAATCGGAGTTAGCATGTTAGCATTAATGATATCTTCCAACTTTCCCCACTTTTTGTTCATTAAATAAGCCGGTTTTGTACTCACTCCTTCCATGACACTGCCGTCGATCTCTACAGCCGCTGAGTCCATTTTAAATCGAATAAATCTCTTAAATAAAGTCCGTGAAAGCTTCAGAGTGGCGCTTGCTCCTACGCAGTTTGTGTTTGCGGCGCTCGTCTGCTTCCGGGGGGAAGTTCAGACAGTAACAAAAACAATGCGCACTTTCGACAAATACCAAATTTAGGGGCTTTTAACGCCGTTGTTGTTTATAAATAAATACAGCTGTACATTGTAATAAAAAATAACAAAAAATATTAGCGAATAAAATTTAAATTCTCTGCATGTATTTTACTTGCCCCGCCCACATACCGGAAGCGTTCCCGTTCTGGCGAAGCGCTCATGTTTTTAGCTCGGGCTAAAGCTAAACTAAGGTTTGTAAAATGTGCAAAAACCAGACTCTGAGAGCTTTGGTGACGGAGCGGCTGACTGCGGCTGCGGAGGAGATCTTTGCACTGGTGGAGAGGACGATAGCGGAGTATGAGGAGGAACTGTGTCGCTCCAAAGAGGAGAACCAGAGGAAGCAGCAGCTCCTGGACAAGGTTCTAGACCCGAGAGTCCTGCAGAACCAGGGATTCGTGGAGACTTCAGAGATTAAAGAGGAGCCAGAGGAACCGAGTGTAAAACAGGAGGAAAAGCAGCTGCCGGTGTAGGTCTCTACTCAATCACACTAAAACATAATATTGTGTCTATTATTCAATGAAGGTTCTTGAGTCGTCTTCTGTACTCTGTAGTTGAAGTTTCAAACGTTTCACCTCTTATCCAAAAGGCTTCGTCAGCGACACTTGCAGCTCAGATATAGATCACCGGGAGGAGCTCCGCTTGGCTCAGCCCCTCCTCAGGTAAACATCTTTGTAGTTCTAAGTCCTAACAACCTAACTCACACCTCAGTGTTTCAGTCTGAACGACCCTCAGCTGATCACTGCAAATTACCCGCCTCTCTGACCTGGGCTGAGTGTTACCTGGTCTGCGAGCTGAGCCTAGTGCACTGACGAAGCCTTTTGGATGAAGAGGTGCAAATGTTCGACTCAACCTTCACTGAAGATGGACGACGCCTGTACCACTGAGAGCCTACACAGACACTGTGTCTATGAGTCAAAGGAAACAAATCAACTTACGACACCAAACTTGACTCAAATGCGTCTTTTTGTCTTCCAATCCAAATACGCCATGATCTCGCCCCTTTCATAATAATAATAATGCCTTTAATTTATTAAGCACGTTACATACAAATAACTTAAAGTGCTACAAATGACAGAGACAAATAAAAAGGGAAGGCAGGGTGTTTCACGATGTAGGGCGGCTGCTTGAAATGCTCCCTCCCCCACTGTCTCCTGAGAGGTTTGTGTTTGTGGCCCGGAGTTGTCTGGTTGTGATACCAGAAGTATAAAACCAATGCATTATTGTTATTATTATTACTATAACCTCCCGCATTTCCACCTCCACGCAGACGGAGATTTGAGCTTTAGAGGTATTATGCTTTTTTCAATCACATGGCACCAGTCTATATCACACTACAATGATGACCAAACCTTCTGTTGGTCTGTAAATGCAGTAAATTAGAATAACTGCCTTGTATAAAATGTCTCTCTCAAAATGGCTGTAGTGAATGTCTTGAAATAGGCCTCTGTCTCTTTAAGAACCTCTGACCCTTTCCGACACGCCCCCTCCACACGCTGTCTGTGGCATCAGTGGGGAGGGGGTTCTGCTGAGGGGCAGTGGTTGGTTACTCGGCTGGTGACGAAAGCTCGGAGGCGTCTCCAGGAGGTGGGGGCGTTCCTAGGAGGACTCAGGCAAACCCATCCCTAAAATGGCCGCCATCAGAGTTTTTACAGATTACTCAAAAATACGTGAATGTGCCAAGGCAACACTTCAGGCATGTTTTTAATGAGGGAATGACATAATAACATGATGTAAAGCTTGAAAAAGTTGATTTTGCATAATACCCCCCCTTTAAAATTTATCTGGAATTTTACTTAGTTATATTAGAATGGTAGGTAGATTTGGCTTCAGTTTTGAGTAGTGTTTCTGATTATTCCAGATGTCATTTTTTTACAGGCCAGTTTTGAAATATGGCCTTTTTTGGAAGTGATTTGACATTTAATAATTGTAACGTAGTATGAGGTGAAGATGGAGATTTTCACAGTGGGTGAATGATGCTAGGATCGACTCCAGGGTTTCCGTTAACTGGCTGTTTGGCAAGTAAATGGCCGGTAAATAAAGTCTGACAAGAAAAACTAGGAAAATGGGCTAAATACAAAAGCTGGGCCTATTTCACCTGACTCAGTGATTGGTTTTACAAAGTGTTTTTGAGACAGGTCTAAATCCTGTTACAAAAGGCTCTATATTTCGATCAAAAGGTTGAATTTACGCCTTTGTGTTTTTCTTCTTTTACAAAGCGCAGTTGAGGCCCTGGAAATGAAAGTTGTTGTATCATAAGGTCTTCTAGTAATGATGCTAATATGTTCTTATAGCCAGACCTTTATGTTGATTTCGTACCTGACAGTTTCAGCTACATCTGTGGCCTTCCTGGTCAGCTGATTTAAAGGGACTTTGTTTGGTATTTTCCTCCCCCTACATTTTCCAGCCATGTCCTAATGTGTAGAATGAGCCCAGATCTGTTCACCACAACTGCCTCTAAAATCCTGCACTGTCACAGTGTTATAGAGACTGCAGTTACACGTATGACCTGAGGTGGCAGTAGTGAGTATAAAATGGCCAACTTGCATCTAGTCTCTTTAAACAGTTTTTTAGCTTTATCTTCTTGCTTGTAGTAGCAGGCTGACAGCGCCATCTGCAGTCCGACCTCTTAAGAACTGTGGACACGAAACTGTCAGGTACGAAATCAACATAAAGGTCTGGCTATAAGAACATAACAGTGTGAATTATGCAGTTTTAATGCAGAACGCGGTGTCAAGAACAGAACATCACGACCTGCAACGAAGTGCATTAAACACTAATAATCCGTTTATACTGAAACTGAATCCTGATTTTTTTTTTTTTAAATTCAAATTCCCGGGAAGGAGTTATTTCCCTTTTTAAGCTGATTTACAAACTCCTGATATAGAACGGGATTTAACCCCTTAACTCCCACCTGAACCGAGCACATTTTCTCCAGTTTGGCTTTACCCCAGTCCAAAAGCTTCTGGGAAAAAAGCTGTGAAAATAGCAACAAAACTGAGACGAAAACAATGATGGAAATGGGACAAAAAAGTGAGAAAACATTGACAAAAAAGTGACGAAAAATTGATGAAAAAGTGGCAAAAATGTCACAAGAAATTGACAAAAAATGGACGAAAAAATGACAAAAATGTGACAAAAAAATGACAAAAATGTGATGAAAATGTGACAAAAAATTACAAAAATGTGAAATTACAAAAAAATGACCAAAATATGATAAAAAATTGACGAAAAAATTACAAAAATGTGACAAAAAATGTGACAAAAAATGACAAAAAATTGACAAAAATGTGATTAAAAATTGACGAAAAAAGGACAAAAATGTGACAAAAAATGACAAAAATTTGACAAATAATGACAAAAATGTGATTAAAAATGGACGAAAAAAAGGACAAAAATGTGATAAAAAAATTTATGAAAAAATGACAAAAATGTGATAAAAAATTGACCAAAAAAATGACAAAAATTGACAAAAAAATGACAAAAATTGACAAAAATGTGACAAAAAATGACAAAATTTTGATTAAAAATGGACAAAAAAATAACAAAAATGTGATTAAAAAATGACAAAAAAATGCAAAAATGTGACAAAAAAAATGACAAAAAAATGACAAATATTTGATAAAAAATTGACGAAAAAATGACAAAAATGTGATAAAAAATTGACGAAAAAATGACAAAAATGTGTCAAAAAAATAACAAAAAAATGACAAAAATGTGACAAAAAATGACAAAAATTTGACAAAAAATGACAAAAAATTGACAAAAATGTGATTAAAAATTGACAAAAAAAGGACAAAAATGTGATTAAAAAAATTGATGGAAAAATGACAAAAATGTGACAAAAAATGACAAAAATTTGACAAATAATGACAAAAATGTGATTAAAAATGGACGAAAAAAAGGACAAAAATGTGATAAAAAAATTTATGAAAAAATGACAAAAATGTGATAAAAAATTGACCAAAAAAATGACAAAAATTGACAAAAAAATGACAAAAATTGACAAAAATGTGACAAAAAATGACAAAATTTTGATTAAAAATGGACAAAAAAATAACAAAAATGTGATTAAAAAATGACAAAAAAATGCAAAAATGTGACAAAAAAAATGACAAAAAAATGACAAATATTTGATAAAAAAATTGACGAAAAAATGACAAAAATGTGATAAAAAATTGACGAAAAAATGACAAAAATGTGTCAAAAAAATAACAAAAAAATGACAAAAATGTGACAAAAAATGACAAAAATTTGACAAAAATTGACAAAAAAAGGACAAAAATGTGATTAAAAAAATTGATGGAAAAATGACAAAAATGTGACAAAAAATGACAAAAATTTGACAAATAATGACAAAAATGTGATTAAAAATGGACGAAAAAAAGGACAAAAATGTGATAAAAAATTTTATGAAAAAATGACAAAAATGTGACAAAAAATGACAAAAATTTGATTAAAAAAATTACGAAAAAATGACAAAATGTGACAAAAATTTGACTAAAAATGACAAAAAATGACAAAAATTTGATTAAAAAAATTACGAAAAAATGACAAAAATGTGACAAAATGTGACAAAAATTTGATTAAAAAAATTACGAAAAAATGACAAAAATGTGACAAAATGTGACAAAAATTTGACTAAAAATGACAAAAAATGACAAAAATTTGACAAAAAATGACAAAAAAATTATGAATCTGATGACGTGAGGAAAAAGATCCTCTCGGTCAGTAAACATTAGAATTCTCACTGACCATGGTGTAAAGGCCTTCAGGAGAAACCACAAAAAAAAGAGGTTTGTAAATCTGTGACTGTTTATTTTCCAGATCAGCTTCTGAGTTCAGCCCAGTCAGTGTGAAGATCGAAGAGTTCTCATTGTTTCAACAAAGACAAACTGAGCACAGAAGAGCGGGCGAGGGACAAACTGAGCCCTCGTCAGGCAGCGATGACGGAGAAGAAGCTCACGCCAGCTCTTACACCGAGACGAGGGCCACTGTCGATAACGGAGACGAGTCAGGAGCTGATCAAGGAGCGGAGACGGAGATTTGGAAGAGATTTGGAAAGGGACCGAATCGAACAGGAGTCCACGAAGGAGAGAGACTTTTCAGCTGTGATGTCTGTGTAAAAACATTCCCTCGACAAAGTCACCTCCTGATGCACATGAGAACACACACAGGAGAGAAACCTTTCAGCTGTTCGGTCTGCAAGAAAGAGTTTGCGGCGAGATCGAACCTCCACACACACATAAGGATGCACACGGGAGAGAGACCTTTCAGCTGTTCCGTCTGCGAGAAAAGGTTTTCCCGAAAGTGCACCCTTAAAGAGCACAAGAGGACCCACACGGGGGAAAAACCTTACAGCTGCTCCTTCTGTAAGAAACAGTTTGCGGTGAGATCGAACCTCTGTGCACATGAAAGAACGCACACGGGAGAGAGGCCTTTCAGCTGCTCCGTCTGTGAGAGAACGTTTCTCCGAAAGCGCCATCTGGAGGAGCACAGGAGAACACACGCAGAGGAAAAACCTTAGAGCCGTTCACTCTGTCACTCCCAGCGAACACGAGAGGAGCCGCCTCAGGACCTGCAGAACATTGTGACTGCTTTTGTTTCATGTGGATTGTCCGAGTAATAACGGAGATATATCACTTTTATTTACTGTATATTTTCGGGTTGAGATGCTTTTAATCTGTAAAGCACTTTGTGTTACATCTTGTATGAAAAGCGCTTTATAAATAAAGCTTGATTTGATTTGAATATTTATTTTATATATTTTATAAGTATTTTAAGGCCTTAAATGTAAAAATCTATGGCTTTGTCATTTCCAAAAATGTGGAAACATTAAAGGTGCATTATGCAACTTTTTATACAAATAAAAATAGTTGATATTTATGTGTATTTGACTTTGTTGTGACCCTGCGGCTGTGAGGTTAGTTAAGGTGAGTTATTTGGCTAAAACCTCATGGAAAGTGTTTAAAGGAGCTGTCCCCGATTTTACTTCTAGAAATGGAATGAAAATTATTTTATTCTCCTTTAGTATAATGTGAACTGTAAACGTTTGTGGGGAAAACAGAGGGCAACAAATTACTAAACATTTGTATCAATTTAGTGAACTTTCAGGCTGTAGCGTTTTCGTGAGCGTGACCCTGAAAAGTGACCCTGAAAAGTGACCCTGTAAGTTTCAAAATGTGCCCATAAACGTGTCCCTGTAAAGAATTTGGATTCTGCAAATATATTAGGAATGTTTCGAATGAGTTTGGTCCATAACTAACACTTTAATTTAGAGGCTTCCTCTTTCATTGTTTGCAATCAAAACATCAGGTTTAGGGCCTTTAAGTGAATCAAATATTTACATTTTCCTTTCAACTTTTTCCAGTTAAAAGTAGAAAAACGTCTGGTGCCTCTAATGTCAAAGATCCAGTGAGAACCACCAGCTATTCCTTTTTTTGTTTATCCAGTGCTACCTGTTATGGGGCTTCCCCTGCAGGGTCTTTAAGGCCCACCATGAGGGACCCAGATCCCACTTTGAGAACCACTGAAGGAATGGAATAACATGTGGATATTTGACAAACTGGGCAAAATAATTGAGAAAATTTAACAAAATTAATCCAAAAAATGATAATATGCAGCTGCAGGAGCTTTGGACCAATGGTTCCCCATGAATTTATGAAACAAAAGATTAGAACATTTACATTTAAAGCTGCACTAAAAAAAACTCACCTTTGCTTTTCCTCACAGTGACGTCTACGATCCTCCAGAATCTAACCTGGAGTGACTCATAAAGCCACTGAGTCACTAAAAAATATACACAAATATGAATTATTATTTGGAATAACATGGAACACCTGTAAGGCTTTTCAGTGACATTAAGGCTTTAAGTCCTTTAATGACTCTGAAACACTGGGGGGTCATTTGTCATTAACGTTACTGAAAAAGTGAGGTTTAAATAGCTGTGCGGTACCACCGTAGAGGGACAGGTGGTCTAAACCAGGGGTGCCCAAAGTGGGGCCCACGGGCCATATTTGGTCCGCCGCCAGCAAAAATATTTTTCCTAGGATAGTTGGTATACGGTGGACATTCATCATCCAATCAGAGACGTATTAAAATTAGGCACCGCCCACTATCCTTAAGGTTAGTGGCTCAGGCGGGGTCAGGCTTAAGCTGATTGGTTGATATATCTGCACGACTTTCACTCTCTTGACTTGTGACTGGTTGATCTACCAACTATCCTAGGAATAAAAAATATTGTCGCTGCCGCCAGAGGGTGACTTACTTTTGCGCTGCATCTGGTTTTTACAAACTCTCTCCCATTCATTTTCAATAGTAAATATGGATGCAGTACACATTTTGGCCACCAGCGTCAAATTGGGGGCGCTGTTTCACTCCTTTCACATATAAGGAAACACTGTTGTGGTGTTTTCCAACTTTTATTGCAAAGGCACGTGTTGAAAATTGACTTATAAAAGAATTGATGCTAAACTGACACTTTCAAAATGATCTAATGTGGCATTTTATTTGAGTTAAAGGTTCAATATACAACTTTTTTTATATGGAAAAAAAAGTTGATATTTGTGTGTGTCTGACCTTGTAGTGACCCAGCGGCTGCATGAGTGGTGGGTATTTAACTTTCCATCACAGTGGTCGATAGAACGCTACAGGATCAGTTATTTGGAAGGTTTTCACTGCTGACGGACCCTCTCACCAGATGTCCTCCAAAACCATTGATCCTGGAGCAATGTAGAGACCCCCGTGATCAAAAGCCGCTGGGTCACTACAAGGTTTGTTTCATTCTGTTCCGTTCACTCAGTCTTAAACCATACAGAATGGACGTAATCGTTTGTAAGTTCAACTTTATTTGCAGACATGCTGGAACACACGTACATGCTACTGCAGCCTGCTCTTAACCCGGTGTGCGAAAAAAAAATGACAAAAATGTGACAAAAAATGTCAAAAATTTGATTTAAAAAATTGATTAAAAAAATGACAAAAATGGAAAAAAAAATGACAAAAATTGACAAAAAAATGACAAAAATTGACAAAAATGTGACAAAAAATGACAAAATTTTGATTAAAAATGGACAAAAAAATAACAAAAATGTGATAAAAAAATGACAAAAAAATGCAAAAATGTGACCAAAAAAATGACAAAAAAATGACAAAAATGTGATAAAAAATTGACCAAAAAATTACTAAAATGTGACAAAAAAGTGACATAAATATGACAAAAAAAATGACAGAAAAGTGACAAAAAAATGACAAAAATGTGCTAAAATTTTGACAAAAAAAAAAGAATTGACGAAAAAATGACAAAAAAGTTACAAAAATAAGTTGAATACCCAACGACAAAATGATGGGAAAAAAATCTGATGACGTGAGGACAAAGATCCTCTCGGTTCAGGCGGGAGTTAAGAGGTTAAACCCTAACAGTTGCAGAAAAAGTCGCATGACGATAACAAAACCCACCACTAGGGGGCGCGTTCTCGCAGATGATTAACCCCAGCGGCGCAGTCCGAGTTCAGGAAGTGACTTTTCATCTTTCACTTTGACAGAAGAATCCCCGGCGGCAGAAACTGCAGCGGTTTGACCCTCGGAGCTGCGTAAGTGTCTCTCACTTTAAAAAAAAAACTTCTAAAACTCTTTAAACTATAAACAGAACTGAATCTGACGGGCAGTGTTGTTTCCCTGGTAGAGAAACTTCTCCAGGAGTTTTCTCTTTTCCACAGAAACACAGAGGAAGAAATGTGCGCGTGACAAACGTGACAGTGAGCGTTAATGATCAATTATAAATCTGTTTATGGACATTTGATTTAAGCGGAGGCGCTGCAGCTCAATGGGAAACAAGAGAAACAAATGCATGGCAATTTAGTTTTTTCATACATGGATAAAGCCAGGTTTAAATGTATGGACTTATTTTGTTGATACATTAGTTACTAAGATTTGTTCAGAGGGATGTTGGATCTTTTTGTTTGTGGTTCAAAGGAATTATATCAATGTTTCGTCGACTAAAACTAAATTAAAAGTTGTTTTTGAGACTAAAACTATCACTAAAATGTCTAGATACTTTCATTGACTTAATGAAAATGAAAAGAGCATTGTTTGAAACAGATCATTTCAATTCTCTGCCAAAGGAGCAGGATTATAATACATGTTATAAATGCAAAGTCGACTAAATTTACATGTAATGTTAATCGACTAGACTGAATGTCGACTAAAGCTAAATTAAAATATGTGTCAAAATGAACACTGAATTACTGAAAATCCCTCTAAAAACCTTCCAAATGTAGTTGAGTCCAAGCCTGTAACGTGTGGACTTGTCTTTCTGAACCCTTGCCTTACAGCATCATCTCTGTCATTACTGAATTTAATCAGAATTGTTTTATTGGCCTTGGTTATAAACAGGTTCAATCTTGCAACATGAAGCATAAAACATATGACTCATAAACAAACTATAAAAACTATAAGACTGTAAACCAGGGGTGGGCAACGTCAGGCCCGGGGGTCAAATCCGGCCCTCCAGGACAGAACGTCTGGCCCCCAATATGATTTAGCGAAATATTATTATGCAAATAAGTGATCAAATACCTGTGAAAGTACTCTAAAAATGTGAGAAATAGTGTATTTTTATAGTGTATTTTTAAATGTCTTTGCAGAACATCCCACATATGATGTAAAACAGTGATTCTCAACGGGTGGGTCGCAAGCCTATTTTCTATCTGAAACTACACAGAAACACACTGGAGTCTGTTAGAATAAATATTATTGGGTTGATCATAATTTCAGTCTTAAAAGCAAATCCACGGCTTGTTCAATAACAACATGTGGTAAATTTTATGCGATTTATGACAAGACCAAGACCACATAGTGCAGTAGAGCAGTGGTTGTTCTCAACCTGGGGGTCGCGAGACAAATTTGGGGGGTCGACAGACCATTTAGATCAGGGGTGCCCAAACTTTTTGTCTCCGAGGCCAAAATGAAAAAGTGCCTGTGAGTCGCGGGCCAAACACGGCGATGTCAAGCACGAAAAACACATATAACTGCAAATTATAAAGCTACTTATTTTATTTACTTTTTATTTTTTCCATTGCCTTTGCATTTGTTTCTATCTATACAAATAACATGCTATATTAAAACAAATGGTAACTATGGCAAAAGCCTAGTTTTAGTAAAGTAAAACCAACAATTGTAGCAATTTAGTGCAAAATGTAAAAAAAAAACACCTGCATCTACAGCACCTACAGTAACTTTACCTCATTCGTTAACTCAACATTAGATTAGATCATTAGATTATTTTGAAAGTGTCAGTTCAGCATCAATACTTTTGCAAGTCCATTTTTAACATATACTGTTGTTGACGTCAACAAACTTTTCAATAAAAGTTGGAAAACTGTGAAAGTTGATGCTACAACGCTCTGTGATTGATAAACACCAAGACACCACAACAGTGTTTCCAAAAGGAGTGAAACAGCGCCCCCAATTTGACGCTGGTGGTCAAAATCTGTACTGCATCCATATTTACCATTGAGAATGAATGGAAGAGAGTTAGTTTTAACCACACGCAGCCCAAAAGTAGGCCACTCTGGTGGGCCAACAGTATTGTTTCGGCGGGCCAAATTTGGCCCGCGGGCCCCACTTTGGGCACCCCTGATTTAGATAAAATAGACATATTTTCATTAGCATATAGTCTAATGTTTCATTGTAGCATTTGTTTGCGATTGTACCAGAGTGCCATTATTTGTTCATAGTTTGATGAGGTTTATTTCAGTCATTTGTTTTTTTTCTTTGTTTTTTAAGAATTATGTTGGCTAATGTTCCTATTTCTCAAGGTGTGGCCCGGACGGAGGGTCACGAACCCCTTTACCGGTCCTAATGGGGGTCGCGGCTCCAAAAGGTTGAGAACCAGTGCAGTAGAGCAGTGCAAATGGCTGGAACAGGTTATTACGTTCATGAAACGGAGTTATTGGGTCTTGTCTTCGTATTGTTCATGAGTCTGATGTTGGAGGGAAAAACACTGTTCATGTGGCAGGAGGTGTGGGGCTGGATGGACCGGAGCTCCTGCCTGAGGGGAGACGGGTGAATAGTCCATGTCCAGGGTGAGAAGGGTCAGCTGTGATCCGACCCACTGGCCTCCGGGTCCTGGACTTGAACAGTGGTGATGGCACCCCAGTGGTACAGGCCTTTCATGCTACACATGGATACCAAACATGGCAATATTTGTGAATGAAGAAGCGTGGGAAAGACCAGGGAGATTCACAGCCATGTTGGGGTTACTTGTTGGAACAAAATCTCACTAAATAAACATTGTAAAGGAAGAGTTTTGGTCTGTTTTGCACTCTGACATTAAAGCAGAATTAAGTAACTTGTTTACTTTAATAAATCCTTCCCGTAGTCCCTCTGGGGGTGATACAAGCGTTAATGGGATGATTGGAGGGTCTTTCATCTCCCCCTGGTGTCTCTGGCCAGAAAACCACACTTTCAACTTTCCCTGCCACTGGGTCGGAGTCACCAATACACACTAATGGAATCACGAAGGAGAAGCTAACAGGCTAACTATGGGCTAGCACCACTTAAACAGTATTTACAGCCAAATTTGAGTGAAAAAACTCATCTCCATTGTGTACTTGGACGAACAATATCCCTCTGTCCCTTTGTCTTTTCTGTCAGCGTAGTATTTACTCTCACCCACCTGCAGTGGCGCTTATGGCCTCTAGGGGCACGAGTTACTTAGTACTGCTTTAAAACTAAGATGTTACAGGAAAAACTTCGTAAAAATCTCAACACTGACCCCCGCGGGATGTTTTAAGTGGAGTAAACCTGCCTTTTCCTCATATTCTCCAGGCGACATGGATTTGAGCGAGTACTTCCAAAGAATCGGCTTCTCCGGGCCCTTCGAGCGGCCGGACCTGCCCACGCTGCGGCGGCTGCACAGGCTCCACGTGATGTCGGTGCCGTTCGAGAACCTGAGCCTGCACTGCGGCGAGGAGCTGTCCATGGACCCGCTCCGGGTCTGGGACAAGATCGTGAGGCGCGGCCGGGGGGGCTGGTGCTTTGAGAGCGGCACCCTGTTCCTGCGGGTGCTGTCGGAGCTCGGGTACCGCGTCACCGTGCTGGGCTCCAGGGTCTACAGCGCTCACTGCAGAGACTACAGGTGAGACCGGGCTAGTCCTATCTCGCAGGCAGGACGTACTTTGTCCACATTGGGAGCTGGGTCTCAGAGGAAATGGCTGCGACCTGTGGAGTCCCCCAGGGGTCGATCCTTGGGCCCCTTTTATTCTATCTGTACAGGCTTCTATCTTACACTGCGTTCCAAATTATTATGCAAATGACATTTTTCTAAGATTTTCTAAACTCTTTACTGTTAGAGGATAATATGCATGTGATTGAAAAAAACTCCCAGTGATAACAGTATTTTTTTCAAGAATAAATATAGTAAACTCAAAATCTACTGTTCCAAATTATTGTGCAACTCATAGTTTCAATACATTTTAAAGCTTGTAGTTGACTAAAAATGGTCATTTGTTGAATTTGTATCATTAGGAGGTCATATTTACTGAAATCAAAAGCT
The DNA here is from genome assembly GCF_951799975.1 of Gobius niger. Lineage (NCBI taxonomy): Eukaryota > Metazoa > Chordata > Actinopteri > Gobiiformes > Gobiidae > Gobius > Gobius niger. The sequence continues at coordinate 36,715,005 of NC_136857.1, forward strand.
ATTTCAATCAAAAACATCTAAACAGGTCAAGTTATATTTTAACATAGGACCTTCTTTGAGCAGCTTCAAAATTCTTAAATCTATTAAACTTGTGACTTCATGAACAGTTTAGGGGAGGCCGGACAGAAGGTTTATGCACAACTGCAGCCTCTGGAGGGTCCTACACCTTGATGTTTGGGGGACTCCAGAGGCGCCAGCAGCTTCAAATACCTGTCTGCTGCTTTGTAGCAGCTGTTCTCTTAATCTGATGTGTTTGTCTGGCAGAAACCGTCCTCATTGTGCCCTTTATCAACACAAATCTCTTAACAGTTCGATGATTACGCTTCATCTTTCATGAAATATCGAATGTTTTCATACCTAGACCAAGGCATTCAACTATTTCATGCTTTTCATCAGCAGAGAGATCCTTTTTCTTTCCCATATTGCTTGAAAATGATGATCTGCATAATAAAGTGGAACACCCTTTTTCATCAGTTTTTCCCTTAACTGGGCTTAACCTGAAACTAATCATCCCAGGTCTCTGACATTCATGTCAGTGATTCAAAGAGCCCCGAGACACGATACCATCCATGAGTTTCATTATTATTATTGTTTTTTTTTACCTTTTTGACACAAAAATACAATTTGCATAATAATTTGGAACGCAGTGTATGCAGACGACACTCACTGACGGCAGGTGAACACGGGCCTGTGAATACAAACATTAAACAGATTAGTTCAACAGCTTTCTCCAACTAACTCTGTCAAAAGTTAGATAATTGTTTTTGGCCACAGAAACAAAGAGAAAGTGTTATCAGTCACCTTGAGTCTATAATGATACAGTATCATTACTTTGACGCACCTTTCTTTTGATAACGTAACAATGAAGAGCCACAAACAGCTCTCTGCACTAAAGAAACGCAGAGCCGGAGAACACGCCTGAACACACCTGTACACACCTGTACACGTGACACAGAGCGGCAGCGCCAGGTCACATGACTCACACACGCTGAGCAACCGCTTTTAGGAAAAGCCCTGATCGCAATGAGGATGTTTGTGCCTTTAATGGAGGAATTGGTCTTAAACGCACACAATCTTATACTTCTATCTTAGTGAGGACACTCATAGACATAATGTATTACCCAGACCCTAAACCTAACCCCAATATTTTAACACAATTCTAACCCTAACCCTAAAACCTCATCTTGACCCTCAAACGTACGTGAGGACCACCCAAAATGTCCTCACTTTCCAAAAAGTGTCCTCACAAAAAAAACTCAAACTGGTCCTCACAATGGTGTAAGTACAAGAACACACTTACACACATACACACACAATCTTGAACTGCTATCTTAGTGAGGACACCCAGACCCTAACCCTGTACCCTAACCCTAAAACCACATCTTGACCCTCAAACAATCCTTCAAATAAGTGAGGACCACCCAAAATGTCCTCACTTTACACAAATGTCCTCACTCTGTTGGTATTAAACTCAAACTGGTCCTCACAATGTCGTAATTATAAGAGCATGCGTACACACACACACACACACACACACACACCCTGCCCTTTGAACACACACACTCAGACACACCCTCGCAGCCCTCACATGTTGGCATCATTTCAGCCTCTTTATTGGACTGATCGTATCTCGTTGCTCTTTGAATGGCCTCGTGTCTGATTTGTTTATAAACGACCTTTGCCTTTCAGCCCCTTTGAAAACCACGTCATCGGGAAGGTGTCGGTGGAGGGGCGGGACTTCATCGTGGACGTGAGCTTCGGCGTCTCCAAACAGATCTGGGAGCCTCTGGAGCTGCAGTCGGGGAAGGAGCAGATCCAAGAGCCCGGGGTTTTCACGCTGACGCAGACGGGCGACACCTGGGCGCTGGAGAAGACGAGCCGGCGCCCTGAGGTGCTCACGCCCGGGTTCGAGGCCAGCGGTTTGGTGCACGTGGAGCTGGCTCGGCCGCTGTATCGCTTCACCCTGGAGCCGCGGCGCCCGGAGGACTTCGCCGAGGTCAACGAGAGGCTGCAGACGGACGTGGCCTCGCTGTTCGTGAACAAGTCCATCGCCTCGCTGCAGAGGGAGGGCGGGGTCAAGGCGCTGGTGGGGCGGGTCTACAGTCACGTGACCTACAGGCCGGACCTGGAGCACGACCTGTACGAGATGAGGGAGGTCCCGGAGGCGGAGCTGGAGCAGCTGCTGATGGAGGAGTTTCACATCAGACTGAACAACCGGCTCAGGACGCCAGAGCGGAAGATGCTCTACAGCGTGTAGGTCAGGGGAGGAACATCAGGGCCTCCAGGGGAGGAACATCAGGGCCTCCAGGGGAGGAACATCAGGGCCTCCAGTGGAGGAACATCAGGGCCTCCAGGGGAGGAACATCAGGGCCTCCAGGGGAGGAACATCAGGGCCTCCAGTGGAGGAACATCAGGGCCTCCAGGGGAGGAACATCAGGGCCTCCAGGGGAGGAACATCAGGGCCTTCAGGGGAGGAACATCTGGGCCTCCAGGGGGGGGACATCAGGGCCTCCAGTGGAGGAACATCAGGGCCTCCAGTGGAGGAACATCAGGGCCTCCAGGGGAGGAACATCAGGGCCTCCAGGGGAGGAACATCAGGGCCTCCAGGGGAGGAACATCAGGGCCTCCAGGGGAGAAGCTCTGGCCCTCAAGGTGATTCTGAGGAATGACTTTGCACGAATCAGAGATCAAAGGCCTGTTAACCTCTTACCCTGAACCGAGTTTGGCTTTACCCAAATCTAAAAGCTTGAAAAAAGTGACAAAGTGCAACAAATAAGAGACAAAAAAAAGCAACAAAAGAGCAATAAACGTGAAAATGTGGCGAAACCAAGACTAAAAAGCAACGAATAAAACAAACAATGAAAAAGCAGCAAAAATACGACAAAATATGTGAAAAATCATGACAGCAATGCCACAAAATCAGTTCTCAGCTTTCAAATGAGGCGTCAACCTGGCCTTTATGATGTAAACCAGGGGTGGGCAACATCAGGCCCGGGGGCCAAATCCGGCCCTCCAGGACAGAACCTCTGGCCCCCAGTCTGATTTTGTGAAATATTATTATGCAAATAAGTGATCAAATACCTGTAAAAGAACTCTAAAAATGTGAGAAAGGTGTATTTTTACAGTGTATTTTTTAAATGTCTTTGCAGAACATCCACTCGGTCACATAGAATGTAAAACATTGATTCTCAACGGGTGGGTCGGGGCTCAAAAGTGGGTCGCGAGCCTAAAGGGAAATTTTTTTTCAATACCTTCCATCTGGAACGACACGGAAACGCACTGGAGTCTGTTAGAATTCATATTATTGGGTTGATTTGATCATAATTTCAGTCTTAAAAGCAAATCTACGGCTTGTTCAGTAAAAACATGTGATCTATGACGCTGTAAACTTTAGATTTGGGTAAAGCTGAACCGGAGAAAATGTGCTCGGTTAAGGCAACCGGTTAAAGTTCTCCATAATGTGAAACATCCAGTCCAGTCCTTTACATTTCTGAAGAACACTGAAGTCCTGCATGACTCACAGCTGAAGATCCAGGACTGGTGACCTTCTCTGTGAACTCGGGGCCTCTGCTGAGATGTTTGTAAAGTGTTCAAAAATCTCAGGACGACTGACTGACGGCAGCATTTCGTCTGTAATCGTAATCGTTGAATGTAATAAATGTGACGCCCCAGAGGCACAATCATAAAGGTCAAGGTGCTTTATTTATCGTTATAGACCGACTGTGCAACGAGTGTCCTCTGCATTCACCTATTGTACATGTTTTTAGTGGTAGGGGAAACATGGGGAGAACATGCAAACCACACAGAAAGACCCCGTCCTGCTGGGAACCAAACCCAGACCTTCTACTGTGATGTTTATGTAATCCTGGGCCGGGTTACAGAGATGGACATGGTACAAATACATGGATCTGTTTGGACTCGTTTATGAACAAACACATTTTATATTTGGGAAAGTTGAAGGGAAAACAAAAACATTTACCAAGCGTTTTCTCAGTCCTTTGGTGGGTTCAAAAATATCACCTGTTTTATATTTGTACAATTAATAGTTAAGTTCTCAACAAAGATACTACAGTAAAGTACAGATCCTCAAAAGCTCTCCTGAAGTACTGCAGTAACTTTGCTTTGTTCTTGCTTAAGCTTTAGGACTGGGGTAGGCAACGCCAGGCCCGTGGGCCCAATCCGGCCCTGCAGCACAGAAGCTCTGGCCCCCAAGATGATTTTGAGAAACATTATTATCCACATAAAAGATCAAATACCTTTTTAAAGTCGCCAAAAATGTCAGAACATCCCTCTTGGTCGTATTTAATGTTAAACAGAGATTCTCCACGGGGGGGTCGGGGCCCTAAAGTGGGTCACGGAACCATTTTCAGTGGGTCGTGAGTCTATAGGGAACTTTAAACCCCTTAACTCCCGCCTGAACCGAGCACATTTTCTCCAGTTTGGCTTTACCCCAATCCAAAAGCTTCTGGAAAAAAGGTGTGAAGATAGCGACAGAATTGAGACGAAAACAATGATGAAGATGTGACAAAAAAGTGAGAAAACTTTGACAAAAAAGGACAAAAAAAAGTGACAAAAAATGACAAAAAAAGACACAAAAAATGACAAAAAATTGACAAAAAAATGACAAAAAATGTGACCAAAAATATACAAAAAATTAGAAAACTTTGACAAAAAAAGTGACAAAAAATGACAAAAAAGTGACAAAAAATGACAAAAAAAGACACAAAAAATGACAAAAAATTGACAAAAAAATGACAAAAAATGTGACCAAAAATATACAAAAAATTAGAAAACTTTGACAAAAAAAAGTGACAAAAAATGACAAAAGTGACAAAAAATGACAAAAAAAGACACCAAAAAATGACAAAAAATGGACAAAAAAAATGTGACAAAAAAGTGAGAAAACTATGACAAAAAAGTGACCAGAAAAATGACCAAAAAATGTGACCAAAAAATGACTAAAAAGTGAGAAAACTGAAAAAAAAGAAAAAAAAAATGACAAGAAAATGACAAAAAAGGACAAAAATTGACCAAAAAAAGCAAAAAAAATTGACCAAAACATGACCAAAAAATGTTACCAAAAATATACAAAAAATTAGAAAACTTTGACAAAAAAAAGTGACAAAAAATGACATGTCAGAACATCCCTCTTGGTCGTATTTAATGTTAAACAGTGATTCTCCACGGGGGGGTCGGGGCCCTAAAGTGGGTCACGGAACCATTTTCAGTGGGTCGCGAGTCTATAGGGAACTTTTAACCCCTTAACTCCCACCTGAACCGAGCACATTTTCTCCAGTTTGGCTTTACCCCAATCCAAAAGCTTCTGGAAAAAAGGTGTGAAAATAGCGACAGAACTGAGACGAAAACAATGATGAAAATGTGACAAAAAAGTGAGAAAACTTTGACTAAAAAGTGACGAAAAATTGACAAAAATGACAAAAAAATGACCAAAAAATGACAAAAAAATGTGACCCAAAAATGACTAAAAAGTGAGAAAACTGAAAAAAAATTGACAAGAAAATGACAAAAAAAGACAAAAATTGACACAAAAAAAAGCAAAAAAATTGACCAAAACATGACCAAAAAATGTGACCAAAAATATACAAAAAATGAGAAAACTTTGACAAAAAAAATTGACAAAAAATGACAAAAAAAAGTGACAAAAAAATGACAAAAAATTGACAAAAAAAGGAAAAAAAAAAGACCAAAAAAATGACAAAAAGCTACAAAAATGAGTTGAATACTCCCCCTCAGCCAAAAAAATCTGATGACGTGAGGAAAAAGATCCATTTAGATGAGCTTTGTAGATCTTAGCTTGAGGCGTTACACTGGCCTACAGGATTTGGGTAAAGCTGAACTGGAGAAAATGCTCTCGGTTCAGGCGGGAGTTAAGAGGTTGATCGATATTTTCTATCTGAAACTGCACGGAAACACTAACTGTGTCTGTTAAAATGAATGTTTTTGGGTCGTTTTGATCATAAATTTCAGTCTTAAAGGGAAATCTACGGCTTGTTCAACAAAAACTTGTGGATAATACAATGTTTTATACGATATATGACAAATGACACTTTTTTTGGGTCCTCGGCTCGTCGTCCGAGGGTAATGGTGGATCCAGAAGAACCACTGATGTAAAACAGTCAGTCCAGTGTTTTTCCTTGAAACCTGCTCCTGGTCTAAACCCTGGACTCTCGCAGACTCCCCGGAGTCCAGGCAGAAACCCGCAGGAGTCCAGGCCTCGCCCACCCCGTCTCCCCCAGTGACCCCCCCCTCCCAGAGAGAGAGAGAGAGAGAGAGAGGAAGTGCCCAAATGCAAAGGTCAGTTTTGTTTCTGTTGAGACTTTGCTTTTTCCTTCTTACTTTTGCCCCGTTATCGAAACATGACACCGTTTCTGTGAGGCTTGAAAACAGTAAACAAACTAAAGCCTTTAACCCCTTAACTCCCACCTGAACTGAGCACATTTTCTCCAGTTTGGCTTTACCCCAATCCAAAAGCTTCTGGGAAAAAGCTGTGAAAATAGCGACAAAACTGAGACGAAAACAATGATGGAAATTGTTTTCTTCTCAGTTTGACATTGACAAAAAAATTACGAAAAATTGATGAAAAAGTGGCAAAAATTTGACAAAAAAATGACAAAAATTTGATTAAAAATTGATGAAAAAATGACCAAAAATGACCCAAAAAATCAAAAAATGTGATAAAAAAATGACAAAAAAGTTACAAAAATGAGTTGAATACCCGACAAAAAAATGATGGAAAAAAAATCCGATGACGTGAGGAAAAGGATCCTCTCGGTTCAGGCGGGAGTTAAGAGGTTAAAGGACATGAAAATGATTTAAATCTAAATGTATTGGAGAAAAATGACATTTTTCAACTTATGTTACCTGTTTAACCTCCTGAACTGAGCACATTTTCTCCAGTTTGGCTTTACCCCAGTCCAAAAGCTTCTGGAAAAAAAGCTGTGAAAATAGCAACAAAACTGAGACGAAAACAATGATGGAAATGTGACAAAAAAGTGAGAAAACATTGACAAAAAAGTGATGAAAATTGATGAAAAAGTGGCAAAAATGTGACAAAAAATAAAAATAAAAAATTGAAAAAAAAAAGAAAAAAAAAAGACAAAAACATGACAAAAATGTGACATAAAAATGACAAAAAATTGATGAAAAATTGACGAAAAAATGACAAAAATTGACCAAAAAAATACAAAAAAGCTACAAAAGTGAGTTGATCCTCTCGGTTCAGGCGGGAGTTAGGAGGTTAAATGACATGAACATGATTTAAATCTAAATGTATTGGAGAAAAATGAAATCTTTCAACTTATGTTTCCTGTTTAACCTCCTGAACCGAGCACATTTTCTCCAGTTTGGCTTTACCCAAATCTAAAAGCTTCTAGAAGAAAGTGACAAAGAAGCAACAAAAGAGCCGTGTTCATTTTGACACATATTTTCATTTAGTTTTAGTCTTTTGACGATCATGTAATTCAATTTTAATCGAGATTTAGTCAAAAGATGATCCTCAATTTAGTCCAGTTTTAGTCGACTAAAATTGTCTTAAATTTAGTCGACTTTGCATTAATAATATTCATTATAATCATGTTTAATCAGGTCCTCTGGTTTATGGAGCTGCTCCTGTGGCTGAGGATTTACATCTGAGGCTCTTTCAGACGGACAATAGAAGTCTGGATGATTTTAGTCTCTCCTTTTCTTTCTTTAGTCTTATTTTAGTCGACTTAAATATCTGGACATTTTAGTCATAGTTTTAGTCTCATGAAAAAAATAAATGTAGTTTTAGTACAATTTTCGTCATCAAAAATATCACTTTGACTGAAATTAAGGCTCAATATTTTAGTGAATTAATTAAACACTGGAAAAGAGCGACAAAAACATGCCCGAAAAGCGACAGTAATACAACAAAAAGTGACTAAAAAGCGACAAAAGGTGACGAAAACTCAACACAAAAGTGACAAAAGCAAAACAATGAGACAAACGCGACAAAAAACGCTCCTACAATGTGACAAAAACGCGGGGAACGACGAGTCAAATCAGTTTTGTCGGCCTTAGCTTTCAAATGAGGCGTTGCACTGTTGCTCTCCAGTCGTGAAGCTTTTAGATTTGGGTAAAGCTGAACTGGAGAATATGCGAGAATATCAGCTTTACCCAAATCCTGTAGGCCAGTGTAACACCTCATTTGAAAGCTAAGATCTACAAAATTCATCTAAATGGATCTTTTTCCTCACGTCATCAGATTTTTTTCCATCTTTTTTTTTGTCATTTTTTTTTCCATATTTTTTTTCTTCTTTTTTTGTCAATTTTTTGTCATTTTTTGTCACATTTTTTTTGGTCATTTTTTGTCATTTTTTGTCCCTTTTTTTTTTTGCTTTTTTGTCACTTTATTTTTTTTGCCATTTTTGGTCTTTTTTTTTTTGCTTTTTTTGTAATTTTTTGTCATATTTTTGTCACATTTTTTGGTTGTTTTTTTGGGGCTTTTTTTTGTCATTTTTTGGCACTTTTTTAGTCAAAGTTTTCTCACTTCTTTGTCACATCTTCATCATTGTTTTCGTCTCAGTTCTGTCACTATTTTCACAGCTTTTTTCCAGAAGCTTTTGGACTGGGGTAAAGCCAAACTGGAGAAAATGTGCTTGGTTCAGGTGGGAGTTAAGGGGTTAAGAGGTTAAAGGAACAGGCCACCATTTTCCCAGACTGAGATATGTTCTTACCTGAGCTTAGACGAGTTGATGTGTACCTGTCTGGTCTTTGTGTGTGCCCTCAGTCACGCATAATGACCAAAAGATGTTGTTAGCATTCGGCCTCTCCCAATGTATTCCTATGGCTCCAAACAGAAGTGAAGTTAGAACTGACCGAGCTCTTTCACGGACACAAACACCAGACAGGTACAGATCAACTCGTCTAAGCTCAGGTAAGAACATATCTCAGTATGGAAGAACTGTGGCCTGTTTTAAATATGGAGACATCAAGTCGAAACTTCTGCTGTAGAGACTGACATAAATATGAGAAATGCAAGGATTTTCCTCAATTTATATTTTCATGTAAAAATTTGGCGTTTTGTGCCGAAAAAATGCCATTTTTTGGCCACAAAATCTGAATGATGGATAATAGTTTGATTTTGTGACATATTAGTTACAAAGACTTTTCCAGTGGGATTTTGGATCTTGTTTTGTTTTTAACCTCTTATTTTTTTTCCAGTTTGGCTTCACCCTAATCAAAAAACTTCTTGGGGAAAAAAAGCATCAAAACAGCCACTCGCTCCTTTATTTTACTCTTTTACTCTTTTCTTTTCTACTGTCCTTTCCTTTTCTTTTCTTTTTTCTTCTAATCTTTTTCTTTCTAAACTTACTTCCTACTGCTTCTTCTCTTTCTTCCTTTTCTCTTGACTCTTCTTGCTTTACAGGTTTTCCTTTCTGTCAGGCCCCTAGCAGATGGGGGGGGGGGGGGGGGGGGGGGGGGGGATCATGGGTGGGAAGGGAGCTGGGGGGTTCAGCGAAGGGGTTAGAGACAGGATAGAGTGGTGGGGACATTTTTTTATTATAATTTTTTCTTAATTTCTTACTTTTTTCAGACCAATATATTGTCCTCAAATCCTGCCTGTGTGAAATTAAAAAAAACAATGCTAATAAAGTAATTTTAAGAAAAAACAGCCACAAAAAAACGAGAAGAAAACAAGGATGTAAATGCAACAAAAAAGTGACAAAAGCTCAATAAAAATGTGACAAAAACTCAACAAAAATGTGACAAAAACTCAACAAAAAAATTACAGAAACTCAACAAAAATGTGACCAAAAAACACAAAAAAGGTGACACAACACAGCAACAACGCGAGGAAAAAGATCAGTTTTGTGGGTCTTAGCTTTCAAATGAGGTGCTACACAGGCCTATATAATAGCCGAAGAGGACAGAATGTATTCGGTTTAAGCGGGTGGTAAGAGTATGAATAAACTGTTTATTGGTGGGGGGAAAAAAACTGTAAAAATGTAATTTCACCTTATTCAAAACTCAATAAATCAGGCTAGGAATTAGACATTAATACTTCAAAAATATTGCTGAGTCCAAGACTGTAAAGTGTGAAGTCTGCAGGAGCCGCTAAAGTGGAGATACTGTGACACCAATGTGAGAAAAAGCACGTTTTTTACGTCAGTATCTACAGCAAACGTTGAAAATGACCTTTAAATGATTTTCTTTCCCCTGTTCTCCACTGTGAGCTCACACGCTTTTCTTCCTTCCTCCTTTTGTTTCTGTAGCTCTTCCCCAGTGCACCTCCAGAGGGCGCTGCAGGATAACTCCCCCCTCTCTGTGCAGTACCGCTGTGCGCCTGCAGGAGCCGCCACTGCCCCCTCTGTCCGCTCTGAGTCACTGCAGCTCGGGTTCGGCGCTGACTCACGCTGTTTTTCCACTTTTAGACAAACGACCTTCAGACTTGGGGCTATTTTTAACTCGAACACGGCGATCTCCCTCCAAAAAACAAAAACACAGACTCACAGAGAGAGAGGAGGCAGATCTAGGTCCAAGTGATTTGGGAGGATCACAGATTTGCATAACAGGAGGGAGAAAAGCCTGTTTGTCCTAATCGTGCATAAATCAGTCCTTGTTAAAGCTGAACAACTCAGGTTTCGAGGAACTGCTCTTGAAATACTTCTTTTTTTACCATTAAATGTAACTTTCTTAGAGAGAAATGACCTCGCTAAATGATGCTCAGCTCCAGTTTTGGCTGATATTGTAAACATACAGTCCCGATCACAAGTTGAAGACCAGTTAAAATATTTTTTGAATCACATTTTGCATGGTTAGAGGTTCAAAGTAAAGCATCATGTACAACAAGAAAAAAATGGAGCGAGACCAAAACATGATGTCAAGCTTTGATTGACAATTAAACTGAACAAGGCTGTTTTTGCAGCTGATCAACAGTTTCGGACCAAATCTGTGTAAAAGTGTGGATCCAGTGTAACTTTCAGTCAGGTTTTCACACAGTCATGACTTTGTTCTGATGCAAAGGAAGAGAGAATTTTTGAAAAGATCTTGAGGGTTACAGAGGGCAAGTTTATTTGTAGAGCACAATTCATACACAGGGCAATTCAAAGTCCTTCACAGTTGCATAAAATTACATCAAAACAGAAAAAATCAATAAAAACATCAACATAAAATTCATTAATTGCAGTAAAAGGCAAGAGTGCAGATAAAATACTTTCAGTTTTCATATGCACGGGCAAAAAGAACTGTTTTCAGCCTGGATTTGAACATTGTAAGAGTTGAGGCCTGTCTCACATCCTCGTGAAGACTGTTCCAGATTTTAGCTTCAGCCTCACCATGTTTAGTCTTGACTCTGGAACCACCAGGAGGCCCCTCCCTGAAGTTCTCAGGGCCCGAGATGGTTCATACGGCTCTAACATGTCAGAGATGGACTTTGGTGCTAAACCATGAAAAGACTTGTAACAAGCAGAGCTGTTTTAAATCCTACTCTCTGAGTGACAGGAAGCCAGTGCAGAGACCAGAGCACTGGACTAATATGGTCGTGTTTCCTGGTTCTGGATGTTCTGCAGCTCTGACAGCTGGTTTAGAGAGGCCAGTGAGCTGCCGTTACAGTCGTCTGTACGAAACAAAAAGTCAAGTGGAGACCCACACGCACTGATCAGAGGATCTGATTGGCTGGAGGATCCTTCGTCCCTGGAGCGACTGCAGCCCAAAAACCAGAGGTTCCCACAGACGAGGCCTCAGTCTGAGTCTGTGTAACATCTGCACAGAACCAGCGGCCCTTTGACGCTCCACCTGAAGCTCCATTGTTCCACTGATCGTTATGGCGCCCCCTCTCTGTGGCTCCCCTCTCTGTGGCTCGTAGAAACATCTCAGGTGGATCTGCTTGTGACGTCAGTAACGTTGAAAACCATCTGGACCAGTTTTTACTCATCAGAGAATCAAACTTTCTTCTACCTTTAAATGTCCCATGTTTGGTCTCTGTCCTAAGTCCAAACGGAGAGTCCTGTGGCTCAAGGAGACGAGGCCTTTGTTTTTGAAGCCCTTCAGTCGAAAACCTCTGATGGTTATTGGGCTCCAGTAACAGCCCTTAAGAACACCCTGACTACCCTTTATTCCAGTGCAAAAACAATATTTCCCCTGGCAGATTTTTAACCCGACTTACTTCAAGAACATTTGCCCCATGCATCGTGTTGCAGAGTTTCCTGAGCTTCACGAGGGACTGGATCCTTCAGAATTGTGCCCAGTCATGCCTCGGCTGCTCTTTCCGTCGCCGTTTCTCTTGCGTCTCGTGCTGAAATCATCCGTTTGTCCCTGAGACTTTCTCGTGATGAGGACATTTCCGAGTCTTACCCAACGCCGCCTCTGCTGCTCCACATGAGGCGTCAGCTGAGGCACTTCTGCTAAATATCAGACCTTTATCAAAAAAACACAGGCCTCATGTCTGTTCATCTGTCCACGCAATTACACAATTTGATTTATAGCTCTTGGAAACTGAACTTTCTCTTTCTAGTTAAACTCATTCTGGGGAAAGGTTTGCAGTTTGTTAGAATGAAGAACACGTTTAATGCTGAGGCGTCACTTTCCAGGACAGGCATTATTGAAGTTCAATGTTGATCAATGTTAGAATGCACACATGACTCTTCTATTCCTTTTGTGCACAAGAGCAAAGCTTTGGTAAAGTAAGTTTTTTAGTCGCACTGCAGCCTGAACCGAGAGCATTTTCTCCAGTTCAGCTTTACCCAAATCCTGTAGGCCAGTGTAATGCCTCAAGCTAAGATCTACAAAGCTCATCTAAATGGATCTTTTTCCTCCCGTCATCAGATTTTTTTTCCATCCTTTTTTGGGGGGGTATTCTACTCATTTTTTTCAACTCACTTTTTGTATTATTTTTTGTCATTTTTTGGTAATTTTTTGTCAATTTTTTTTTGGTAATTTTTTGTCAATTTTTTGTCACATTTTTGTCATTTTTTTTTTGTCTTTTTTTTGTGTCATTTTTCTCATTTTTTCGTCATTTTTTTGTCAAAGTTTTCTCACTTTTTCGTCACATCTTCATCATTGTTTTCGTCTCAGTTCTGTCGCTATTTTCACACCTTTTTTCCAGAAGCTTTTGGATTGGGGTAAAGCCAAACTGGAGAAAATGTGCTCGGTTCAGGTGGGAGTTAAGGGGTTAAAGGGACTATACGGAGTTTAAAAATGTTAAAATCATGTATCTTCGTCTGCCCTACATGTCCCAGCAAACAGTTGTTACTTCGGGCCAGAAGTGCCGTCATGCACGAGCTTAATACAGAAGCTGCAGTTACACGTATGGCCTGAGGTGGCAGTAGTGAGTATAAAACGGCCAACTTGCATCTAGCCCCTTTAATTAGACTATGTAAACAAACAGCAGCTTATGAGCTAAAGACATATGACGCATTTCTGAAGAGCCCCCACACCTGCAGCACAGTGGAGGCTTCACAAGAGGCGCTACAGGAGGAGGTATCTGGGCAAGACTCACAGCTAAGCTACACATGCCTCCTGTCATGTCCCTTCCATTGTTCTGGCTAATGGACGTTCACTGGAGAATAAAACAGATGAACTGCTAAGCTCTACCCAGGAGATGGTGAAAGACTGTTGTGGAGCGGAGGGAGCTGCGCAGGAGGAAGAGCTGTGAAAATAGCAACAAAACTGAGACGAAAACAATGATGGAAATGTGACAAAAAAGTGAGAAAACATTGATAAAAAAAGTGACGAAAAATTGATGAAAAAGTGGCAAAAATGTCACAAGAAATTGACAAAAATGTGATAAAAAAATGACAAAAATTTGATAAAAAATGGACGAAAAAATGACAAAAATGTGACAAAAAATGACACAAAAAATTACAAAAATGAGTTGAACACCCAACAAAAAAAATGATGGAAAAAAAATATGATGACGTGAGGAAAAAGATCCTCTCGGTTCAGGCGGGAGTTAAGAGGTTAAAATAACTCGCCTTTAATTTAAAGTGATGTTTTCTTTGCAGCTGCTCCATAATGTTGAATGTATCTAACACTCACTGCAGTATCATTAAGCGCGCGCATGTCTTTAGCTGAGCGCATGCACGCGTAACCCACTCTTTTATTAATTGTCGCATAATACTTAATCTTCCCTGATCTTTTTTTCCGTGAGAACACAGTCATCCCGCTCTTCTTTCTCAGCCTGATTCCTGTTCAAAAAAAAAAAAAAATAGACACCGAGAGAGAAACCAGGCCGAGCAGCGGAGGCGGAGGGAGGGGGGGGATTCTGCGAAACTCCATCCCCACGTGGGGCTCTCCTCCGTCGGCTTCGCTCTCCTCCAATCCCCGCCGTCCGCCGCTGTGGACCAATGAGCGCGCGGCGAGTGGGGCGGGCTGACGTCTGACATTCGTGGGGAGTATAAAATCAGCGCGAGGCTCGTCTCCGCAGCTCAGAATCCTTCAAACTCACGCACAAACATCACGTTCTTTTGGACTTAAAAAAACCGCACGACCTGTTCGAGGATTTTACGCGTTTGGACTTTTACGCAGCGCAGCTTTTGGATTATCCCTGCACCTTTTTTACGGATCTATTTCACGATTTCACTCGTTTTCATCATGACTCTGGAGGAACTTGTTGGATCGAGCACCACAGGCAAGAAGTGAGTACATTTACACCTAGATTCTGATTTCTTACGCATTTCGAAGGGCACGTCGTGGATATGCACGCGACGTGACCACGGCACTGATGCAAATGAAGGAGAGGATGTTACTCCGGTCTCTCCTCTTATTTCCTCACAATTTACGAACTGAAAGCTTGATTACGCGCTTATACGTGATCAGGCAAACCAATTCTAATGCAACGGTGGCAACTTTACGCACCGATGCTAATGATTTATGAGCATTTCTGCACGTTTATCCTCAAATTGACTGCAATAACCTCCTGCTTAAACATCACAGTGCATTGCTTTTATCTAAATTCTCGCTCACACACAGTAAATGACAAGTGAAATTGCAAGAAACGATGCATCTATCCCTAAATGTACAACTTTACGCACGGACATGCTCACAACGTGGACTCGCCGTGACGCACACCACGCTTAGGCACACTTCACTGCCCTTACACCCGCTTTAACCTCTTTCACTTTACGTTTTTTGGTCTAACGTTTCGCCTTGTTCCGTGC
This sequence comes from Gobius niger, assembly GCF_951799975.1. Classification (NCBI taxonomy): domain Eukaryota; kingdom Metazoa; phylum Chordata; class Actinopteri; order Gobiiformes; family Gobiidae; genus Gobius; species Gobius niger. The sequence continues at coordinate 36,730,145 of NC_136857.1, forward strand.
TCGTTGCAGGATGGAGACCGTGAGCTCCGCGCTGGAGTCGCTGCTGGTCGCGGCGCAGACACGCGACTGCCTGACCGTGGGAGTGTACGAGTCTGCGAAACTCATGAATGTGTAAGTATCTCCTGCGAATACCCAGTTATGTTTGTGTGTCGTCTTTCCGAGTTTTTCCGGAACGTTTGGCTGGAAAATGTCGCCAGAAGCCGGCGCGCGCTGCCCACAGCTGTCCACGTAATCCGCGCTGCGCTATTTTTAGCCCCAACTCTCAAAATAGTCAGGGGGGACGTGGCTATTTTTAGTTGCAAAGCTATTTTTACGCAATTACTGGGACATTCACCGAAAATAGGTATTTGTTTAAACTCGGAAGGTCATAGAATAATATTGAAAGCATAAGATAAGCCTTTATTGATCTCACAATGGAGAAATTCACTTGTTACATCAGCTCTAGAAACACTCAGGGCAGAATCTTATATAGGTATCTTATATACAATGAGCAAAAAGTCTAAACAGTAAAGTAGTGGCTTCTAAACTATAACCTTAACTTCACAATTAGGTCAAAAAGATTGACTTTAGTAGCTCGAATCTACATTTCCCTGGATCTCTAACGCCTCACAAATTAGCATCCGAATTGGGAAGTAAATAGGAGACTAGCCAGTTTCCTCGGCTAATTGGCTTTTATGCACAATGAACGAGTGCATTAGGCTGGAGTATGACTGCACTAAATGCTTTTAACGGGAGGGAAACTGGCAGTTTGTGGAGAGACGAGTCACGACGAAAACATGCTGACCACGCACAAACGTCACGCACGGCTATATTTAGAAACCGCTGATGTAAACACGAGCATCACGGCTCATTTTAGCACTGGCTGGACTGGTTTAGCATTTGCATAGCTTTGAAACAAGCCATGAGCACATTTCTCTAGACTAGTCAAACTAATATTTTGAGATAAGTTATGCAGATTCAAAGTTGTTTGTAGCTTTCAACTAAGACTAGCACGTTAGCTTCGATATTGGGCAACATTTCTAAAAACATATTAGTTAAATTAGCTTAACATTTTCATTCCTATATTTGGCATAATATACGTGGAAATTCCCTAAAACCTTTCCTAGATTCCCAACCAAATTTCCACGTGTTTCTGTGGGCTAGCATAGCACCGTGATGCTAACTCCTGTCCTAGCTTTATTCCTATGGAGAGTTAGCTTTCTCTTTTTCAAGTAAACATATATTTAAACGGTAAACAAGCAGCTGTAGGATAATTTACTTTACTCTGGATGTAAATAGTGTTGTTTTATAACAGTGTTTTAGCCATGAAGCTAAAGGCTAACGTTAATTTGGCGCTAACAAATGTTGAAGTAGCTCCACAATCTGAACAAATTTTTATGAAACACACTCTGCTTGAATGTTGTTTATGTGGACAGGAAGTAGCCTTTATGCCACACTGGCCATCAGGAAGTTGGCTAAAACATGCCTTTACTTAAGTCTGAAACGTCTTGTGTTTTGTGTGAAATTCCCTCAGATTTGTAACCGTGGCCTCCTCTTGTTTCCGTAGCGACCCCGACAGCGTGGTACTCTGCGTGCTGGCCACGGACGCCGAGGACTCGGACGACATCGCGCTGCAGATCCACTTCACGCTGCTGCAGGCGTTCTGCTGCGACAACGACATCAACATCCTGCGCGTGTCGGGCCTGAGGCGGCTGGCTCAGCTGCTGGACGAGGAGACCGCCGACGAGAACGGCAACGGCAAAGAGCCGCGCGACCTGCACTGCCTCCTCGTCACGGTGAGCGACGGTGCTAACGCCGGATACATGCTAACGGGAGCTAGAGACGCCAACAGGAGCTAGAGAGGCTAACGGGAGCTAGAGACGCTAACGAGAGCTAGAGACGCTAACGGGAGCTAAAGCTGACATATCTGTGGAGACAGGAAGGCCGTACTGGCAGTCCTGTTCAAGCTATTGATCTATACTTCCCCAAAATCAATGATAAAGTGTCTGTGATGAGATCTTTTTTCTTAATTTAAGCATAGAGTTCGGGATTGTGACGTCATATCACTAAGCATTATGGGATTAGCAGCAATTATAAACTAATGGAGATTTTAAAAGTTAAAATACAGGAGTTATAGTTCACATTAAAACACTTGGACACCACAGTGAGTTAGACGTATTTACCAACAGTACAGTTTCTCCACCTTTTTATACTGTTTTTAGCTAATGTTAGTCTATGGAAATGTATGCTAACAGCTGCAAAGATGGCGGATCTCCATGGTAACCGTGGAATTTTCCGAACTTTATAGAAACTTGCTTTCAATTTACAGATTTCTTGAAATTACTGGCTCAAATCATACGAAATCCGCTGTCGTCCGATAGAAAACTCCAGAAAGAAGAATAATAGAACTTATTTCAATATTTCTGATAAATTGTTGACAAAATGTGGCTTTATTAGGACTATAAGTTACATGAAAGTCGTTTAGAAATGACTAATTTAATAGAACAAGGGCAGTTCTTAACGTGACAACGCAATATTACTCCAGTTAAGGTTCAGCAATCTATATTTTAGTGATTTTAGCTTAATTAAGATTCTGTTTTTGCAAGACGAAAGTTAATGTATAGTTTTCTTAAGAACATAATAATTTTAGTGAGTACGATCTTGTTTTGGCGTCTTGTAGCTGCCATTTTGAGCTGCTATATCCAAACTTAAGCCGTTATATCTGAAGTCTAATCATTTCCTTCTCCTCTCGTCCCGCAGAACCCGCCCGTGGAGCCGCTGCAGTGCGAGGCTCTGTCCGACATCAGCAGCTTCTGCTCCGAGAGCCGCTGCCGTAACCAGTGGGTTCCCGCGCTGGAGCTGCAGGCGCGCTGAGCCGCTTTACCCAAACCGACCCGAGTCCGAACGTGACGAGCGAAATCAGCCGTCAAAATCAACCGATCACGACGACCACGCCTTCAACCCCGCGACCTCTCTCCAGCACACACACACACGGAAGAGGCGGGACTAGCGTGGCGTTTAACGGAGCCGTAACGGTGGCTAACGAAGCTAACGGTGGCTAACGCAGGCTAAAAGGCCGGAAACGAAGAGCGAGCTGTTCCGGGGAAAAAGCGGACGGTTTTTAAGAGCGGTCGCGTGACGCCGAACGGGCAGAACGCGACGCAGCTTCGACGAGAAGAGAGAACGAGAAAAAAATATGGGAAACATCGGGATGAACTCTGTAATCTAAGTGTTTTTAATACGAACTGGACACTTTTACAATGCTCAGTGTTTTATGTCGGACACGAGATGGAGAAATGTGTCAGAATGTAACACATGAGGAAACCATTGAGGTGTTTTGCCCGACGACACAATGGCGTCCGGCAATACAATGACTTTAAAATAACAAATGTTTTTAAAATGTGAGCGAATAATGGAAGTGTTGAGGACGGAGGGATTTGAACCACCGACCTTCTGGGACTCCCAAGTCGAGACAATCTTTGCTTTCAAGCCGAGCAACGTGGGGTGAATGTAACTATCGAACAATGTTTTATAAAGTGTCTTGCCAAAGGACACGACGGCACAACTTTGGGGTCTATGTAAAGGCACAAAAAAAGAGTATTTAAGTGTTTTTTACAATGTGGTGAACTGGTTTCTGGACTTATTTATGGAAATGAATTGTAATATATGGGACAAAGTTTCAGCACAAACATGGATTTTAAAGAAGAAACTTGTTTAATTGTGTAACAATGATGAAATGTATCAGCACTAACGGTGGTTATTTAACTCCAGAGGTAATATATGGAAATGTAACGTGTAATTTAAGATTGTGCAATAAATTATTTTGAAATGATTTTTGACTCCAGTGTGGTTGACATGGTGTTTGATGGGGACGGAGACAAAAAACTAATACATTTGCAGCACAATGACCTGTACACACAAGACTGGAACATGAGCACATCCATGACCACTTAACCTCTTAACTCCCGCCTGAACCGAGAGCGTTTTCTCCAGTTCAGCTTTACCCAAATCCTGTAGGCCAGTGTAACACCTCATTTGAAAGCTAATATCTACAAAGCTCATCTAAATGGATATTTTTCCTCCTGTCATCAGATCTACTTCCATCTTTTCTTTTGTTACTTTTTTGTCATTTTTTAAAAATCTTTTTTGTCACATCTTCATCATTGTTTTAATCTCAGTTCTGTCGCTATTTTCACACCTTTTGTCCCAGAAGCTTTTGGATTGGGGTAAAGCCAAACTGGAGAAAATGTGCTCAGTTCAGGTGGGATTTAAGGGGTTAAAGGGATATTTCAGGATTTTTGACATAGGGCCTCATTTCCTAGTTATCCAGAGCGTTGTTGATTTCTGGAGCTTTTTTTATTTTGATTTCATGCCGTCCTTATATTTGAAGAGTCTAGTGGCGCTAGGCTACTGCATGTCTATGGTATCAGCTAGCCTGCATTAAAAACAGTTTTAACCCAAGCACCGAGCACCTGAGGCAAATCACTTATAACGCCAGACTAACCATATAAATGTCTGTGTCGACCTTGCATCACATGAACGATCGCATTTTGAGGGACTATTTTCTAGCAGATCACTCCGCCGCTGCGTAGCTTATACAACCACGAAGCTAATGCTGCTCAAATATAAGGTATTTTAAATGATTCTATGGACACAGACATTTATATGGTTAGTCTGGTGTTACAAGTGATTTGCCTCAGGTGCTCTGTGGAGCAGGTCACACTGTTTTTAATGCAGGCTAGCTGATACCATAGAAATGCGCTAGCCTTGCACTAGCCTAGCGCCACGAAACTCTTCAAACAGAAGAACTGCATGAATTACAAAAAAAAAATCTCCAGAAATCAGCAACACTCTGGATAACTAGGAAATGAGGCCCTATGTCAAAAATCCTGAAATATCCCTTTAAAAGTACAAAACATAAAAATAGATGAGAGGACAATGACCTGTGCACACAAAAGAAGACTGAAACATGAGCACATCCATGACCGATCTTATCCCTTAAAAAAAAAAAAATAGCGACATAACATGACAAAACAGTGACGAAACAGTGACAATGCGCCAAAGAGATGATTTATTTATTTATGGTTTATTTGGTATAGGGACAGTGCAAGTTAGTGAACAAGCCACACCGGATTGTAGCCTTAGGCTAATTTTCATCCGTCGTCCCCCATGCACACTCTCAAACACATTCTCATTCATCCTGGCCTATTGTACATGTTTTTAGTGGTAGGTGAAACCGGAGTACCCGGAGGAAACCTACGCAGACACGGGGAGAACATGCAAACTCCACACAGAAAGGCCCTGTCCCTGGTGGGAATCGAACCCGGACCTTCTAGCTGTGAACTAACCGCTGTGCTACCGTGCCGCCCAGATGAGGAGGAAAGAGGTGCATTTAGATGAGTTGTGTAGGCCTTAGCTTTCAAATGAGGCGTTACACTGGTCTATAGGTGGTAACCTTCTAGATTTAGGTAAAGCTTATTCAAAAATGCACTTTAAGAGGTTCATTCAGCAGGGATGCAACAAGTTCCACAGATCGGCTCCTCTCATTGAAAAGGCAGATCGGGCAAAGTCAGTTTATTTAATCGTTTATAGTTTATAGTTTATTCATGAACATTTGTGAAAATGTGTCGTCGCGGCTGCAAAAAACGTTGTCCTCAGGCAGGGTGTAGAATCAGAATAGTTTTTACTGCCAAAGGTTCACAAAGTCGGAACTGTTCTCAGTGAAAACGTGCAAAATTAACCTCATAACCTCCGCCTGAACCAAGTGCATGTTCCCCAGTCTGGCTTTACCCAAATCTAAAAACCTCTATAAGAAAGAGCGACAAAAGAGCAACAAAAACGAGATGAAAATTCAATGAAAAGGAGACTAAGAAAAAGGAAAAAGATTAGCTTTGTAGGCCTTAGTGTGGACTGTGTTTGCGCGGGGCTGGGGCTGACTCGATGAGCACAGAGCTGCGACCCAGACGCACTCATGTGGAGCAGGAAGTGGAGGAGTCAGACCTTTATCTCCCGCAGCCAGGAGGTTCTCTCTGAGACTTTCCACACTCAGAGCGGTGGATCTGCCCTGAGACAGAAATGGAAAGAGGAACGAAAACCAGTCTGTGAAAAGTTCAGACTCAGGCGGGACTTTTTCAGGGGGAAACTCCAGAACTCGATTAGAAACACACCCAGGCCACGGGAAAGATACGTCCTGAGAATCCAAAACCATCAGGACTGAAGCAGAGCTGAGGCAGAGGAACGCTTGTGTAAGTCCTCACAGTTTGTGCTTTCTATTTTCACACCACACTCCCACTCTCCCTCCTCTCCCTCCTCTCCCTCCTCTCCCTCCTCTCTCTCCTCTCCCTCTTCCTCCTCCTCTCCCTCTTCTCCCTCCTCTCCCTCCTCTCTCTCCTCTCCCTCCTCTCTCTCTTCTCCCTCTTCCTCCTCCTCTCCCTCCTCTCCCTCCTCTCTCTCCTCTCTCTCCTCTCCCTCCTCTCTCTCTTCTCCCTCTTCCTCCTCCTCTCCCTCTTCTCCCTCCTCTCCCTCCTCTCTCTCCTCTCTCTCCTCTCCTCTCCTCTCCTCTCTTTCTTCTCCTCTCCCTCCTCTCCCTCCTCTCCCTCCTCTCTCTCCTCTCTCCTCTCTCTCCTCTCCCTCCTCTCCCTCTTCTCCCTCCTCTCCCTCCTCTCTCTCCTCTCCCTCCTCTCCCTCCTCTCCCTCCTCTCTCTCCTCTCTCCTCTCTCTCCTCTCCCTCCTCTCCCTCTTCTCCCTCCTCTCCCTCCTCTCTCTCCTCTCCCTCCTCTCTCTCCTCTCCCTCCTCTCCCTCTTCTCCCTCCTCTCCCTCCTCTCTCTCCTCTCTCTCCTCTCCCTCCTCTCCCTCTTCTCCCTCCTCTCCCTCTTCTCCCTCCTCTCCCTCCTCTCCCTCCTCTCTCTCCTCTCCCTCCTCTCCCTCCTCTCTCTCCTCTCCCTAATGTGCTAAAGGGAGCTCTGCCGAGGGAAAGGAAATTACTTCACAAAAAGAAAAAGGAAGATCATGTTTCATAAGATAAGATAAGATAGAAGTTTGTTGCAACAGCCCTGAAGAAACACCCAGGGGGGAGTCGAGTTAGGAAAGTGTGCAATCAAAGAAGAACAGGATCATGTGCAAACAAGAAGGAGCAAGGAGAGGTATTTTAGGTAAAAGGAGTAAAAGAAAAAAGATAGAAATAGTGAAACAAATGTATTAAAAGTATTGAAATGTTGATGTCATAGTGCAGGTGATGAAGTGATACTGATACAGGTGTTGTTTATGGCTCTTAGTTTTAGTCTTTAGTAGAAGAAGCAACAGAAAACAAAACGGTTTAAATTTAGGGTTTTATTTTGTGACATATTGGTTACACAGATCACGGTGGCACAGTGGTTAGTGATTGTGCTTCACAGCTAGAAGCAAGAAGGGTTCGATTCCCACCAGGACGGGGCCTTTCTGTGGAGTTTGCATGTTCTCCCCGTGTCTGCGTTGGTTTCCCCTACCACTAAAAACATGTGCAATAGGTGAATCCTCCAGCCAGGTGATTCTGACCATCAGCCTGGCTCCACATCATGGAGACGGGTCCACGAGCGCAGCACGGCCGTCGACCACTGCTCCTTACATGTCGTCCAGGGGCGTCGAGGGATGAGTTAAATGCACAGGACACATTTCAGATTTAGATCTTTATACGTTTTAAAATGAGTTTTGATTTCCTATATTTCATTTCATTCATTTATCAGGACAATGTACAATTACATTACAACCTACAGTCTACATGTACTAGACTGTAGGTTTTAAAAACCTAATTTCCATCTGTAGTGTAGGACATGAGCAGAGTAAGTAGTAGTAGTAGTAAAAAATGTATCTTCGCCTTGTTTTCTGAATTTCAAAACTCAGTAAATCAAGTTAATATATATTAAAGAATCCCTTTGAAAAAAACCTTCAAGTCCTGGTTCGGCCCTGGTTCAGCCCTGGTTCAGCCCTGGTTCGGCCCTGATTCAGTCCTGATTCGGCCCTGGTTCAGCCCTGGTTCAGTCCTGGTTCAGCCCTGATTCAGCCCTGATTCAGCCCTGGTTCAGCCCTGGTTCAGCCCTGGTTCAGTCCTGGTTCAGCCCTGGTTCAGCCCTGGTTCAGTACTGGTTCAGCCCTGGTTCAGCCCTGATTCAGCCCTGGTTCGGCCCTGGTTCAGCCCTGGTTCAGCCCTGGTTCAGCCCTGGTTCAGTCCTGGTTCAGCCCTGGTTCAGCCCTGGTTCAGCCCTGGTTCAGTCCTGGTTCAGCCCTGGTTCAGTCCTGGTTCAGCCCTGATTCAGCCCTGATTCAGCCCTGGTTCAGCCCTGGTTCAGCCCTGGTTCAGTCCTGGTTCAGCCCTGGTTCAGCCCTGGTTCAGTACTGGTTCAGCCCTGGTTCAGCCCTGATTCAGCCCTGGTTCGGCCCTGGTTCAGCCCTGGTTCAGTCCTGGTTCAGCCCTGGTTCAGTCCTGGTTCAGCCCTGGTTCAGCCCTGGTTCAGCCCTGGTTCAGTCCTGGTTCAGCCCTGGTTCAGTCCTGGTTCGGCCCTGGTTCAGTCCTGGTTCAGCCCTTGTTCAGCCCTTGTTCAGCCCTGGTTCAGCCCTGGTTCAGCCCTGGTTCAGTCCTGGTTCAGCCCTGGTTCAGTCCTGGTTCAGTCCTGGTTCAGTCCTGGTTCAGTCCTGGTTCAGCCCTGGTTCAGCCCTGGTTCAGCCCTTGTTCAGCCCTGGTTCAGCCCTGGTTCAGCCCTGGTTCAGCCTTGGTTCCGTCCTGGTTCAGCCCTGGTTCAGCCCTTGTTCAGCCCTGGTTCAGCCCTTGTTCAGCCCTGGTTCAGCCTTGGTTCCGTCCTGGTTCAGCCCTGGTTCAGCCCTGGTTCAGCCCTTGTTCAGCCCTGGTTCAGCCCTTGTTCAGCCCTGGTTCAGTCCTGGTTCAGTCCTGGTTCAGCCCTGGTTCAGCCCTTGTTCAGCCCTGGTTCAGCCCTGGTTCAGCCCTGGTTCAGCCCTGGTTCAGCCCTGGTTCAGCCCTGGTTCAGCCCTGGTTCAGTACTGGTTCAGCCCTGATTCGGCCCTGGCTGAGTCCTGGTCTGGCCCTGGTTCAGTCCTGGTTCGGCCCTGGTCCAGTCCTGGTTGAGCCCTTGTATAACGTGTTATGTAAAGTCTGCTCCAGTCCTCGCCTCCTTCTTGGGCTCGCTTGTTTATTTTCTCACACCTCTCTCCTCCTCGTCGCCTCTGACTCATTTACTATCATCTCCTCTGGTGTTTTTCTGCCCATATTTGGTCCGTGACGTGGCCTCAGGATCTCCCTCGCGTCACGGTTCCCCCTTCCATCACCGCTAAAAAGGAAGCAGCGTTTCCGCGGCGACCGGGGGAGGCCGGTCCACGAGTGATGGAGACAAACGCGAAAGGAACCGTCACACGCAGAGGGATGGAACTGCAGCCGCAAGAATAGGACTGGAGGTATTTATAAAGCTGCAGAAATAGACGAAGAGGAAACTAAACCGAGGATAAACCTGACCAGAATCTCTTTGTGTTATGATGAGGTGTAGGCAAGGCAAGTTTATTTGTAGAGCATTCATACACAGGGGCGGACTGGGACTGAAAAACAGCCCTGGACTCTGAACAGCCTGGCCCAAATTAGCGTAATTGTGCACTTCCACAAATACATATGTTAACCCCTTAACTCCCACCTGAACTGAGCACATTTTCTCCAGTTTGGCTTTGGCCCAGTCCAAAAGCTTCTGGAAAATAGCAACAAAACTGAGACGAAAACAATGATGGAAATGTGACAAAAAAGTGAGAAAACATTGACAAAAAAGTGACGAAAAATGGACGAAAAAAATAACAAAAATGTGATAAAATGTGACAAAATATGACACAAATGTGATAAAAATTTGACCAAAAAATGGCAAAAAATTGACCAAAAAATGGCAAAAAAATATTACAAAAATGTGATAAAAATTTGACAAAAAAATTACAAAAATGTGACAAAAAATTACAGAAATGTGATAAAAAATTTGACCAAAAAAAATACAAAAAACTGATGGAAAAAAAAAAATCGGATGACGTGAGGAAAAAGATCCTCTCGGTTCAGGCGGGAGTTAAGAGGTGAACCTCTTACCACCCGCCTTAACATTAACGAGTGCATTTTCCCCAGTTCGGCTTTTTATTATTATTTTTTTCATCGGTATCATCAGCAAAAAAAAACGAGAAAGGTGGTCGTAGAAACAGAAGCAAAATCATTAATATAAATAATAAATAATAATGGTCCCAAAATTGAAACTTGTGGCACACCATACTCCACGGAATTCCTTTTTGATTCATGTTTTTTTATACTGGGCTTTATCCAAATCTAAAAGCTTCTCGACTGGAGAGCAACAATGTAACGCCTCATTTGAAAGCTAAGACCTACAAAAGTGATGGAAACTTTTCATCACGTCGCCACATTTTTGTTTTTATTTAATTATTTTTTGTTTTGTTTTTCTCACGTTTTTGTAGGTTTTTTGTCCGTGTTTTTCTCATGTTTTTGTTGACTTTTCATCCCCTTTTTCTCGCTATTTTGATGCTTTTCTTTTTAGCTTTTAGATTTGGGTAAAGCTCGGTTAAGGCTGGACTGGTGGCCCTAGAGCCAGTGGCCCTTCTGTGCTCTTCCCCTGTGCTCCGCCCCTGTTCATACACAAGAAAACAGATCAGATCAATCCATAAAACATCAACATAGTCATATTCATGAGTAAAAAGGACTGTTTTCATGTCTCACATCCTCATGAAGACTGTTCAGATTTTAGCTTTAGCCTCAGCATGTTTAGTCCTGACTCTGGAACCACCAGGAGACCCCTCCCTGAGGTTCTCAGGGCCCAAGATGGTTCATACGGCTGTAACATGTCAGAGATGGACTTTGGTGCTAAACCATGAAGAGACTTGTAACAAGCAGAGCTGTTTTAAAGTCTATTCTCTGAGTGACAGGAAGCCAGTGCAGAGACCTGAGTACTGGACTAATATGGTCGTGTTTCCTGGTTCTGGATGTTCTGCAGCCGTTACAGCCGTCTAACCTGCTGGAGACAAACACATGGATCAGTCTCTCTAAGTCTGGTTTTGAAACTATTCCTAAAGAGAGAGAGAGAGAGAGAGAGAGAGAGAGAGGAGGAAAGAAGGAGAGAGAGGAGGGGGAGGGAGGGAGGGAGGGAGGGAGGGGGAGAGAGAGAGAGAGAGAGAGAGAGAGAGAGAGAGAGGGAGAGAGAAGGATAGAAGAGAGAGAGAGAGAGAGAGAAGTAAAGAAGAAGAGAGAGAGAGAGGGAGAGAGAGAGAGGGAGAGAGAAGGAAAGAAGAGAGAGAGAGAGAGAGAGAGAGAGAGAAGTAAAGAAGAGAGAGAGAGAGGGAGAGAGAGAGAGAGAGAGAGAGAGAGGGAGAGAGAGAGAGAAAGAGAGAGAGAGAAAGAGAGAGAGAGAGACAAGGAAAGAAGAACAGAGAGGAGAGGGAGGGAGGGGGAGAGAGAGAGAAAGAGAGAGAAGGAAAGAAGGAGAGAGAGGGGGAGGGGGGGCCGTGGTTTGCGTGGGGCTGTGGACACTGATTAGCCCCTCCCTTATTTCTCCTCATGTTATTGGCCGCTGTTTCCTGCGCGAGAGTCCAGGGGTGACCGTCCCACACACGAGACTCTCACTGATCAGGACTCATCATCTGAAACATAAGGGGAACAGACATGGGGCAGATGGAACGAGGAGAGGCCGTTCTGGAGAGCGCTGCAGTGGGATGGAGCTGCAGGATTCTCCAATGTACCAGAGTCCAGAAGACGAAGAAGAAGAATGCCTCTGTTTTATGTAGCACATTTCTGGACCCTCAAAGACGCTTTACATGGGGTAGACTGACAGAAGTGAGGCAACCAGTCTGCACCATCGGCCCCTCTGACCACCACCACACAACGTTCACCAGGCTTCCATCCAAGTACCGACCAGTTCCTTCCTGCTGAGCTTCCGAGATCTGACGGGATCGGGCAGAGTAAAGGCGGTGTGGCCACAACTGTTGGGTTGGAGCAGAGCAGGTCGTCTCATGACCAGAAGGTCAGGGGTTCAAATGACCACTGTCATTGTGTCCTAGGGCAAGACACTTCACCCTCCTTGCCCCCAGTCTTTGCATATTGTGTATGACTGAGAGTGACTGGGCGACTGGTTCTTTACTGTAAAGCGCTTTGGGTCTAATGAATAACTTGAGATCATTTACCACTTATTGGGTTAAAGGGACTATACAGAGTTTAAAATTATTAAAACTAAGTATTTTCCTCCCAAACATGTTCCTCCATGTCAATGTGTAGAATGAGCTCAGATTTATTCACCACAACTGCCTCAAAAAGGTGCTACTTCGGGTCTGAAGTGCCGTCATGCACGAGTTTAATATAGAACCTGCAGTGACGCATAAGACCTGAGGTGGCAGTAGTGAGTATAAAATGACAAACTTGCATCTAGCCCCTTTAATGTTCAAAACGACCACCTCAGAGCTTTTTTGGAAACTGCAGATTACCCCAACATCTCAGTATGACTGTGTTTGACCCAAACCGCTGGGTCGATACGGAAAAATATCTGTAATCTACTGAAATGACCCAACACTGACCCAGAAGTTGAGTTGTAAAAAATAACCCAGCATTTAGTACAACGTGCAACGCTTCGAGATCAACCAAATCTCTTCTGCAGCTCCTGAAACGAGCGGCTGGATTTAGCTCTGGGTTTTATAACATATAAAAAGACGACAGTCAGATCTGGCTCCGTCTTCACACAGAGGAATAAAGGTCAAAACGAGCTGCGTTTCTTTGTGATCAGAAACATAATTACAGACTTGTATCAGAGCCCCCGGCCCCGCTCCCCACATCTGACCCAGACCCTCCCAAAACCACTGCACGACCCGCCCTCTGCACCAGGAGCCCCCAAACCCAGTGCAGGCGCCACATCTTACCGAGAACTACACCCTGTGACCGCGAGGCTCACTGCAGGAGCCCCCCCCCCCAATCTGACTCCCCCCCGAATCTGAGGCCCCAACTCCCGAATCTGACCAAAATCACTTCTAACCACCGCCAGGACCCACCCACTCAACCAGGGACCACAGACCTGCAGCTAAACGACGCTGACAGGTCCATGTGTGACTGTTACACTTTTTACAGTGGTGGAAGTGTATCCCAGGTTTGTGCAATTCCACATGTGTTGGTATAAATCTGTTTATTTTGTTTCTTTCAAAACTGTCAGGTGCGAAGTGCTCGCCTCAAACAGTCACTAACGCATTCCTCTTGTGTTTCACATCACGTGCACATCCATCCATCCATCCAACCATCCATCCATCCATCCATCCATCCATCCATCCATCCATCCATCCATCCATCCAACCATCCATCCATCCATCCATCCATCCATCCATCCATCCATTTATCCACCATCCATCCATCCATCCAACCATCCATCCATCCATCCATCCAACCATCCATCCATCCAACCATCCATCCATCCATCCAACCATCCATCCATCCATCCATTTATCCATTTATCCATTTATCCATCCATCCATCCATCCATTTATCCATCCATCCATCCATCCATTTATCCATCCATCCATCCATCCATCCATTTATCCATCCATCCATCCATCCATTTATCCATCCATCCATCCATCCATCCATCCATCCATCCATCCATCCATTTATCCATCCATCCATCCATCCATCCATTTATCCATCCATCCATCCATCCATCCATCCATCCATCCATTTATCCATCCATCCATCCATCCATTTATCCATCCATCCATCCATCCATCCATCCATCCATCCATCCATCCATCCATCCATCCATCCATCCATCCATCCATCCATTTATCCATCCATCCATCCATCCATCCATCCATCCATCTTCTTCCACTTGTCCGTTTTCGGGTAATGGGGCAGAAGTTGGAGTTTGCACCAGCCCCTTATGGCTCCTCCTGCAGGTGGTGGGTCCACGGGAGGACGGCCTCATGATTAACTGGTCCTGTTGGTTTCTCATAAGGGGCTTCTGACCCGCTCTTTGTCTGACCCGTCACCTAAGAGCCCTGGGAGACCCTACAGGGGCACGGAGCTTCATTCGGAGCAGTGGCTTGTGGGATGGCACATAGCTCCTAATCACCGGTTAGTTAGCACCAGAGGTCCCTATGCTAAAGTGGCGACGATAGTTAGCATTGAGGCTCCTTTTCCTAACTCCTTCCTAACTGACAGACCAATTCGGAAGCTTCTTGTCATGGCAGACGCTGACGCACATCCACTTTGGTGTCTAAATTCAAACCCAATCCGACTGACTTTTTGATATTCACTGAATATTAAGGTCAAATACGCATTAAAATAACCTGTAGATCATAAAAAGTTACATATGCACCTTCAATAATAAAGAAGAGGTCAAAACAACCTAAAGATGAATGATCTGTGTCTCATCCATGATACAAATAGATTTGCTTATGCCCGGCCCTGGGCATAGGCGATCTTGCCTATAGGGGGCCCTGTGTAGATTTAAAACTCCTCAGGCCAAGGTGACGAGCTTTGATCTGCCCTGGTGCGTTTGCAAAGTGCCTTTTGTTCATAATTAGTGGTAAATAAGTTGATAAATAAATATGTTTTGAATCATATGCCACATTTACACATCAGCTAAGTGTTCAGAATACTTAATCTGACAAAGCAAAGTAACTAAGTCTTTCTCACTTCTCCCCAGCGCTGCTCCTGAATGAACTGACATTTACAGTCATTACTGAACCACTGCAGCCCTGGCCCTGAAGTTTCCCCGTGAAGCTGCAGCTCCTAGCGGTGCAGCCCCTGGACCGACCACAGACCGAGCCCCTTTGTGTTTCCATCTGAGGCTCCCAAACCGCTCCAGCCGAGACATCCAGGATTCATCCCGGCTCCTTCTGCTGCTATAAATACTCTGTGGTTATTTTTAATCGCAGCTATATTTACCCGGACGCCGAGGCCCCTCCCACCACAAACCCCAACCCCGTCCCCTCCCTCCTCTGCAGTCGTGTCTTTGTCCTGGATTCCCCTCGGCTCCGGCCGCTCACAGTCTGGACGCTGTGACTCAGAACGAGGAACCAAACCGTCACGGAGTCAAGTCTGTTTGAGGAAACGAAACAGAAATAACGGCGGGTTTTCCAGACTCCAGTTTTAGGGCGGAATCTCCTCCAGCTTTAGCCCAGGCTAAACTTACAACCGTGTAAACAGACTATTTAAAAACACACGTATCCATACAGAGAGCGCAGACAGACAGACAGACAGACAGACAGACAGACAGACAGACAGACAGACAGACAGACAGACAGACAGACAGACAGACAGACAGACAGACAGACAGACAGACAGACAGACAGACAGACAGACAGACAGACAGACTCTCACCAATAGTTATACAGTGGATAAAGTCATATTTGGAAAACCGAAAACAATGTGTACGGGTCAGTAATGCAATTTTCAATACAGTTGACAACTGCATGGGTGTGCCACAGGGCTCTACACTGGGGCCCCTCCAATTCACTATATATTAATGATATGCCAGATGATATGCACGCTAATACAAAAGGCCAAGCTGCAAAGATGGTTAAACAATTCAGGTCTTTTTCTAAATATGGATAAAACGGTTTGTTTGTATTTTACTAAGCCACGTCACAAAGAACCTGACCCACCTGTAGATGTTTGAACATGTAGGTTTTTACCAATAGTGTTTCAAATCTCTTATATGTGTTATTTTATTTGTCTGTGTCGCCTTGTTTATAATGTCTGGTTATTGTGTCTTTATTTCCTGTCATACTTTTACAAACCATTTCATGTCCGTTGTCTTTTGTTCATGTCTGTTGTCTTTTGTTCTGCTCCTTTCCTGTCTGAGAGCAGGAACCTGCCCTGGGACGGCGGATGAAGATTAGCCATTGTGGCAACTTTACATGTGGACCCTGAGGACTCATGTTAATTAACATGCACTGTCCCATCTTAAATAAATACAGAAAAATAAAAAAGGCAATAAATACATTTAAGAAGACGAGGCCTTTGAAAACCTTAAGGCTGACCTGTAGAATCCTCACACTGTCTTCTATTGTACATGTTTGACTCTAAATGACTCGTAACAAGTTTCCAGACGTCCAGGCCCTGGATGGCCGGTCTGGTCCAGATCCTCTGACCTGAGGCTCTGGTCCTGATCCTCTGACCTGAGGCTCTGACCCTGTGACTCGTCCTCAGCTCTCCATTCACTACACTGATAAAACCATGTGACTCATTTACAACCAAACGGGGTCTAAACTTGGCCCCTCACTTAAACTCATCATGTGACTCCGGGGCGGGGGTGCAGTCATGTGACCGCTCGTGCAGGGGTCAGGGGTCAGGGGAGTCAGGGCTGTGGAGAATGGCAGCTCTGTTTGAGCGGAGCAGGAATAACAAACGCTCCAGGCCAGAGGCGAGACAAGAGGCCAAGGAGAGGCTAATGTTGTTCTCTCTGAGCCACTCACGCATGCTTTGAGGAGTCATCTTTGGATCTTCACTCTACAGACTCTAAAACAGTCCAGTCTTGAACTTAACAAGATGTTTCATGTTTTTATCAGAGGGGTTTTAATACAGACCTGAATAAAAGATTGAACAGTTAAAACAGTTTGCAAAAAAAAAAAGGTTGGATCTAATCAAATAGTCAAATCAAAAATGTGGATTCAGTGTGATTTTCTGTCAGGTTTTCTCTGTCATGACGTCCTGATGACAAAGGCACAAAACATTCTCGTTTTGCCTGTGTGTGGGTTGTTGAGCTGCATCAGCAGAGCCTCTCACTGTCATGGTCTGATGTAAAAATGAGCAAAGAAGCGCCCAAAATGCAACATAACTGATTTAATGAAGATGATGTAAAAAGTCCACACAAGAAACTGACAAAAACCTGAAATTAAACAGGAGCAACTGGAAAAGGAAAAAAAAAAAACTGACAAAGAACTAGGGAAACACAGAGGTAGAAACACATGAGGGAATGCGGCACAGGTGAGACACATTAGGGCGGGGCAGGTGATTAACACAAGGGAAGTCAAACAGGTAATCACAAAGACCAAAAAACATGGC
The DNA here is from genome assembly GCF_951799975.1 of Gobius niger. NCBI lineage: Eukaryota > Metazoa > Chordata > Actinopteri > Gobiiformes > Gobiidae > Gobius > Gobius niger. The sequence goes on from NC_136857.1 coordinate 36,747,181, forward strand.
CCTGTCCATAAGAAGCTGAGGACCAAACGCAAAGAAATTTGATTTATCCAGTGTATCATCCATACGGGTCGGCGTTTTGGGCGTCTGTAAACAAACACTTTCCAAACCAGCTCCCAGAGGGAAAGATCTCAAAACGCCGTTTACGTGGCGCCTAAAACGACGTCTCACAGCTCCAGAGTCTGTGATCCATAATCTACTGACCTTCTGAGTTTTCCTCATGGATCTATGATGGTTTGACTCCGCTCCTCTTTGCTCCACTGCCGTCCACAAGCCACAGGTGACGAGTAGAAAAACACAAGTCAGTCTGTGTTTTTGGACTGACAGTAGAAGTCACTGACAGAAGGATAAACTCTCCTCCTCGTCTTTTCTGTAGATCCTAAATCCTTCAGTTTCATTTTCACTGTTTTGCATCTTTATCATTTATCTGTGTTAGCGTCACAGCGCCTCACACAGGCCTGGAGGATGAATCGTTTTCACAGTCCTGAGTCGACCCATGTGGACGCTCACGTTTACTGAGCCGCTTCATCCTTACAAAGAAAGTTTCTGGAAACGTAAGTGTTTTGTCTTTGTGTGGATATAGCCAAAAACACCAAGGACAAAAAAAGACAAGAAAACAAACCAAAACAGGGCAACAGAAAACAGATCATGACACTCACAGCTCAGGTGAGACAGTCAGTTTGAATTCTTTAAAAGATCCTGACGTGATGGGACAAAAAAGTGAAGTGAACCATAAAAACATCCAGCTCTGAGCCGGAGGATCTGATTGGCTGGAGGATCCTCGACTCTGCAGCCCAATAACCAATGACCACCAGACGTCAGGAGGAGCCCCATCCAGCAGGGACTGGACGTTCTTCAGCCCCGTCTGCCAGGGGCGGACGGGGACTGAAAAACAGCCCTGGACTCTAACCTGCCTGGCAAATAAATACATATTTTAACCTCTTACCCCTGCCTTAAAATTAACAAGTGCATTTTCCCCAGTTCGGCTTTTTTTAAATTATTTTTATCGGCATCATCAGCAAAAAGAAGGGGAAAGGTGGTCGTAGAAACAGACGCAAAATCATTAATATAAATAATAAAGGTCCCAAAATTGAACCTTGTGGTACACCATACTCCACGGAATTCCTTTTAGATTCATGTTTTTTTTATACTGGGCTTTACCCAAATCTAAAAGCTTCTCGACTGGAGGTCAACAATGTAACGCCTCATTTGAAAGCTAAGACCTACAAAAGTGATGGAAACTTTTCGTCACGTCGCCACATTTTTGTCATATTTTTGTTGCTTTTTAAATGATTTTTTCTATCATTTTTTTGTTGTGTTTTTCTCACGTTTTGTAGCTTGTTTGTTTTTGTCCGTGTTTTTCTCACGTTTTTGTTGCCTTTTCATCACATTTTTTGTCACTTTTTGTTGCTTTTCCAGCACATTTTTGTTTTGTTTTCATCCTCTTTTTCTCGCTATTTCGATGCTTTTCTTTGTAGCTTTTAGATTTGGGTAAAGCTCGGTTGAGGCGGGACCGGTGGCCCTAGAGCCAGTGGCCCCTCTGTGCTCTTCCAGAATGGACATATGGCCAGTCCGCCCCAGCCGTCTGAGGGACTTCCATCAGGCTCTGTCTGTCCAATGGGAGTGGGTCTCCTCGAGGTTTCTCTTTTCTCCCACTGGGTTTTTGAGTCGGGACGCCCAGGACACGACTCTGCTCCTGCTGACGCTTGTTTGGACATGACCTTTGCTGGACAATCGAGAAACTCCATCCGTCCTTTGCCTTTTCATATTTGACAGATAAAAAACACTGATATAAAGTAGAAGTCGATCTCTTCCCGTTCAGTGGAGCTTCTTCTCAGTGACGTACACGTTGCTCCTGTCGTTTACCTGGACGTCACAACAAACTCCTTCAGGCCCGTGTTTGTCCGGAGCAAACAGGCCCCAGAGTACTTCATCTGTGCAGTACTACAGTATTTGCTCAGTACTTTAGTCCCGCTCCACTGCAGACACGCCAGTTTAGATGAACAGATCCATCACACACTTTTCTTTAGCCTTTAGGGTCAAGGCGGTCACGTGACTCCGCTCTCGGCGCCTGATTGGCCGGTTCTGAGGACCCCTGGTTTTGCATACGCCCCGGAGCATTGTGGGAAGAAGAAAGGGACGATGGCGGATTTGAATAAACGCAAGACAAACGCCGGCCACAACGGATTTAACGGACACTCTCGGTGACCTACTTTTGATGAAAATAAGAAAATGACATGACCAAAATATTGCATTACATTTTCCCTCATATTTACGTCAGGGATTTACGAGAAAAGATTCAAATTAATATTGTTCTTCTTTATTTATTAATCATTAATTCTTAATCATTTCCCCACCCCTTTAGTTGTTTTCTGGTGGATCCTTAAACACATGTTGTTTCCTGTAACGGTTTGGCTCTGATCCCGAGTCTGTGTCACGAACCTCAGTCTCTCCTGAAAACATGAGTCACAAACAAACGACCTCGTCCGCCTCATGAGCCTCACGTCTGCAGCTGCTGAGGCTCAGACTCACGGGACGTCCCACGTGCAGAGGTTCAGGCTCAGAGGTTCAGGCTCAGGGGTTCAGACTCACAGGACGTCCTTGTGGGCGGGGCTCGACCCTGCAGGTGACTTTACTTTGGTGATTTTTGGTAAATCACAGCCAGTGTTGGGGAGAATACTTTGTGAATGTAGTTGCAGAACACTGAATACTTACCTTGAAATACTAGCCTGTGAGTCGCTGCTCTCTGTTCGCTCGAATCATTTTGAACTTCACAACAGTCTGGGGACCATGGACCTTTGCATGGATTTGGCGACGCCATCTTTCAATCAAGCTTCAGACAGTTGCGATGATACGATTGGCTATGGCCACGTTCAGGCTCATATGAGAGACACTCAGCACAATAAACGACTCTGGACGATCGTAAACCACACCTCTGCTTTTGGAGGTCCCCAGACTAAATATAACTTGTGATATTTTGTCTGGCTGTATAAATGCAGTGTATAATTACATAAATATAGCTACGCTTGTTGGAACACCTGCTATAGACGTATTTACCAATAATAGAGCTCCACAGTCCCGCCTCCTCTCTGGTCCGGAAGTAAAATCCCCCTTGCTTTGAGACCGTATTGATCTGGAATAAAGAAGAAGAAGAAGAAGATCTTTATTTATATAGCGCCTTTCACAGACATAGTCACAAAGCGAGACAATTGTACATTCACTCCACACTCGGTGGTGGTAAACTACATTTGTAGCTTCAGTTTCCCCTGGGGGAGACTGTCAGAGGCGCTTTCGCGACTACACACGTCTGCGCCAACGGACCCTCTGACACCACCATACATTCACTCACATCATTCATCCTGGCCTATTGTGCATGTTTTTAGTGGTAGGGGAAACCGGAGTACCCGGAGGAAACCTATGCAGACACGGGGAGAACATGCAAACTCCACACAGAAAGGCCCCGTCCAGGTGGGAATCAAACCCGGACCTTCTAGCTGTGAAGCGAGAGCGCTAACCGCTGCGCTACCGTGCGCTACGTCAGCTTGGGCTGTATCCAGCTCTGTGGATATAAAGCGACCGCAAAGTCAGATGCAGGTGAAAAAAGCACGTATGAGGTTGACGTCTTATCCATATCTAACACTGATAGTAAGAAAAACGTCAGATGGATCAAAAAAATGTTCCCAACGATCCAATTAAACGAACCACCATCATTTTTATACCAATGAGCCTGATTCAGATTGTTTAATAGTGAAATAATATAGAACTTTTGTCTGCAAAGTAAAAGAAACTCGCCGTGTTTGCTGAAAACCTGGTTGCCTTGACCAGCGGGCGCGATGTCGCAATGGTTCTTGGGATACGGAGTTTCTATAGTCAGGAAGTGAATGATGTCACAGCCTTGTACCTTTGCCTTTTCTTCAACATGTCGTCTTCTTTTTGGATTGAAATCAAACATTTTATGGTCATGAATTGCTACATAGCTGATTAGCTTTTGTGGTGACGTTAAACTCTTAATATTTGAATTTTTGGAAAATCAACGGTCGTGTAGTCAGGGATTTTTTGCTTCCAGACCGGAGCAACAGGACCGCAAGGGGCGGGACTGTGGAGCTCTATTAGTAACTCAAAACACTCCACGTCACATGACGCACATGTGCAGCGTTTGAACTGTGGCTTCAGGAGTTTTCATCTTTGCTTCATTTTAGGAGGAAAAACAGGTCATTCAAAGTTCTTAATAATGTTGTGCAATATCTAATGCTGATGTGTTCCTTTAGGGGCTTTCGACAGGACCGGAACCAAAAGTGAAGCGCTCCCAAAGGGTGTCCACACCGCTCCAGTCCCGGACCACTTCAGCCATGGGGAGCGGTTTGGGGGGAAAGGGGAGGGGGGCTGCTCACCACTCTGATTGGTCAATAGTCCGCTCGCATATTCAAAGGTCTCTCTTCACAAATGTAATCCAGGCTCCGTCATGACTTGTCCAGAGCCTTCATGCCTGATTTTGATGTGGAAGGTATAAAGTTAAAGTTCTCATACATCACATGGCAACGCTGATTTTTAATTTTGTTCTTTATGGTTTGAGCCTCGAGGCCGATCAGAGATGGGCCATATTGAAGTCTATTTTATAAATTAGTTCAGGATAACATTTATATATGATTTTTCTTATTGCTGTTCAGAAGACATAATATAGAATAATTGTATAAGTGTTTTGTTGTTGATGATCGCTTTGTCCCTCCTAAGGGCCTAAATGAACATATACAGTGATGCTCAGTGAGATCAGGCTGTGTTTGTTTCCACATGAATATGAATGACCTCGGTCACTCTCATAAAGTCCCAGACCACTTTACCCTAAAGTATCTTTAACCTCTTACCACCCGCCTAAACCAAATTGCATTCTGTCCGCCTAGGCTATTATATAGGCCCTCAAAACTGATCTTTTTCCTCGCGTTGTTGCTGTGTTGTGTCACCTTTTTTTGTCTTTTTTTTGGTCACTTTTGTTGAGTTTTTGTCACATTTTTGTTGAATTTTTGTCACATTTTTGTTGAATTTTTGTCACATTTTTGTTGAATTTTTGTCACATTTTTGTTGAATTTTTGTTGAATTTTTGTTGAATTTTTGTAAAAAAAAAATTGAGTTTTTTCACATTTTTGTTGAATTTTTGTTATTTTTGTTGTATTTTTGTCACATTTTTGTTGAATTTTTGTCATTGTTTTGTTGGTTTACATCCTTGTTTTCTCATTTTTTGTGGCTGTTTCGGTGCTTTTTTCCCAAGAAGCTTTTTGATTAGGGTAAAGCCAAACTGGAGAAAATGGGATCCGCTCAGGTGGGAGTTAAGAGGTTAAACACAAACTCGCGGGGGCTGCCCCTCCTGAATGAACCGGTCTCAAGTGAACTGAACTGGTCTAGTGCTGTCGAAATGGGCCTTACCATTTTAGGAATTACACTGATCAGAGCCTAAATGGTAAACTGGTAAATGGACTCAACTTAGCGCTTTACAGTGAGGAGCCAGTCACACATTCACGCTCATTCACACACCAGGGTGCACAGACACTGGAGGAGAGGAGGGAGAAGTGTCTTAACAAGGACACAACAACAGTGTGCATATATGGGAGCTGAGATTCGAACCCGCGACCTTCCAATCACGAGACGACCCGCTCGACCAACTGCACCACCGTCAGGCCCGGGGGCCAAATCCGGCCCTCCAGCACAGAACCTCTGGCCCTCAAGATGATTTTGAGAAACATTATGACACAAATCAGAAAGTACTTTAACATTTTTAAGGTTAAATGGGAGAAATACTGTCAATGCACCCAATTAGGTCATATTATGTACAACTCTGGCATTTGTAGAAAGTGCACTGGAAAAATAAAAATAATTTTAAAGCAGTACTAAGTAACGTCTTTACCTTAATAAATCCTTTTCCTAGTCCCTGTGGGGGTAATATAAGTGTTTATGGGATGATTGGAGGGTCTTTCATCTCCCCCTGGTGTCTCTGGCCAGAAAACCATGTTTGCAACTTGACTGCCACCGGCCCGGAGAAAGCAATACACACATGTAATCACGAAGAAGAAGCTAACATGCTAACGGGCAAAGCTAACTGCGGGCTAACGTCACTTTAAACAGTATTTACAGCCAAATTTGAGTGAAAAAAAATATTTCCATTGTATAATTGGATGCACAGTAACCCTCTCTCCCTTCGCCTTTCCTGTCAGCGTAGTATTTACTCTCCAAGACAATTAATAAGTTAAAAAATCGTAACTTGCTACTACACCTGCATTTGCGCTTATGGCCTCTAGGGGGAAGAGTTACTTAGTACTGCTTTAAGGGAGAAATGACAGAAACCTACTCAAATTAAGAGATTCAATCTGAAGTTTGAGTAGATTTGGTCTGGTCTTAGATCAGATAAAACATCTTATCGCCAATGGAACAAGTCATTCTCTTAATTAAGTTATATTAAAAGTTTTGTCTGATTTCAAAGTGGATTTCATGCTTGTTCCATTGGCATTTGTATCTTTATCTTAGATTAGTCCAAACAGACTCAAATTCAACATAAAGAACCTTTATTCAAGCAATTTTAAGTCATTTATCTCATATAAGATATCTATTATAGAAAACGCTATCTCAATGGCCGCCGCCTGGGCGCCGCCATGTTTATTTCCCATACCGACTTTGAAGCTAAGCAGGGACGGGCCTGGTTAGGACTGGGATGGGAGACCGTTTGGGAACACCAGGAAGCCGCGGTGCTGCGGTGCTGCTGTCCGAGGACAACCCACCGTCACAAAAACGCGAGTGCACGAGATCTGACTGCCGTGCGCGCATTCACCCAGGCCGATGTGTGTGTGCGCGCGCGTTTGTGTGTGTGCGCGTGTGAGCGTCCGTGCGTGTATGTGTGCGCGCGTGCATCCCAACAGGGCTGTGTGCGCGCGCGCGCGTGCGTGCGTGCGTGTGTGTGTGTGTGTGTGTGTGTGTGCGTGCGCAGGCGTGTATGTGTGTGCGCGCGCGCATCCAAACAGGGCGCTGTGTGCCATCGTCACTCACCCTAAACTGCAGCTGTAGACGCTCCGCACAGGTACAGGTACATCCTCCAAAACACATCTGCGTGTCTTTGTTTAAGTCTCTCCTGCCCAAAACCTGCTCCAACACGAGCCTCTAATCAAACGCGCTGCTCCGACTGTGTTCTCCTCCGTGTGAGTGAAAGCGAAAATGAAACTACAACTTAACGAGCGCATGGCCTGCACTGAGTAGTTTTTTTCTTTTTTTTTTACTTTGCTGCTGGACCATTTGTTTTCTATTTTGCTTTCACGTATTGTGCGCCCAGAGGTACATTTTATTCTAAAGCAGCTTTGAAAGCATTGCCAATTTTATTGTAAGGTTATAAATACTGTCTAACAACGATCATTAGGCTATTTCAGTTCAAAACCTACTCATTATTTGTTTTATTGTACACTACCGTGATGCACCAAACCACGGGTCCTGCACCGTGACCCAAACCGTTAGAGCTCAACCCCTCATATTTATCCATAATTATTCCACTATCTCTTGCATTCAATTCCCTGAGTTTAGCATATAACATAGCATATTGTCGTTGTAGTTACTAAGAAAGGAGCACGGGTGCATCAAACTCTCCAATTGCTGTTTGTTTGAAATTATTTTTTGCCTTCATTATTTTAAACATTTGTCGTGGCCATAGTTCTTGGAATGGGTTGGGAACCACTGGTCTACAGCTGAACTGTGTGATGGGTTGGACATTTCTTTGTAATCACTCATAATCTCAGAATATCAAATGTGGAGACTAGCGAGGCCCGGCCGAAGGCCGGGTCTCAGCTAGTATATATATATATAAGATGGTCATTTTTCCAGTATAGTGCTTCACTTTGGCCTAAAATTGGCGGCTTCGGCCCTCGGTCTTTTTACAATGAAAAAAATTGGTCCTCCGTTAAAAAAACTTGCCTACCGCTGGCCTAAATGTAAAGCTGAACTTTGCATGAACAGAAGCTGCAGAAACAGCTGTGTTTGTGCAGAATCCGATACTGCTGCGTAACCACGGATCAGCCGCAAACATCATCATCTGGGGAACTTCAGTGTTTTTATTTGTACTGTTTATAATGTATATAAACAGGTCTGTCTTGCAAATGAGACTTTGAGTTTCAAGGGACAAAGTATTTCTTATCAACTTTGCTGCTGTGGAAGCCAAACTGACAGTGTGTCTGTAAATGCGTCATCGCCGGCTCTTTTGTGCCAGATTCTGCAGAAATGACTCCGTTATCATCTGAGCGGCCGGGAATAGTAAGTGAAAACATGTTTGTGCGTCGGGCCGGGTCTGAGAGCGCAGCTTTGTGACAGAGCTCTGTTGTAACTCGCGCAGACTGACTCAGAGCTGGCTCCGCACTCAGATCCATCACATGACGATGAGCAACGGGCTTTTACATAAGAGCAGCGGGTTCGTGTTTACGTCTCCGGATCAGAGCGCGAGACAGAGCCTGGTTTAGAGGAGAGAGAGAGAGTGTGGAGCTTCATCATGAAAAGTCAGAATAGAACCAGGAATAATGCTCTGTGCAGAATGTTACTGAGACAGAATCACATGTCCCGGTCATTTAGAGTCTTTCTATTACCATTAAATAGATTCATTGTGCACTGTTTCCTTGTAATTAACTAAATGACCATGTTCTAGTAGTAAAATGTTATGTTACGACTTCTACCACTGGTTTTGCTGAGATCCTGGTGCTCCGCTCGGGGCAGATCATAAAAGGCGAGTGCTGACTCTGCAAAAGAGCGACTGAACCTGCAGTGATATGGAGATCTTCAGAGCGAAATGCTGCTGTAGAAGTCCATAGTGTTCTGTTAAATCAGGGGTGCCCAAACTGGGGCCCGCGGGCAAAATTTGGACCGCCAGAACAATTCTGTTGGCCCGCCATCTGGTTAACCCTCTTACCACCCGCCAAAACCAAATGCATTCTCTCCTCTTTGCCATTGTCGTCACTCTTTATTTCCCTTATGTGTTTTTGTCACTTTTTTTATGGCACTTTTGTTACTTTTTTGCTGGATTTTGGTCACGTTTTTGCTGGATTATTGTCACTTTTTGTTGGATTATTGTCACTTTTTTGTTGCTGTGGTGTCACATTTTTTGCTGCTCTTTTGTCACTTTTTTGCTGAATTTTTGTCTTTTTTTTTGCTGGATTTTTGTCGTTTTTTTGCTGGATTTTTGTTACTTTTTTGCTGGATTTTTTTCATTTTTGTCAATTTACATCCTCATTTTCTTCTCGTTTTTTGTCGCTATTTTGAAGAAGCTTTTAGATTTGGAGATTTTGGAGAACAGGAGAAAACATGTTCAGGTGGGAGTTAAGAGGTTAATACTAACTCTCTCCCATTCATTCTCAATGGCAAATATGGATGCAGTACACTTTTTGTCTACCAGCGTCAAATTGGGGGCGCTGTTTCACTCCTTTCGCAAAGTTAAGGAAACACTCTTGTGGTGTCTTGATGTTTATCAATCACAGAGCGTCATAGCATCAACTTTCCAATTTTTCCAACTTTTTTTGCAAAGGTCGTTGACATATTGCTGGGTTGCAGGTTCTAGAATGTGATGATGTCATCGGACCCAGCGGGGGGCAGGCGCCAGTTTTTCCTATTAATAACATTACACTTTCACAAGTCGTAGCTAAAACGAAAATATATGAATTTAAAAAATGATCATTTATATCAGTCACTGGGTCCATGATCTCTCTGTACAAGACCAAAAATTTCCTCAAAAACAAAATAAATTTTCCTCTATATAATATTATAGGCCTTTAGAATGCTGTGATGTCACCTGCAACCCAGCAATATGACTTGTAAAAGAATTTATGCTGAACTGACACTTTCAAAATGATATAAGATTGTGTTTTTTTTTACTTAAAGAAATGAATGAGCTAAAGTCACTATAGGTGCAGGTACAGGTGGTGTTGTTGTTTACATTTTGCTCTATGTTGCTACAATAATTGATTTTGTTCTACTAAAACTAGGCTTTTGTAGCATGCTAGCAGGATGTTAGCATAGATAGAATTAACTGCAAAGGTATACCAAAAAAGAAAACAAAGTAACATTATTACCTGCAGTTATATGTTTCATGCTTGACATTGCCGTGTTTGGCCCGCGACCCACTAGGCCCTCGGAGATAAAAAGTTTGGGCACCCCTGTGTTAAATGCTTATATGCTTAAATCAGGCAGGAACTAAGTAAGTAAGTAAGTGCTTTACAACAAAATAGTCCAGGTGTGAGTCCTGGCCTGCTGCAGCTGAGCCGCGCTGCCATTGTGGGTCAGCCTGACCCGCATGACCTTGGAGGTCGGGGAAATTGTAGCACTCGGAAGAAACCTGGCTGCCCTCTATCTCCTCCAGAGCGTGGTGTCCTGCACTGGTCAGCTCCCCCTCCTCCTGCACAGCTCCCTCCGTAGGACCTTCTATCCATCCTTCCCTTCTTCCTTCCTTCCTTCCTTCCTTCCTTCCTTCCTTCCTTCCTTCCTTCCTTTTTTCCTTTCTTCCTTCTTTCTTTCCTTCTTTTCCTTTTGCTGTAATCCAAATATGGTCATTTCCTTTGTGGGAGACAGCAGCGGCTAAAGACGGGAGGAATATACACAGGGCACATGTGCAGACAAAGAGACTAAACTTTAACAACATCTGCAAAAACGAAGCAAAACTCTCAATAAATCTTTGTAACTAATACAAACTTCAGCAAAATAAAACTGTCAATTCAACATGGCTTTATCCGTTATTTGTATAAAACGCCTCATTCTATATGAAAACATAAACTGGCAGAACATTTGCAACACATTTTTTTTTCATATTTATATCAGTGATGTTCGGCAAAAGCTTCAAAGTGACATTTCAACATTATTTTGTCCCTGATTGACCTGCAGCCTCTAATCTGACGTTAAAACTGAAGAAAACCAAAGTCTGTGCACGTCTTCCCTGTGGACTCATGAATCAAACCTGACGACTCTAACTTCTACTACGAGTGAAAAACACCAAACTCTTATTGACTCACAGAGACATGATGACTTCACTCTCTCTGAGTCACGGTGTCGGCCCCTCCCTCTGCAGAGGCCGATCGTGCGAAGCCGCCGTGAGTCAACGCCTGCAGGGCCTCACTCTCTCCTCTGCCCAGGTGCACCGTGGGTAATCCGGATGTGTTCAGGTGAGAAAGTGTTTAGAGTTTATTATTATTAAGGCGATATATTTGCAGCTGCTGCGCCTTTGTCACGGCTCCGAAAGTGACGAACAACGGAAGCAGAAACTAACTACTGGAAAAGGACTTTCCACTTTATTAAGCAGATCCTCATTTTCAAGCAATATGGGAAAGAAAAAGGATCTCTCTGCTGATGAAAAGCGTGAAATAGTTGAATGCCTTGGTCTAGGTATGAAAACCTTCGATATTTCATGAAAGATGAAGCGTAGTCATCGAACTGATAAGAGATTTGTGGATGATTCAGACACACTCGGGTTTGTGCAGATAAAGGCACAATGAGGACGGTTTCTGCCAGACAAACACATCAGATTAAAACCCTTTAATAGTTTGCTCAACCGTTTGGTAGAGCACACTTTATCCAATCATGTGTTGTTTCTAATTCTGCCTCAATACCATTCGGTTCAAGTTTGTAATACTCAAAATATCCAGTTTGGACTAGTATAGGTTGGGGTTGGAATTTGGGCTGGTTTATGCTGGTTTAGAGCAGGTTTGGACCAGGTTTGGACCAGGTTTAGATCAGGTTTGGACTGGTTTAAGGCAGATAACTCAGAGGTCTATAAAAAATGTAAAAAAATGCTTAGAAAATACAAAAAAATGGTGTAGGGAGTAACATTAAAGGGTTAAGAGAACAGCTGCTACAAAAACAGGTATTCGAAGCTGCTGGTGCCTCTGGAGCGGGGTGTCAAACTCAAATACACAGTGGGCCAAAATGTAAAACTTGAACAAAGTCGCGGGCCACCATTGAACACATGAACCTTTTAATATGGACCCAAACAAGATTTGCTTTAACATTGAATATGGAACAAGCAACACTTATTACTATACAATATATAACTTAATAGTCCAGATATGCAAAATCTGAAAAAAAAAAAAGTATAATTCCAGTGGGCCAGCTCGAGTAGTCATTTGGTATAGCCTCGCGGGCCAAATATAATTGCATTGCGGGCCAAATTTGGCCCGCGGGCCAGAGTTTGACACCTATGCTCTGGAGTCTCCCGAACATCACGGTGTATAACCCTCCAGAGGCTGCAGTTGTGCATAAACCTTCTATCCGGCCTCCCCTAAACTGTTAATTGAAGCTGATGAACAGAAACGGCTGCAGTGGCTCAGAAATACATGAGGACTCATTTTCAAACTGTCTTGTTCACTGATGAGGCCGTGTAACCCTGGATGGTCAGATGAGTTGTGGATAGTTGGTGAATGGCCACCATGTCCCAACAAGGCTGTGACGTCAGTAAGGAGGGGGCGGAGTCATGTTTTGGGCCAGAATCATGGGGAGAGAGCTGGTCGACCCCTTTAGGATCCCTGAAGGTGTGAAAATTACCTATACATATAATACAAAAAGAAGAGCTGTGTTTTCCCGAACAAAATCATCTTCATGCATGACAACGCACCATGTCCTGCTGTAAAGAATACCTCTGCATCACTGGCTACTATGGACATAAAAGGAGAGAAACTCATGATGTGGACCCCCTCCTCCCCTGACCTCAAACCTATTGAGAACCTTTGGAGCCTCAAGCAAAACTTCTATGAGGGTGGGAGGCAGTTTTCACCCAAACAACAGCTCTGGGAGGCTATTCTAACATCCTGCAAAGAAATCCATGCAGAAACTCTCCAAAAACTCACAAGTTTAATGGATTTAAGAATGTTGAAGCTGCGATCACAAAAGGGCTCCTATTGTAAAATATAACTTGACCTGTTTAGATGTTTTTGATTGAAATAGCTTTAGATTTCAGTAAATATGACCTCCTTGAAGATGTGTGACATGACCTGAGACTTGGGCTTGGTCCTCGTCCACACTGGTCACATAATAAAAGTAAAAAATAAAAGTAAAAAGTTGCTCTGTCAAATGTTTTCTTAAGGTGAGACACGGCAGGTGAAAACATTGAGCGGTCGAAGTGATTTTTGCTGGTTTTCTCCCTTAACGTCTAGTTTTCATGTCAGAGAATAAAAAACACACAACACACCCCCTATGATGTTTTGTACGTGGAGATTTCCAGGAAGTAGCTCCAACATTGCGTCACAAAAGCCGTCTTTCCCTCATGCGTTTCTTCACAAATATTGACATATTTTACATCCACGTGTCCTGAAGGGTTCCTGAGATGACGCTTTGCGCACGTTGACGAGTGGCGTCACTCGCACGTGATTCTGACCCGCGGCGCCGACCGGAGGGAAAAGGGAAGGCCTTCATACTCCATTATAAATACGATAAGATAATTCTTTAATGATCTCACAACAGAGAAATCCACTTGTTACATTCGGATCAAGATCACTCAGGTTGTGCAAAACAGACAGGAAATGTGCAAACAGTTAAATAGTAGAAAAAAAGAGGTGTCTTATGTACAATCAGTAAAAACAAAAATCCTAGGGGGGGAGTTATAACAATAAGGAAATAAGATTAAATTTAAGAAAAGGTGCACATTTACAGGGAATAAAGTGCAGCTGATACAGAGATTATTGCACGTAGTTTTGCAAAGGGGTTATTGCACATGTTACTTCACAGTCTTGTTGTTCAGTCTGACAGCAGTGTGGATGAAGGACCTGAGGGTGTCTCAGTCTGCCACTGAAAGAGCTGCTCAGCTCCTCTGCAGTCCCCTGTAGTAGGAGGTGTTGTCCATGATGGAGGTGAGCTTGGCTAACACCCTCCTGTCCCGCGCCTCCTCCACAGAGTCCAGAGCTGGACCTCCTGTTCTTATCCCGCTCTGTGCGGCCCGGGGCCCAGCACACGGCAGCGTAGTGGAGAGCAGAGCGACCGCAGAGTCTTAATTTACTATCTGTAATGTAGAGCCTGAGCGCCGTGCTAATAGCCTCGAGCTAACAGGCTAACTGACGGTTTGTTTACATCTTCCAGCTCTGCTAAGATAAGAGCTCCTTCATTTGCTTATCAGGCTATTAGCTTAATGGACCACTGGGACTTCATTTGTAGATATTCAGTTCAGTTCATCAAGACCCCGGTTAGCAGGAGTTTGTTAAGCTAAAGTTAGCACCTGTTTGGCCAGTGTTGATCTCATTTGTGGAGTTTGGGCCTGGTGTAACGACCCAATCTGCTCATTAGCCTGATCTGCATAAATCAAGCTAATCCATTAGCCAGACCACATTTCTTATTGTTAAATGGTTCATTCTCTCTTGGTAAAGTTAATATCAGTACACAAAGTTTATTTTCAGAGTGAACCATGTAAAAGATCTGCTCTGTTTGGTCAGGTTTTTACTGTTTAACTCTTTGAGGAACGAGAACCACAATCAGGAGCCGCAAGTGCGTTTCTCAAAGGAGTGGCCTAAAGAGGAATTTGTGTGTTTTTGTTTGCAGAGCCATGTGCTCCTGCGATGATGAGAACCCGCCTCTTTCTCCCTCTCGCTCTAAAGAAGCAAAAAACAAAACAAAACAGAAAACCTTGATATCACAAAGCAAAACACAAACAAAAGCTCTAAAATATGTTTCCAGATGTTTTTGTAGATGTTTTTAAAACAGTAGTAAGTAACTTTTTTACCTTAATAAATCCTTCCCGTAGACCACCTGGGGGTGATACAAGTGTTAATGGGATGATTGGGGGGTCTTTCATCTCCCCTGGTGTCTCTGGCCAGAAAACTACAATTGCAACTTTCCTGCCTCCAACCCGGAGTCACCAATACACACTAATAGAATCATGAAGAAGTTAACAGGCTAACGGGCAAAGCTAACTGCGGGCTAGCACCACTTAAACAGTATTTACTGCCAAGTTTGAGTGAAAAAAATGATCTCCATTGTGTAATTGGATGAACAATATCCCTCTCTCCCTTTGTCTTTTCTGTCAGCGTAGTATTTACTCTCGGACAATTAATGAGTAAAAAACCGTAACATCCTACAACACCTGCAGTGGCGCTTATGGCTTCTAGGGGCACGATAAGACAAATTTAGTCGACTTTGCATTTATTTTGTTATAATCATATTTAATCTCAGAGTTGAGGATTTAAATGATATTTTGAGGCTCTTGGTTAAAGTGGGATTAAGACGCTAGAATGTGTAAACAACAATATGGAACACAAGTTAGAGAAGTTTGTCCCTGTATATGTGAGTGCAGACTGGGCTGTCACATGAGCAGCCGTGTGTATTAAATCTCCAAAGTGTTGCCAGTTTCATCTCAGACGCCTCATATTTGTGCTATTCTGATATTTAATCCCAGAATTAGTCAGAGCCATTGCCTTGTTTTGTCTCGTTTGACCTTTGAGGAAATACCTCTGAATTCTAAAGCTCACATTCCTCTCATGTCTCACCTCTTTCTCTCCTCCTCTCCCTGCCTCTGGTTCACGGTCACATTCCACTCATTCCTCTCTCTCCGTCAGCGCTCAGGAATGAGGAAGTGTGTGTTCTCTGCACAGAATCCTCCGGGAAACTCCGACAGAGACACAATCCTGGAACCGACCTGGGACTCGGGGAAATACAGCCTTTAAAGGGAAGGATCATCACAGGACAAAGTCTGCAGACAAACAGGAAAAAACATGAGAACATGAATCATAATCGGAGCACTTTTTCCCAGACTAAAAGTGCGTGTCGGTGAAGAAAAGGTGACTTTGAGTAAAAACATGTTTTGTCTCCGCTGTTGGGAGTTTCCTCACACATTTTTATCAACAGAAAGTCAAACAGAGCCGACGGAACTGAGAGTCATGACGAAGGAATGAAAGGAACGCACAAAGCGACTGTCGTCACGCCCTCCAGGAAAGACATTAATCCTGTAAATGAAAGAGAAGATCAAAGTTTACCGGTTTGGTTAGTGCAATATTAAATGAAGCAATATCCAAATCTTAGGTTGCGCAATCACCGGCTCAGATTTTCTTGCACATTTTTTTGCAAATGCGCAGGAACAATTCTAACCTAAAACTGCAGAAGTTCAGTTTAACTCATGATTCTCCTCATTTAGTTCCATTTCAGCTGTGATTTGCTCTTGGTTTGATCTTGTTTTGAGATGAGAAAACAAATTGCTTACCTTTTTTCTTTACATTAAAACAGGGGTGCCAAACGTTTTGTCTCCGAGGACCAAAATGAAAAAGTGTCTGTGGGTGACATCAAGCATGAAAAACATATAACTGCAAATAATAATAATTACTTTTTTTCATTTTTCAGTTTACATTTGCATTTGATTCTATCTATACAAATAACATGCTACATTAAAACAAATGCTAATTAAGTTTTAGTCGAAAAAAATCAACAATTGTTGCAATATAGTGCAAAATGTAAACAACAACACCGCATGTATCTGCAGAACCTACAGGGACTTTACCTCATTCATTCATTAACTCAAAGAAAATGCCACATTAGATAACTTTGAAAGTGTCAGTTCAGTTCAAAAGTCTATTTTTAACATGTACCTGTGTTGATGTCAGCAACCTTTGCAATAAAAGCTGTAAAAATGGGAGTTGATGCTACAAAGCTCTGTGACAAACACCAAGACACCGCAACTTAACTTCCTTAATTTTGCGAAAGGAGTGAAACAGCGCCCCCAACTTGACGCTGATGGCCAAACAATGTACTGCATCCATATTTACCATCGAGAATGAATGGGAGAAAGTTGGTATTAACCACACACGGCGCAAAAGTAGGTCACTCTCTGGCGGGCCAACGGAATTGTTGCGGTGGGCCAAATTTGGCCCGCGGGCCCCACTTTGGGCACTGCATTAAACACTGTTGAAATGCTTTAGGGAGACCCAGCTTTTGTTGCATCCGATACCGATGCATTTCATAAACTAAAATACAAACGGAGAATATTATTTTTAGAGATTGACCGATATGGGTTTTTTCTAAGGCCGATGCCGATATGCACCACTGCTGATTTTTCCAAATGTCTCGTCTATAATCCTGTGTATGAAGCTTCTAAACTGTAAAATGTGTCAGTGTTGAACTGGGACAGCAGGGGGCGCTTTATTAAAGGCATATAGGGCTGATTTATTCAGGACTTTCATGTTTAGTAGGGACTTCAGAGGGAGCTCATTTCAAAGACAAACATTAACAGACTCCAAAGCAAAAAATGGTAAGTAATTCTGAGGAAAAGTCATAAATATATCAAATTCGATCCGAGGTGAACAAACGTGAATGATTTTCCCTGTGAAGTTCATCAGCTCCTCTGAGATATCTGCCTTTTACAATGGTAAAATACCCAAATATCGGCCTGAAATATCGGCCGGCCGATACATCGACCTCTAATTATTTTATTACTTTAGACACCCGATCATAGTTTCTGTCACAGCTTTGGTTTGTTGCTGCGGTGAAGTTAGACAGTGGATACCTTGATGTTAGCATTAGCATTCTGCTGTTAGCTACACTTTTGTGCGTCGCGATCGAAAATACGTTTACGGAGGTTAAAACTAACTCAGCGATTGAATTCTCCAGGTTCTTAGCTTTAAAATGAGGTGTGGCATGTCCATATTCACTTAGGTTTAGTTGGTGAAAGTTGTATTTTAAAAACGTTGAATGTCATAGCAGGTATAGAATAGGCCTGTTTGGTATCGATACCCATTTTACCCATTATCTGATCGATGCAGCCGAGGTCAAGATATTGATCAGAGTTTTCTTCTATCATGCAGCCCATTTATCTTGGAAAGTAAAGTGTCTTCCAGAGTTTTTTCCTCATTTTCCCTCCTCCTTTCTGATGATGTAATAGAAAAACAGTCTATTGTCGGGACTTCTCAGACAGAAAATCAAACTTTGGTGGATTCTTTATCTGTGAGTCATTTCCAAAGTTCTGAACTCTGCACAAACCCACGATCCACCTCCATCATTTGTATTAGCGCGACTCCAGACGAAATAGAAGGAGATCTAAAAGCTGAGTCACACAGAGGAAAGCCCCTGATCCAGAGCCGCCTGCAGACCAGACTCAGACTGAGGACGGACTTCACGCTGGATTTAAAACCAGAGCTGCAGCAGTTACTTCACTGTCTGAAAATCTGAGGGCGAGACACGGCAGGTCAACAGGGAAAATATGAAATAGAGCCAATTCAAGGCTTTATTTTGTCATGTATAGATACAAAGATTTGCTCAGGGGGGATTTGGGATCTTGTTTTTCAGGATGGACCGTATACGTAACCATGGACACAGTTTCATCAGCAGTGAAAACCCACCAGAAACCTACTGGGATGTGAAGCAAAGGTGCTAACCACTCATGCAGCCGCTGGGTCACCTCTTAACCTCTTAAACTCCCGAACCGAGAGGATCTTTTTCCTCAAGTCATCAGATTTTTTGCCATAATTTTTTGGTTGGGTATTCAACTAATTTTTGTAACTTTTTGTCATTTTATTGTAATTTTTTGTCACATTTTTGTCACATTTTTGTAATTTTTTGTCACATTTTTGTCAATTTTTAATCATATTTTTGTCATTTTTTTGTCACCTTTTTGTAATTTTTTTTGTAATTTTTTGTTTTTTTGTCACATTTTTGTCATTTTTTTGGTCATTTTTTCGTCAATTTTTGTCATTTTTTTGTCATTTTTTGTCATTTTTTGTCATTTTTCGTCAATTTTTGTCATTTTTCGTCAATTTTTGTCATTTTTTTTGTCAATTTTTGTCATTTTTCGTCATTTTTTGTCATTTTTTGTCACATTTTTGTCATTTTTTCGTCAATTTTTGTCATTTTTTGTTACATTTTTGTCAAATTTTTATCATATTTTTGTCATTTTTTTCATTTTTTTGTCACCTTTTTGTAATTTTTTTGTCATTTTTTGTGTTTTTTCGTCAATTTTTGTCATTTTTTGGTCAATTTTTATCATTTTTTGTCAATTTTTGTCATTTTTTGTCACATTTTTGTCATTTTTTTGTCAATTTTTGACATTTTTTGTTACATTTTTGTCAAATTTTATCATATTTTTGTCATTTTTTGACACAATTTGTCACATTTTTGTCATTTTTTGGTCAATTTCTTGTCAATTTCTTGTGACATTTTTGTGACATTTTTGCCACTTTTCATCAATTTTTCATCACTTTTTTGTCAATGTTTTCTCACTTTTTTGTCCCATTTCCATCATTGTTTTTGTCTCAGTTTTGTTGCTATTTTCACAGCTTTTTTCCAGAAGCTTTTGGACATATACATCAAACATAGTCACTTATTGATGTCATACATTATGCATTTATTATTCAAGATTACCTGAAGTAAAAAATAATGAATGATAATGTTTAATTAAATACCGCTCCCATAATGTTTTGATTAAACATTTGTACATGGTTAGAAACTAAGAAGGTAAAAGTCAACAAAATTTTAATCGGGTGTCACTGGGACATATTTTAATCTCTTTGGTTTTAGCGTCACCAGCTTTACCAACATTAAAATAAGGGAAGATTTTCTCCTTGAATCTGTCTGTGTGAGAGCAGATCAGAGACATGTCGTCAGTGTTGTAGAAAGACACTTTCCCCTCGTCATAATCCAGACGCACTCGGATCTTCTCAGGTCTGAGCTTAAGATTCAGTTCATCACCAAAAGCATCAAAGTATTCTCCATCTGTAAGGTCTAAACACCAGAGTCCATTTTCTGGATCAAGATCTATATCTGCCTTCCTGCCGACAGACTCTTTGGTCACTCCTATGGCCCACCTCGGATGGTCTCCCACCTCCACGTCCCACTGGTGTGAGTCACAGCTCCACCCCTCACTGCCCAGGACTTCTGGATATTTACTGAATCTCTCTGGATTATCAGGGACCTGTTGTTTAGTTTCTCCCCATCTCACTCCACTCAGATCCTCAGACAGAGAAAGCCATGGATTTGCAGTGTTTGGGTCTAGAATGACTGGGTGGTCGTGGACCTGGCTCCTCATCTTCTCCCAGGCCTTAAAGCCCATGTTGCCCAGGACTGTGGCCTGGTTTATCAGGAGTCCTGGGCCCAGTCTTAGTGTTGGCTGTGAGAGGAGTGAGCGGGAGCTTTTCTGACTGTGTGAGTACTGTCTGATAAAGTCCATGTGTTCCCTCTTCAGCTGCTGCTCCACAGTGGAGATGTTCTTGTTCAGAGTGGACAGCAGCTCCCTGACCTTCTCCAGCTCTGAGTCCATGGTGTGAAGCTGTCTGCTCCGCTCCTCCCTCAGAGCTGTCAGCCTCAGCTCCTCCTCTCGCTGTAGGAACCGGTGGAGTCGCTCAAAGGTCTCCCTGATGTGACGTGCACACGCCTCTGCCTGCCTCTCCGAGTGAACACGCACTTCCTCATACTGTCGCTGTAAGGCCGAGGCCTGCTCTCTCTGTTCAGTCAAAGGCTTTAGCTCCGACTGTAGCTGCTCCTTTAACCCAGACACTGCCTCCTCCACAGACACCACAGTGTGGTCTCGGTGCTGAGAGAACTCACAGATAGAGCACAGAGCACGAGCCTCGTCCAGACAGAACAGAGCAGGAACCGAAGGGTGTTTACTGCAGACCCCCCCCTCTGCTTCAGTCTGAGGGTGTTTACTGCAGACCCCCCCCTCTGCTTCAGTCTGAGGGGGTTTACTGCAGACCCCCCCCTCTGCTTCAGTCTGAGGGGGTTTACTGCAGACCCCCTCCTCTGCTTTAAAGGAAAGGCTCAGCTGCTTCAGAGCAAAGTTCATTAGGGGAAAGTCTTTAGAGGACTTCCTTCTACAAACCGGGCAGTTCTTGGTGTTGTGTTTGTCCCAGTAGTTCTGTAAACAGCTGGAGCAGAAGCTGTGGTTACAGCCCAGAGACACCGGCTCTTTAAACGTGTCCAAACACACAGGGCAGGTCAAGAAGTCCTCCACTGCAGCGATCCTCTCCGACATTTTACACCGATCAAAGAAAAATCAACAAAAACCAACAGGACTCACGGAGCTGTGTCGTCTGTGTCCAAAGCCCTAAAACTGACTGAACACTTTTACCCTTTTACTGTCTTCAGTCCTTTGCCCTGGGAGTGTTTCTGTGAATGATTAATATTACCAACTTCAACAATATAGTCCATGGGCCAAACCCCTAAATCTGGCAAATCGGTACCGAAAAGGTGGCAAAGGCTATCGTTGATTTTTAAGTAGGTCCATGTCTGAGGTTTATATTTTTGTATGATAGCCTTTTCAGAGTTACAGCTTTATCATAGTTTTCAGCTGTTGAAGTGAACCAACGCCATGTCAAAAAAGTCACTTTTGACACTGGTCCATATTTTGGTTTAGGACCATGAAAAAGAAGACATTTTCATGTTTCATTTGAGCCCAAATGTACTACACTGTGACTATTACCGTGGTAACCAAACTTCCTCAAACGCAAACCTGAGGACGTTTTTTTCACCATTTTCACAAAAACATTTTTACTAAGTTTAACGCTGTTTCTTCAAGGGACATCACAGAGACAAATGTTTCATACTGGGTAACTCTCTAGACTTGAGGATTCAGGAAATGTACAACATGTCAGTACTTTCTCAACTTAAGGCCTCACTGTGAGCCACGAAGTAAAAGAATGTCCACCTCACATGAGCCTCTCCCATTGAAATAAGCCTATATCTGCCATAAGGTTGGAACAGCTGGTGAGACTTTCTGTCCAGGACAGGCCAATGCAACTTGAAATTACATTTATAAAAATTACAATTATTCTGTATAATATAAACTGTGTCCTAAATTGTAAAAATAATATCCATATTATGTAGCCTACACAATCCACTCACTGACAGTCTCATTCACTTTCACTCATTCACTACTGAAACCACATCATTTTACATTTGTATTTGGTAAATAAATAACATTTCTAGTGATATAACATTGCAGACACCATTATCTTTTGCCTCTAGAGAGTTGTGCCGTCGAATGGCCAAAACGACAAAAGGGGGTTAACTATCGCTAGATTTTGAGCCAAAAGCTAGGTTAGAAGTACCAAGGTGTTCTACCGTACTAGAAGTGGATTCTACAGAAAATGAACTCAGGGGACATGAAACGAAAAGAACAACATGCAAACTCTACACAGAAAGGTCCCACATGGCCTGGGATATCGAACCCAGGAATGTCTTGCTGTGAGGTGACAGCTAGACATTCAGTCACTCTTGAATCCCCTTATACAAAAACCATTATGCTGATAGAAAAGGGTGAAGGGAATACCTTTATGTCCAAGAAGTTGGATCTGGGAGAGCTGTCTCCCAGAGACACAAACTGTAGTTGGTTAGACAGTTGGTTATGCAAGAACCAAGCTTTTCCTGCAACAGTTGACAATGGCGACCTGTGGCCAATGGCAATGTTGTGTTTTCTTCCAACCAGACTCCGCGACCGGGAAGGGTCGAGGGAGAAAGGTGGTGTAAGAGTGGGGGTGAATTACGGCTGAGTACAACCTGGAAACATAGCAGGACCGGCTTCACATCTTTTTCTCTCAGACACGGACAGTGGTTCACTCAAGTTTTTAGTTTGACCTGATAGAGCTTATAGAAGCCCATAACACTAAAGGAAGAACATGAGGCAGCACAATGTAACCTTGGAAAATAATGTGGGTCTTGTCTTGTTTGGAGCAGCGCTGTCCTTGCGCCAGGTGGAAGAACTGGCTCAAAAAGTGTTTAACCCGCAGGAGAGATTGCATGCCCTCAGTGGTTAGTCTTAGTGCTTAGCGTTCCCTTGCCTCTCAGCATGAAGTTCAATTTAGGTGTTTTTGTGAGGAGTTTACATCCTCTGTCTGTGTCTGGACAGATTTTTTTGGGGTGCTTTGGTCTCTTCCATCAACATAAAAGATGCACAGGAGGATAATCCTCTAACTTAGTGATTCTGAACATGAGCATGGCTGGCCACTGCTCCTGACATGTTCCAGGGGCTCCTGACATGTTCCAGGGGCAGATGGATGGGTTAAATGGTTAATTATTGTAAAGGGACAATAACGTACAGCTTCAATCTGTGGCTCCAATTGAAATTGAAATGCATTATCTGAATTACAATTCACAAACAGTTGTATAAGTTCGGAATATCCATAAATCTTCACTTTGTTGTCTTCTTCTGCACCTCGATCCCTACTCTGTGCATGTCCAAATCTAGAATCAATTGGCCTCAGACCCTTGTTCTTCTGCATTGTCCTCACCACTTCCCTATGCATACTTGCTGTTTTTCATCTCCTCATACAACATTCATGTGCAACTTGTTGAGTCCAGTCTGAGCATATGAAGTATCTTCAAAAACACAAATTTCAACAAAAGGGCTCTTGTGATACATTCCTTGTGCTGGATAAAGTATTCTCGTGCTACAATTTGCATGTTCTTTTTTCACTCTACACTTGTTGAGGTGTTGAGATAAAATGTGCACAAGAGGCAACAAGAGACAATCCCAAACAGGAATGGTTTCAGAGGTGGAGCCTGCTGAGCTTCCGAGAGACACTTTTCTAGTTGCATTTGACTGGGCTCGATATTGTCAGCCTGAGGTAATACTGAACCCTGCAGAGGTGGCACAGTCCAGGATGACAACTCAGTAAGTGCCATCGCCAAAAGATTTGTTTCCAGCATATTCTGAAAAGCATGAAGAATAATGTAGGATATGGGCACAACTCTACATCTAAACCTCCACAATCATCAACAGGTTTGTTATCTGCTAAGTTATGATGGGAAAAGCAGCAGCTCTACTCCAAGCTCCTTTTAGTTGACTAGGAGGAAACTCCTTTCAGCCGCCTGTATCTGCGATCTTGTCCTTTCGGTCATTACCCAGATCTTATGACCATAGGTGAGGGTAGAACATAGATCGATCAGTAAATCAGCTCCCTCTTCACCACAACAAACACAGTAACAACGATCACTGCCGATGTCGCACTGATCCATCTATCGATCTCACGCTCCATCCGTCCCTCACTCATGAACACGACACTGAGATACTTGAACTCCTCCACTTGAGGCAAGGCCTCTCCACCGACCTGTAGAGGGGAAGCCGCCCATGGCCTCGGATTTGGAGGTGCTGATACTCATCCCGCTTCACACTCGGCTGCAAACCGCCCCAGGGCAGCTGAAGGTCCTGATTTGATGAAGCCGACAGAACAACACCTGAGATCCTGGGGTTCCCAAACCGGACACCCTCCGGTTCCTGGCTGTGTCTTTAAGTCCTGTCCATAAAACTAATAAGTAAACTTTTGTTTATTCATTTATACAGCATGTTTCATGTGCACAGACTCAATATGCCTGGGAAGAAAATAAATAAATTACACAACATAAAAAATAAACTCAAATACGTTAATACAGCACATACACACACAAAAAAAGTACAAAGAATGTACAAAGAACTTAAAATAACTTGTGATTTAGTGCTGGATGAGGCTAAGCTGTAGTTTTGTGTTGACTCCTCATGTCCTGGTTTTAACACCTCACACCTCACCATCTTTATAATACTATATTTGATTTATTAGTAATGAAATAAAACAACTATACTGAAATTACCTTACAAAATTATTTACTTTATTAATTTACTAATCAGTAAAAAAGGGTGATGTTCATAGTAAACGTGTGGTTTATGGCAAATTCAGCTTCAGAACAGAGCACAGTTTTCTACAGCAAATACATTAACAACTAAGTATAAAACAAATACACATGGTATTTTTGGCATAACCATGGGGTGTCTACAAAGACAAACCTTTGGAATTATCTTGGATTATTGAGACATTTTAGACAAATGTACAGGACTACGTATAGTAGTGAAAGAAACAGAATGCCATTGTGTGTAGTATATGATAAATAGCTATAATATATAAAATATATGAACAACTTTTTGGTGAAAATACAGAACTGTTCTTCTCCACAAATGTAATTTCAAGTTGCATTGGCCTGTCCTGGACAGAAAGTCTCACCAGCTGTTCCAACCTTAGAATGGCAGATATAGGCTTATTTCAATGGGAGAGGCTCATGTGAGGTGGACATTCTTTTACTTCGTGCCTCACTGTGAGGCCTTAAGTTGAGAAAGTACTGACATGTTATACATTTCCTGAATCCTCAGAGTCTAGAGAGTTGCCCAGTATCAAACATTTGTCTCTGTGATGTTCCCTGAAGAAACAGCATTAAACATAGTAAAACTGTTTTTGTGAAAATGGTGAAAAAACGTCCTCAGGTTTGTGTTTGTGGAGCTTTGGTTACCACGGTAATAGTCACAGTGTAGTACATTTGGGCTCAAATGAAACATGAAAATGTCTTCCTTACAATGATACCAAATACAATGGTGTAAATCAGCATCTAATGGGCTGGAAATGGCCTAAACCAAAATATGGACCAGTGTCAAAAGCAACTTTTTTGACATGGGGGTGGTCCACTTCAACAGCTGAAAACTATGATAAAGC
Organism: Gobius niger; assembly: GCF_951799975.1. Lineage (NCBI taxonomy): Eukaryota > Metazoa > Chordata > Actinopteri > Gobiiformes > Gobiidae > Gobius > Gobius niger. The sequence continues at coordinate 36,772,587 of NC_136857.1, forward strand.
TGTAACTCTGAAAAGGCTATCATACAAAAATATAAACCTCAGACATGGACCTACTTAAAAATCAACGATAGCCTTTGCCACCTTTTCGGTACCGATATTTGGTCTGGCCCATGGACTAATAAAAAAAAATAAAAAAATAAAACACAGATCAGAGGGAGTGAAGTGAGCTGACGACTTCTGCAGAAACAGCCTGAACCTGCCCTAAAGGTATAACCTGCCTTGGAGTTCACTTTCAATGAAAATCTTTATTGCCCTGGAGGGCAAGAAACATCAAACATAAAAACACTTGTACAATACTATCAACTGATAGTTGGTTTATTGCCATGGTTATGAACAGGTTCACAACTAGGATTTTTTTTTTGGTCGATCGTTCAACATGAAACATATAACTTTAGAATAAACTATAAAAAACTTTAAACTATAAGACTATAAGGGCATGCATAAGAAGATTAAATTCATGTATTTCAGCTATATAGAATAAACCAGACATGACTAGTTTTTTGAGAAACTGGATGAAAGATTTGATTTCTGTTTTGTCTTAGCACCGGTCTACTTACTTTGGGGCCGGTCACACTAGATGGAAGATCAAGCCTGTACCGCACCACACTGACACTGCAAACTTGATGTACTTATTATTATTTGGATGCAACTACACATCTGATTCACCAGATGTAGCTGACGCCTTTTACCCCGCTCCGTTGAGTTGGTTCCTAGATAATCTCGTATTTAATAAGTAATGGGCCTCTCGGATAATACATCACTCATGCCCCTCACATCACATTTGCCAATAGCTATAACTGAAAAGAGTTTATTGTAACTCCCTTTAGGACCCACAGAACCTCAGGCCTCTATTTTGATACAAAGAATTGCAGTTGTCATTGGGAGTTGTCAGGAGACTCGCCCTCCTGCCCCTCGTCACCCGTGCTGCAGTTTGGAAGCAACTTCTCGTTTCCACTGAATGGATTTACAGTGTTTTGGCCATTTTGGGACTTCTATGCTTGATCTTCTTGAAGTTTTTCTGTGTCGCAGTCGTGAGAGGAACCTCCTTAACGGTATGCGTGTTTTAAGATAATTCAGTAATTTTACAAATTGCCGCAAGTTTCAAACGACAAGATAAAAGTGGTGAGTGCTCTGAGGCGCTAGCTTGAATTCGGCAGAAACAACATGAAGCTATTGTCCTCGGGTTTTGTAGCTTATACTGTTTTAGTTCTGAGTCCTATCTCGAGGACAGGATGTGCTTTGTTGAAATTGGCAACTGTGTCTCAGACAAAATTGCCATGACCTGTGGAGTCCCCCAGGGGTCAATCTTGGGACCCCTCTTATTCAACTTGTACATGCTTCCATTGGGTCAGCTAATAAACAGCAACAATGTGTCGTACCACAACTATGCAGATGACACTCAGATCTACGTGTCACTGACGGCTGGTGAACATGGGCCTGTAGATACACTCTGTCACTGCATCCAACAGATCAGTTTGTGGATGCAAAACAACTTTCTCCAACTAAACTCAGACAAAACTGAGATCATTGTTTTTGGCCCACAGGCACAAAGACAAAGTGTTATCAGTCACCTTGAGTCTCTCTCTCTAAAACCAAAAAATCAGGTTAGAAATCTAGGAGTAATCATGGACTCAGACCTGAACTTAAACAGCCACAGCAAAGCAATAACATCAGCAGCTTTTTACCATCTGAAAAACATGGCTAACATCAGAGGAATAGTGTCCAAACCAGACCTGGAGAGACTTATCCATGTGTTTGTCTCCAGCAGGTCAGACTACTGTACCGGCTGCTCACTAGCCTCTGTAAACGAGCTATCAGAGCTGCAGAACATCCAGAACGCTGCTGCTCGAGTCCTGACAAGAACCAGGAAACACGACCATATTAGTCCAGTGCTCCGGTCTCTGCACTGGCTTCCTGTCACTCAGAGAATAGACTTTAAAACAGCTCTGCTTGTTACAAGTCTTTTCATGGTTTAGCACCAAAGTCCATCTCTGACATGTTACAGCCGTATGAACCATCTCGGGCCCTGAGAACTTCAGGGAGGGGCCTCCTGGTGGTTCCCAGAGTCAGGACTAAACACGGTGAGGCTGCGTTTCAGTTTCATGCAGGTAAAATCTGGAACAGTCTTCATGAGGATGTGAGACAGGCCTCAACTCTGACAATGTTCAAATCCAGGCTGAAAACTGTTCTTTTTACCGATGCATATGACTGAAAGTATTTTATCTGCACTCTCGCCTTTTAATTGATTAGTTTTATGTTGAGGTTATTAGTAGTTCAAGGACTTATTGTAGTTGATAATGGCCTCAACTATTGCATTGAATATGACTGATTGTTTTAGGACTGTCTTGACCCTGAAGTCCCGATTTTTTTTTCTGCCAGTTCAGCCCTGCCATTTGTTCCAATGTGCCGCTATGGCGATGTCCTATCTAGACCTCACCTACTCTTGCTACTCCTAGAAATACTACAGAGTGGAAATGTCCCCACAGTTGCAGACACAGGAAACCCCTCTCAGCCTCAGACACATGGACAGCACTACTGTAGAGATCGTTCCGTCTCGTTCAGCGCCTATAAAAGTCTGTTTCCGCTGATTCTCGCTTTCCACCGGCGCAGAGAAACACAGTCTGATACTTTCACCGCATTCTGCCTCACGTCTGAAGGGGGACAGACTTTCTTCTCCCTGCGACTGTGGAGACGCTGGAAAGGAACCAAACACACGAGCGTAAACAGACCACACGGTCGCAGAGATGAAGAAACGTGCAGACTGTGACTCAGCCTCAGACGGTGAGCTCACAGACGTCTGACACAGAGACCAGGAGACCAGGGAAAGTTTAAGACAGGAATAGTTTATGAAGTCTGCGGCGCTAAATATAGTGTCACCTACAAGTCAACGGTCTGAGCGCGGTTTATGGGGTTTAAACATGCAGCAACAAGTCCAATTAACGCTTTATAATCCCACAAACACAAGAGATCTGGGCATATTTCACTTAAGATTTGCAAACATTACATCACATTTAGCTAATGTGTATCTGACACACAGAGGGCATGAGTTAGCATGTAGCTCAGGCGCTAATTTGTATCTTAAGTAAAATCTCAAAAAATCTGTACATTCATTAATGATTTCTAACGAGGCTTGAGTCGATCTTTCAAAACAGCTGAAAACATATGGATATTCATAATTTGTGACAGTTGAGGCTAATGCTAATGGCTATAGGAAAAATACATTGAGCAGGCTAATGCTAGCGGACTGAAAAGTCTCATGAACCCGTTGGCTAGCTAACTGTCCTTATACGTTAGGATCGAATGCCGCGTCTCCTTTTTTATCTTTATGGATAATAACAGGCTCTGTGCGCAGGAATGTTTTAGCTAACTTCCTGTTGGCCTGTGTGGAGTAAAGACCACGTCCTGTCCACAACATAAATTAATAATAGCAAAAAATACTTTACTAAACGTCAAGTCGGGTGTGTTTCATGAAAATTAGCTAAGATGGTGGCGCTATTTTACGTTTGTTAGCATCAAAATAATGTTAGCATGCAGCTCAGACGCTAATTTTTATCTGAAGTAAAATCTCAAAAAGTCTGTACATTCATTAATGATTTCTAACGAGGCTTTGAGCTGATGTTTCAAAACAGCTGAAAACATCTGGATCATTCATAATTTGCGACATTTGAGGCTAATGCTAACGGCTATAGGAAAAATACATTGAGGAGGCTAATGCTTACGGACTGAAAAGTCTCAATTTTTTATCTCTATGGATTTCTGGTGAACTATAAACATATTTGTCACATACTAATGATGTCAAGCCAAAATCGTGTTCATATGGATGTTTTCAGCAAACCGTTTTCAACAAAGCGAAAAACAGCACTTGTTAGCTTCACTTCACTAATGATAGCATCACTTTGCTAACAATAGCATACTTCCTGGTTAGCATTGTCCGTTTTTAAAGGGGGGGTATTATGCAAAATGGACTTTTTCAAGCTTTACATCATGTTATTCTGTCATTCCCTCATTAAAAACATGATGTCTGAAGTGTTGCCTTGGCACATTCACGTATTTTTGAGTAATCTGTAAAAACTCTGATGGCGGCCATTTTAGGGATAGGTTTGCCTGAGTCCTCCTAGGAATGCCCCCACCTCCTGGAGACGCCTCCGAGCTTTTGTCACCAGCCGAGTAACCAACCACTGCTCCTCAGCAGAACCCCCTCCCCACTGATGCCACAGACAGCGTGTGGAGGGGGCGTGTCGGAAAGGCTCAGAGGTTCTTAAAGAGACAGAGGCCTATTTCAAGACATTCACTACAGCCATTTTGAGAGAGCAGGCAGTTATTCTAATTTACTGCATTTACAGACCAACAGAAGGTTTGGTCATCATTGTAGTGTGATATAGACTGGTGCTATGTGACTGAAAAGCATAATACCCCCTCTTTAATAATTCAGCATTTCTTAAAGTAATGGTGGAGAATGGGAGAAAGTTATTTTTTTTATCCTCTTCTTTCTTTTCCCCCTCTGGCTGCTTCGAACATGACCATATATGGGCATTGGCAACAATGCTGTCTGTGTCCATAGCCGTTCGCATTAGCCATGAAACCTTATGAAAGGTGTTTTCAGCTGTTCTATTGCAATACTATGTGTTATCTCCACACTCATATCTGCTGCACTTCATGCACCTGCACTGTGCTATGTTGTCTTAGTTTATTATTAACAGTGTCTAAGTTATGGGTTATATATTTTATGTTGCACGATCGACTGAAAGCTCTAAATTAGCACTGGCAAAATTAGCTCATATTCAGTGAAGTTTCAGATACACGTCCAACATCATCTAATAACATGTCAATGATCAACAAACCATTGTATAAAGGCCATGAAGCAGATCAAATGTGTGTGATGAAACAGGTCTGAGTCAGAAAGTTTGTAATGAGTTTATGATCGCGTTCCTGCAGCGGCGTCTGGTTCCTGGAACAGCCTGTCTCTTCAGTAAACAGTCTGGGGCATGTTGTGATCAGACTCTTTGCTCTGAGCGTAACTCCGTCTGTGACCCATAAAAGGAGTGCGTTTGGCTCGGAGGGTCTGTCTGAACGGGGAAACCACGTGCCCGTCCCGAGAGGAGCGTCTGAAGGCTGTGTCCCGGACAGAGAGGGGTGCGCCCCGTCCCGGCGGAGCAGCAGAGGGAGGCGTGGACCTCAGACGGAGACGGAGGAATGGCAGGAATGTGGCTCTGGGTAAATACAACAGGAATCAGCAGAAAGAGTCAACAACAGCAGAGAGAGGAGGCGTGGAGGAAGGACTGGAGTAAAAGTACAGATACTACTGAGAGTACTACTGCGATATTAAAGTATGAGTCGCTCAGTCACATGTTTACCAAAGGAAACACAGTATTCAAAGTCTCTGCGTGACTCTGAAAACATGAACCCAGGGCTAAACTCTGTGTTTTCTCCTGGGTGTTAGTTTTGACGCTGGTGAGGTGTGACATCAGCTGTTGGAGGTCAGAGGTCAGAGGTCAGGGGTCAGCGGCTGGGGTCAGATCAGGGTCAGACCTGAAACAACCACAGGTCTGACCTGAAAGTACAGGGTCTCATTTAGGAGATCAGTTATTATCGTTCACAAACATCTCTCATTCCTTTACAGTCACCGCGCTGCACAAGTTCACATGTTTTAGTCCCTTATTTTTATTTTGTTTTTGTGAGTCAACGGAAATATTGATTATTGGGAGACTTTGATCACAGTTTATGTCTCATTAACATTTCAGTCCCAAAGAGTCTCTTTAAGACCTCCTTATAGGGCTGGGTATTGATTTATATTCGCAAATCGATTCGATTCAATTTGATTGATTTTCGACTCAGTTAAGGATATTACACAGCACCAGTTTTCCTTTTTTTGGTGCGTTTGTAGAAATATGAAATATTTATGTTCATAATTTAACCCAATGCAGCTACATTTATCATGAACTGTACGTTTCATTTAACATGACCTGACCAAAACAAAAATGCAAGGAGTCACATGACCATTACTTTAGGGAAAAGACATATTAAAAGGATCAATTTAAGTTTTTTTTAAATCAATATCGGGATATTCAAAGAAAAATTGATTCAAATCCATGAATCAAATAATTAAACTACTCCTTAGTATCCGACTGGTCTCAGAGACATTGCAGGGACGTCACAGAAACATCTCACAGGTTGAGGACAACACATTGTGTTTAAGACTTAGCCACAGCTGCTTGAGACCACGGAGACCTCTCTGAGACCTGTTCGTTTTCACATGAGACTACCTGGAGAATCACCTTATCTCCAGGGGATGTCTCGGACATGTCTCTGTGACCAGCGGCAACTCGAGTCTCCAGGTAGTCTCCAACTAACCTCCAGGCCCCTGAGATAGGTACTTTAGTGTCATTTTAGTCAGAATAAATATTACTTTGACTAAAATCCCGATGAAACAGCTTAGAAACGCCTTCTGTCTGAGCTCAGCTGTGATATTCAGTCCGAGGTGTGAGCCTGAGAGGGCAAAGGTCAGGTTCTCACAGTAAAACCCCAGTCCAGTCGTAGACCTCCTGCAGACCCAGTGAAGCCCTCACAGACCGCGGTGAACTTGAGCAGACCCTGAGCGGACCTCACAGTCAGACCATGGTCCAGGCGTCAGCTGCTTCCTCCAGAGCAGACTGACTGAGGGCTCATCAAACTCTAACACAGACTCTAAAACAGACTCGAATCCACTGGGAAACTCTGATGATTAGAGTTTCACAGCGGTGCAACGAGAGATTCTTGCCGTTAAAATACATGCACCATCAGAACCTCTGCAGTTTTTCTATTAAAAATGTTTCCAGCTAGAAAAGAAATCACATTAACCAAGTCTAGCCTGTGTTTATGATTAATTCAATGCTAGAAACCAAAACAACATAAACACTGGAGTTTCTCTTGTGAACATAGTTTGGAAATCCCCTTTAAGTCTGACATTTAAGTCTACACAAAGCGTTCTTAAAGTCTCAGGAGTCGCTGCTTCTTTCAGACAAAGACGTTCTGTGCGACAGACGCTTCCCTCGGATTCCCAGAGTCTCTGAGCTGAGTTAGATCTTCCTCCGTTTGTTTTGGCTCATGGAGACGATAATAACAGAAGCTTTAGGGTTTATCGGAGATTTCAGCAGAGAGATGATCGTAAAAGTCTGAAGGTCCGTGTCTTTGTTGTCTTTTTTACTGGGAATTTCCGATGATTGAAGATGTTTGAAGTTCACGCTTCACGACCTGCTCTTTTAAACGGGTCAGGGTCATTACTGAGTGTTTTATTGACAGCTGGTGTGTTTGTTCACTCTCTACAGACTCTCCTCAGCGCTGGTCAGTAACAGGTGTCCAGATGGAAGTCTTCTCCTCCAGACTGAGACTCCAGTCCAGTCTCATGGTCTCATGGTCCAGGTCCTGGGTCAGTAACAGGTGTTTAAATGGAAGTCCTCTCCTCCAGACTGAGACTCCAGTCCGGTCTCATGGTCCAGGTCCAGGTCCTGGGTCAGTAACAGGTGTCCAGATGGAAGTCCTCTCCTCCAGACTGAGACTCCAGTCCGGTCTCATGGTCCAGGTCCAGGTCCTGGGTCAGTAACAGGTGTCCAGATGGAAGTCTTCTCCTCCAGACCGAGACTCCAGTCCGGTCTCGTGGTCCAGGTCCAGGTCCTGGGTCAGTAACAGGTGTTTAAATGGAAGTCCTCTCCTCCAGACTGAGACTCCAGTCCGGTCTCATGGTCCAGGTCCAGGTCCTGGGTCAGTAACAGGTGTTTAAATGGACCGTCCAGGCTGGTCTGGTCCTCGCTGCTCGTCTGCCGTCCGCCTTAAGTCTTTAATTAAAACACAAAAGGCCCCTCTGATAAGCCCCGCCCCCTGCAGTAACCCCGCCGCCTGATTGGCCGCTCACAGACGGACAGCGGCTCAGATTCACTGGAGAAAAGGGGATCACGGCTGATTGAAGACGAGCAGACACAACATCATTGGGTTCTGGGGGGGAGTTGCTTTGCACGGGGCATCTCCACATGAAACAAAAACTGCACAACGTCCAGAATCTCCTTTCTCTGCACAGATGAACTAAGGTCACATCGTCTCATAAAGGCAAAAGAACTTTCAGCATGAGATGAATGTGTCAGGTTTGTGAATCCAGTCACATTAGAAAGAGGATACATGTGTTGAAGCAGCAGTGACTGAGCTCTAGGTGATGGAATCCAAACGTTTGTGCTCCTGGGAAACGGTTCCAAAAAAGCAGCGAACCCCAGCACTGCTAGCAAATATAAAGAGCCCGAGGAAACACTTAAAAGGCCTTTATTTAGATGGCCAAGCCAGGATCAGTGTAATACAAAGCAACAAAAGTTAAATTGTCGTATTCTGTTGTGGCCCTCACACTTCTGGCCTTTGTTGCTGTGAAATAACTGTCCAGGATCCAGAACGTGTGGTGGAACACGTCCAGGTCCTCGCTGGACTCTCCTCTGACGTCAGGACCATGTTTTCCTGTGGGAGCAGCTGCTGGAGGAGCATTTCCTGTAAAACTCAGAGGCCGTCACTGTTTCCAGAGTCGGAAACTTTCACTGGAGCCTCCTCAGATAAAGTCCTCCCTGTGGAGAGAAGCTGCAGCTCATCATCAGAGGCTCTCCTCGTGGTGTGATTGCCTCTAATGCAGGGGTGTCCAAAGTGCGGCCCGGGGGCCAAATGTGGCCCTCAGACCAATTTTTGGTAGCCCTCGGCCTTTTTGCTGAATCGGGATACATCATCAGAGATAGTCCTTTTTATTTGAAATGTAATAATTCCACACAATTCTAACCTAACAACTAAGCTTTTACTATGAGACAGAGCTGGCATGAAGGTTTTGAGCAGAAATAAAGGTGTGGGGCACAATTCTGCTAGTCAAAGGTTTTGCGGCACTAACCATCTATGGCCCTTCACCCTGTGTACGCTTCAGTATGCGGCCCCACAGGGAAAAAGTTTGGACACCCCTGCACTAATGTGTTAATGTGATCCCGGATTAACAGAGTCAGAGACGCTGGTTCATCTGTTCAGACCTCGCTCAGACCTCGCTCAGACCTCGCTCAGACCTCGTTAGATCAGACGTGGGAGGCGTCAGCTGCAGAAACAGGTCGAGCGGAAAATCAAAAGTCAAAACGAGACGGATTAAAAACTGAAACTAAGAAATAAGAAACAACAGATCAAATACTGAAACGTTTCTGATGATGAACTGAAGGAGACGTTGCTTCTTCATGATTTTTTCCTTCTTCTCTTAGTCAGAGTTTTTAAAACCCATTTTTTCGAAAAGTTTGGAAATTCTGGAAAAAAAATAAAAAGTTTGGGACATTACAATCCTGGAAAATGTTGAAAAATGTTGGAACAGTTTGGTTTGACTTTATTTGGAAAGTTTAGAAAATGCTAAATTAAATTGGGCTTTTCTAGTCACAATTTGGGAAATGTTTGGAACATTCACTCCATTCATAAACACTGACAGGTTTGGTATCCACCAGTGTTAATTTAGTTATTTAGTTTTAGTCTTAGTCTTTTGACGAAAATTCGATTTTAGTCAAAAAAAATATCTTCAATTCGACTAAAATTGCAAGTAAATTTAGTCGACTAAATTTAAAGGGGGGGTATTATGCAAAATCGACTTTTTCAAGCTTTACATCATGTTATTAAGTTATTCCCTCATTAAAACCATGCCTGAAGTGTTGCCTTGGCACATTCACGTATTTTCGAGTAGTCTGTAGAAACTCTGATGGCGGCCATTTTAGGGATAAAACGCCTGATTCCTTCAGGAAACGCCCTCGACCTCCAGGATACGCCTCCGACCTTTCGTCACCAGCCGAGTAACCAACCACTGCTCCTCAGCAGAACCCCCTCCCCGCAGTGTCTAGCCCTAAAATGTAAACAGAGTCATCATGGAGGATTAGCTCCATGTGTTGTGAACCGGTGCCACAGCAGACTTTTACAAAGACACATCAGTGTTTCTGTTACCGAAACACCCAGGATTAAAACCGGTGACAAGAACACTTATTTCAGTGTCTGGTTCTGCGCTGGGCCTTGATGATGCACAGAGCCTCCGGAGAAAGCTAATGCTAAGCTAAACCTCGAGTCATCACGTGAAAACGAGAAATATGCACAAATAAAGTCAATAAAAGCACCACACACATAAAGAACCGTTTAACAATGATCACACACGGAGCCAGGCTTGTTGATTTGGAAGTTTATTGCTCACATTTCATCTACAATGGGTCATAGCCGAGTGGTTTTCTCCCGGAGCTAACAAGCTAGCCGCGACAAGCTAACGGGAAAATTCACTGAATACAAGCAGCATATTATGCATTGAAAACGTAACTAAAACAGGCAACTGCTTGAAGCAGCCTTTATGATGATCACACACTGAGCCGGGCTTGTTGATTTCGTAGTTTATTGCTCACATTTCATCTACAGTGAGTCGTAGCCGAGTGGTTTTCTCCCGGAGCTAAGGCACTATTAGCCGCGACAAGCTAACAACCTTCACCTTCACAACATTCATTGAAAACAGGCAGCATATTATGCACAAATAACGTCAATAAAGCAGCAACTACTCGAAGCTGCCTTTACGATGATCACACAATGAGCCTGGCTTTACACATGTGTGGTTTATTGCAGACTTTTCATCAACAATGAGCTGTAGTCGATTATAACAAGCTAACGGGTAACCTCGAAAAACCATTGTCCACCTGCACAGATAATGTCCGTCTTTTGAATCGTATGGGCTCCTGCAGATCCTGGTGTCGTCCATGGGGGTATAGTTAGAGATCCATAGGGCATGGCAGTTGCAAAGAGAGAGCCTCCAAACAGCAGTTATTTTTCAGGCAAGAGCCCCTTCCAAGCGTCCGGTGTGGAAGGTTCGTCTCCAAATAATATCCTGTTTGGCCAATGTTCACAAAGTGATAAACAGTAGCTCCTTTCCAACAATAAAAATTAAAATGCACCGATCGTAGTTTCAATACTGTTGAGACAACGAGCGTAGTGTTGTTGTGATGCCACAGACAGCGTGTGGAGGGGGCGTGTCGGAAAGGGTCAGAGGTTCTTAAAGAGACAGAGGCCTATTTCAAGTCATTTGCTACCGCCATTTTGAAAGAGCAATTTTATACAAGGCAGTTATTCTAATTTACTGCATTGACAGACCAACAGAAGGTTTCGTCATCATTGTAGTGTGATATAGACTGGTGCTATGTGGCTGAAAAAAGCATAATACCCCCTCTTTAAGACGAATTTGTCGACTTTGCATTGATAATATTCATTCTAATCATATTTAATCTTGTTCCTCTGCTTCATGGAGCTGCTCCACATGAACAAAGCTCAGAGCTGCTCCTTTGGCAGAGGATTTACATGATCTGAGGCTCTTTCAGACGCTCAATAGAAGTTTGGATGATTTTAGTCTCTCCTTTTCATTTTTATTTAGTCTTATTTTAGTCGACTAAAATATCTGGACATTTTACTCATAGTTTTAGTCTCATGAAAAACTTTTAATTTAGTTTTAGTCCAATTTTAGTCGTCAAAAATATCACTTTGACTAAAATTATTAGTCGACGAAATTAACTCTGGTATCCACGTGTAGCAGGAAAGGCTGTGACCGAGGTGACGCTGTCATCCAAATATGGTCGTTTCCTTTGTGGGAGACAGCAGCGGCTAAAGACGGGACACATATACACAGGCCCATGTGCAGACAAAGGGAAGAAACTTTTAAACATAAATATTCTCCTCATCTTCATATCGGGATCTAAATCTGAAGTTTCAGATGAATTTCTCTACATTTAACTTTTCCCTCATTCATCTGCAGCGTCTCCACCAGAATGATGTAAAAACTGTGACCGAGCATCTGTTTGGTTTCCGCGGCGACAGCTTGGTTTGGTCTCCGCGGCGACGGCCTTGGTTGGGGGTTCCCTCTCCCTCCTCCCCCCCCTCCTCTCCCGCTGAGTCAGGAGCGGCGTCTCTCGCTCCGTTAAACCCCGGCCTCGTCACCGCGGCGGCCATTTTGGCTCCTGTTGACCCCCCCCCGTCTCCATGGGAACAGCTCGTTACAGGAGCGGGGGCCTCAGGAGTTTCCCCTGTAAAAATAAAAACAAACACGGAGCTGCTCGGGGCCGAGGGAAAGCGGTGACTCAGCGTGAACTGGGAGAGGGGTTTACTGCTGAGTCACTGAGAAACTTTCACCTGGAAACTCTCATTGTTTTTATTCAATGTTTCAATGTTTCTCCACTTGATTTATTTGGAAATTAAAGAGTCAAAATGCACTTTTCTCTCATTGTTGTCAACACTTTTCCAACTCAGTCGCTCCAAACTTTAGAGCCTTGGACTTACAAAGATCCGGGAGGATTTAAATATGAATTTGTTGAGCATTAAGATAAAAAAACAAAAACAGAAATGTGAACTTTTGCAAAATATTCTTCATAAAGAGCAGCTCACTAACAGAACAGGTGCAGGCGACTCGTTCAGTCCAGATACTGCTCAGTCTGAGAGCCGCTGTGTTTGACCCGTGTGTGACCCTTCAGCACCTTTGTAAGGACTGTGGCTGCGTCTGAAACCATCACATTATCGCCTCTAAACTCTAACACCAGTAACTAACTCCTTAACCTTTCATGGGTCGACTGTTAGATCTGTGCAGTTAGTGAATTAGAGCTTCAGCTGCATTTGCACAATCCGTCCATCCTTAAACAGGGGAAGGGGAAGTGACATCACCAACAGCTGTTTTTCTTCTTCTTTAAATTTATTGATGGAGTGCAGGCCAAACAAAAGTGCATGTCGCCCCCTAGTGTCCAGTGTCCAACAACAACATAGTGTCCAAACAAAGACATTTAAGGAGAGAAAAAAATCCAAATGATCCAAACATTTCCCTTTAGTGTTATTTTATTTCAGCAGCTGTTTCTTAAAGCTACATTATGCAAATGATCCATGTGGCTTAAGTTTCTACTAAATGAAAACAAAAGCATTTAATCCGTTTACTGACTTTCCTCTTTAACACTGACATGTGACTGAGCTGTGGGGACGACAACATGGATTTATCACTTTTATAAAGTTTGGCTTGTGCAGAATCTTATTGTGTAATCTGATGTGCTCCTGCCAATCAACAGTGGTTTCGCATGAAACACTCGAGGGTGGGGGCGAGGGGGGTGGGGGGTTTGGCGCAGTGGCTTATGGGATGGCACATAGCTCCTAATCACCGGTTAGCTAGCACCTATGCTAAAGTGGCTATGCTAGCTAGCATCAAGGCTCTTTTTCCTAACTCCTTCCTAACTGACAGCCCAATTCGGAAGCTTCTTATCATGGCGGACGCTGACGCACGTCCGGTTTGATCGCTCTCACCAATCTGCTCGTTTCGGACGCAGCCTGAGGCTTCTGAGGCCTGTGTGAAGGGGGGGGGCAAGAGTTACTTAATACTGCTTTAACCTCTTAACTCCCGCCTGAACCGAGAGGATCTTTTTCCTCACGTCATCAGATTTTTTCCATCATTTTTTTGTTGGGTATTCAACTCATTTTTGTAATGAGTAATTTTTTGTCATTTTTTTGTCACATTTTTGTCATTTTTTCGTCCATTTTTTATCACATTTTTGTCAATTTTTTGTCATTTTTTGCCATTTTTTTGTCATTTTTCATCTTTTCTTTTTTTTACATTTTTGTCACATTTTTTGGTCATTTTTTGTCACATTTTTGTCATTTTTTCATCATTTTTTAAATCAAATTTTTGTCATTTTTTTGGTCAAATTTTTATCATATTTTTTCATCACATTTTTGTCATTTTTTGTCAATTTTTTGTCAATTTCTTGTGACATTTTTGTCACATTTTTGTCACATTTCCATCATTGTTTTCGTCTCAGTTTTGTTGCTATTTTCACAGCTTTTTTCCAGAAGCTTTTGGACTGGGGTAAAGCCAAAGGGGTTAACACCTTTTGTTTAAGTGATTTTTGAAGAGCATGGTCAAAGCAAATAAACTTAAATAGTGTGTTCAGTGTAGATGGCAAAAAAGACAAAACTTTACTACAGCAAATGTAGTATATTCAAAAGTTTTTACTCCAGAATCAAAATTGAGTTAAGTATCGTGACAACACAAGAAGTAAATGTCCAAACCTGATGATTGTGTGTGAGGCATTAGGCCCCGGTCCAGTCGACTTCCTTTATGACGTGCAGAAACAGCCTGAGGTCTGAGTCTCTGAACAGGCCTCGGTCTGTGCCTCAAAGTCCGCACAAAAGCCCGGCTGTGAGGAGCCCCGTGTGCCGCGCTGACCAACCAATCACGCGCCGCCTACGTAATGACATCACCCGCGACCTGTGACCCCCAGGCCGCGGTCACATGACGAAAACAAGCGCCTCGGCTTTTACGGATCCTCATTTCACTGCGGGCTGTTTACGGCGCCTCGTTTTAAATTAAATATAGAAAACCGTGACTGAAGAGTGCAGATCATAAAAACTCATAAAGAGTGAGAGAAGAAGAAGAGACTAAAAACAGTTTGAAACAGCCTCATATTTAAACAGCTCTGAGCTTTGTCCGTGAAACAGAGAATAGTTTGTTAGGTTTTTAAACACAAACTACACTGGGATTAAAAATAATTATTGTAAAACTAAGTAATAGGAAGGAACAGTGTCAGAACCAGACTTAGAGAGACTGATCCATGTGTTTGTCTCCAGCAGGTTAGACGACTGTAACGGCTGCAGAACATCCAGAACCAGGAAACACGGCCATATTAGTCCAGTGCTCAGGTCTCTGCACTGGCTTCCTGTCACTCAGAGAATAGACTTTAAAACAGCTCTGCTTGTTACAAGTCTCTTCATGGTTTAGCACCAAAGTAGAGTAGTCAGGGCTGTCCCGTAAACTGAAAGTCTTGTTTTGTGGAGGAGGCGGAGATCATGAGGCGCATCAGTCACGCTGAGCCACACGGTCATTGCTCCTCTGTGGGAGGTCACATGACCTGAATCCTGAGCTCTGGGTGTTTGTCATCTGACCCGGGTAAACACTGACCCAGAGGAACCCGGCTCGCTCCAGCGCTGCAGAAACACGACCGGCTGGAGGAGAAACGCGACCGGCTGGAGGAGAAACACGACCCGGCCTGGAGGAGATTCCCCCGAGAGGACGAGCGTAGCGAAGGGGAGACGCGCCGCTTAGAGACAAAACAACAACACAACAACAACAACACAACAACAACAGCAACCACAGGCTCAGGACAAACAGAAACCAGAGCTCAGATCATCAGGACACAGGTCTCAGGGACAGTGTTTTGGACCCGCACTCATTTACAGCTGTGCCAATGAGATCACACACCCTGGTGGATTTTTACAGTAAATATAAATAGACTATAGTCAAATCATAAAAGTAATTTATTTATCATAAGTAATTTATCTTTTTTTTTGTTTTTTTCACGAATCTAGAAACTATCAAATAGCAACAAAAATGAGCAAGAAAAAAGAATAACCTTTCCTTCCTTCCTTCCTTCCTTCTTCCTTCTTTCCTTCCTTCCTCCTTCCTTCCTTCTTTCCTTCCCTCCTTCCTTCTTCCTTCTTTCCTTCCTTCCTTCTTCCTTCTTTCCTTCCTTCCTTCCTTCTTTCCTTCTTTCTTTCTTTCTTCCTTCCTTCTTTCCTTCCTTCCTTCTTCCTTCCTTCCTTCTTTCCTTCCTTCTTCCTTCTTTCCTTCTTCCTTCTTTCCTTCCTTCCTTCCTTTCTTCTTTCCTTCTTCTTTCTTTCTTTCTTTCTTCCTTCCTTCCTTCCTTCTTCCTTCTTTCCTTCTTTCCTTCCCTCTTCCTTCTTCCTTCTTTCCTTCCTTCCTTCCTTCCTTCCTTCTTTCCTTCTTCCTTCTTTCTTTCTTTCTTTCTTTCTTTCTCTCTTTCCTTCTTTCTTTCTTTCTTTCTTTCTTTCCTTCTTCCTTCTTTCCTTCTTTCTTTCTTTCTTTCTTTCTTTCTTTCTTATTGATCTAAAACTGTGCAACTTGTCATTGCAACATTTGGAAACATTTTGATCAGAAAGCTCCTGGTGGAATCCTGGAAGTGCTGCTCAGGGCCTGATGTTCAGTCTGGAGGAGAAGACTTTGCTCACAGAGTTCTGGGAAGAGCTGAGTTTTTTCCACGTGGAGAAAAGTGGAGCTGTTGGTTTTACTGTCAGGAGCGAGTCAGAGTTTGGACCAAGAGTTCAGGAGGAGCTGAGTCAGAGACGCTCCTCCTGTGAGTGAAGATACAAGGAGCATGAAGAGCACAAAGAGGAGACTCAGAGCCTGATCCTCGGCCTGTGGACCCTCTCTCTTCTTTTTCCAGTTTTCCGTGAACGTGACCTCTGACCTCAGGTGTTTTCCAGGAAGTGTTTACTCTGCTGGGCTCAGGGCCAAGTTCAGACCTGCTCTGTGGACTCTCTGCAGCTTAGAGTCAGATCAATAAGAGCTCCTGCTGCAGCGGAGGAGCTTCTGCAGAGGTCTCAGGTTTCATTCCTCGAAAGCCTCGTGTTTACATAAGAGCCAGTTCCAGAGTAGAGACTGAAGTCCATATATGAACCGGGACGAGAGAGAGAGGCTTTTGTTTTCATCATTTAGTTTGTTTAAAGGTGAAAACATCAGACCAACTCTCTCTTTATGATGGTTTTTCTCTGAGATTTATTCAAGAAGTGACTCCAACATGTCTTTCTTTCTCCCTCCCTCTCTCCCTCTTCCGTCCTTTCTTTCTTTCTTCCCTCCTCCTTCTTTCTTTCTTTCTTTCTTTCTTTCTTTCTTTCTTTCTTTCTTTCCTCCTTCCTTCCTCCTTCTTTCTTTCTTTCTTTCTTTCTTTCTCCCTCTCTCCTTCTTCCGTCCTTTCTTTCTTCCCTACTTCCTTCTCTCCTCCTTTCTTTCTTTCTTTTTTTCTTTCTTTCTTTACTTCTTTCCTCCTTCCTTCCTCCTTCTTTCTTCCTTTCTTTCTTCCTTTCTTTCTTTCTTTCTTTCTTTCTTTCTTTCTCTCTTTCGTTCTTTCTTTCTTTCCTCCTTCCTTCCTCCTTCTTTCTTTCCTTCTTTCCTCCTTCCTTCCTCCTTCTTTCTTCCTTCCTTTCTGTCTTTCTTTCTTTCTTCCTTTCTTCCTTTCTTTCTTTCTTTCTTTCTTTCTTTCTTTCTTTCTTTCTTTCTCTTTCTTGCTTTCTTTCTTTCCTCCTTCCTTCCTCCTTCTTTCTTCCTTTCTTTCTTCCTTTCTTCCTTTCTTTCTTTCTTTCTTTCTTTCTTTCTTTCTCTCTTTCTTTCTTTCTTTCTTTCCTCCTTCCTTTCTTTCTTTCTCCCCTCCTTCCTTCCTCCTTCTTTCTTCTTTCTTTCTTTCTTCCTTTCTTTCTTTCTTTCTTTCCTCCTTCCTTCCTCCTTCTTTCTTCCTTTCTTTCTTTCTTCCTTTCTTTCTTTCCTCCTTCCTTCCCTCCTCCTTTCTTTCTTTCTTTCCTCCTTCCTCCTTCTTTCTTCCTTTCTTTCTTTCTTCCTTTCTTTCTTTCTTTCCCCTTCCTTCCTCCTTCTTTCTTCTTTCTTTCTTCCTTTCTTTTATTCTTTCTTTCCTCCTTCCTTCCTCCTTCTTTCTTTCTCCCTCCCTCCCTCTCTCCCTCTTCCGTCTTTTTTTTCTTCCTTCCTTCCTTCCTTCCATCCTTCCTTCCTTCCTTCCTTCCTTCCTTCTTTTCCTGACGCTGTAATCCAAATATGGTCATTTCCTGTGGGAGACAGCAGCGGCTAAAGACAGTTCAAATATACACAGGCAAAGGGACTAAACTGCACTTTAGTCGCTCCTTTAGACTCCACACTTTACAGACTCCACTCAACCAGGGATTTTTTTTAAATATCTACTTCCTGTTGATTGATTGATTGAGCTTTGAACTTATTTGTCAGCTGAATCATACAAAGGTAAGTATCCAGGAAGGCTCTCCTCTCGGGACATGAACTCAGCATCTTCCATCAGTAAAATCATCACATTTCTCCCATAAAGATGAACAAAAGCGACTGAAGTCTTTTGTGGTGGATTTACAGAAACAGCTGCATGTCCCGCCTCCGGTCTCTGGCGGCTCCGGTTCCCGAGCGAGAATCCGTTCAGCGTTTTACACGACACGGAAACACACTGACCCAGATCTGAGCAGGAATCTGAGGAGGAAGAGCAGGTTTACGGAGAACGGAAGAAACGACGGGATTACGAGCACCGTGGACTGTTTAATATTCTGCATTTGTCTTTAATAGACGCAGTTTTACTGGTAAACAGAAACCTGGAGTCTCCAACAATAACAGGAAGACAGGAGTATAGACCTGTCACTGCTGACAAACAAACAATTAGCCTTTTAACTCCCGCCTGAACCGAGAGGATCTTTTTCCGCACGTCATCAGATTTTTTTTCCATCATTTTTTTTGTTGGGTATTCAGCTCATTTTTATAACTTTTTAGTCATTTTTTTTGTCACATTTTTTTTTTTAGCCAATTTTTTATCACATTTTTTCAAATTTGTGTCATTTTCTTGTCACATTTTGTCACATTTTTGTCATTTTTTCGTCAATTTTTTATCAATTTTTTGTTATTTTTTTGTCACTTTTTTGTCACATTTTTGTAATTTTTTTATCAAATTTTCATCACATTTTTGTCATATTTTGGTCACATTTTATCACATTTTTGTATTTTTTGGTCATTTTTTGGTCACATTTTTTTTAATTTTTTCGTCAATTTTTTATTACATTTTTGTCGCTTTTTTGTAATTTTGGGGGGTTTTTTGTCACATTTTTGTCATTTTTCGTACTTTTTTTGTCCATTTCTTGTGACATTTTTGTCACTTTTTTTTGACATTTTTGTCATTTTTTGCCATTTTTTTGTTAATTTTGTGTAATTTTTTTGTCAATTTTTTATCACATTTTTGTTATTTTCTTGTCCATGTTTTGTAATTTTTTCGTAAATTTTTTATCAATTTGTTGTCATTTTTTGTCACATTTTTTGCCATTTTTTGGTCAATTTTTTGCCATTTTTTGGTCAAATTTTCATCACATTTTTGTCATATTTTTGTCACATTTTATCACATTTTTCTATTTTTTGGTCATTTTTTTGTCACATTTTTTTTTTTTTCGTTAATTTTTTATCACATTTTTGTAATTTTTTGGTCTTTTTTGTCACATTTTTGTCATTTTTTGTAATTTTTTTGTCAATTTTTTATCACATTTTTGTAATTTTCTTGTCAATTTTTTGTAATTTTTTCGTCAATTTTTCATCAATTTGTTGTCATTTTTTTTGGTCACATTTTAGCAATTTTTTGGTAAATTTTTTGCCATTTTTTTGTCATATTTTTGTCACATTCCATCACATTTTAGTAGTTTTTTGGTCATTTTTTTGGTCACATTTTTGTCATTTTTCGTACATTTTTTGTCAATTTCTTGTGACATTTTTGTGACATTTTTGCCACTTTTTCATCAATTTTTCGTCCCTTTTTTGTCAATTTTTCGTCACTTTTTTGTCACATTTCCATCATTGTTTTCGTCTCAGTTTTGTTGCTATTTTCACAGCTTTCAGAAGCTTTTGGACTGGGGTAAAGCCAAACTGGAGAAAATGTGCTCGGTTCAGGTGGGAGTTAAGGGGTTAAAGGGTCTATTCATCTTATTTTCCAGAGGCTGTTTGTTTAGTGGATCTTTATCTTCGCTCTTTACAGTAACCAGAGTCGTGTCTCTGACGTCGGACTCAGGAAAATTCTCAAACCTTTCCCTGTTCCTCTCAGAGTCCAGACCGTCCTCAGGGAGTCCCGCCCCCGCCCCGCCCACTTCCCGGTGTCTCTGCTGTAACTTCACACGACTAAAGCGCCGTCTATCGCTCCATCATCATCATGTGAGAACTTTAGGGTCGCTTCCTCCAGACTCCGACTCAGCCACATGTAGAAGCTTTTTTCACACAGGCCCCGGGAGGTCGTAGGGCACTGAAGGTGTAAGATCATTTCACACCGACATTTTCTACATTTCTTACTTGAGTCTGTGTAAGCTACAACAACAAATCAAAATAAAAAAGGTCCAGTTGAAATATTTAAGTTTTGAAGCCTCTTACATTGAAAACCGCCTACAGCCTCCAAACTAACATCATAGATCAGGGGTAGGCAAGTTTTCTTGACAGAGGGCCGATTTTCTTTATTGTAAACAGACCGAGGGCCGAAGCCGCTGATTATTAGCCCAAAGTGAAGCACAACACTGGAAACATGACCATCTTAACCTCTTAACTCCCGCCTGAACCGAGAGGATCTTTTTCCTCACGTCATCAGATTTTTTTTTCCATCATTTTTTTGTTGGGTATTCAACTCCTTTTTGTAACTTTTTTGTAACTTTTTTGTAACTTTTTTGTAACTTTTTTGTCCTTTTTTGTCACATTTTTGTCATTTTTTCGTCCATTTTTTATCAAATTTTTGTCTTTTTATTTGTTTGTTTTTTGTCACATTTTTGTCATTTTTTGTCACATTTTTCCAAAAAAATAATCAATATTTTATCACATTTTTGTCATTTTTTTGGTTACATTTTGTTAATTTTTTGTCACATTTTTGTCATGTTTTTGTTATTTTTTTGTCACATTTTGTCACACCCCTTCTGGAACCGCCACCTTAACGTGGTGGAGGGGTTTGAGCGCCTGAATGATCCTGGAGCTCTGTTGTCGGGGCTTCGTGCCCCTGGTAGGGTCTCCCAGGGCAAACAGGTCCGAGGTGACGGGTCAGACAAAGAGCGGGTCAGAAGCTCCTTATGAGAGACCAACAGGCCCGGTTTGAACCATGAGGCTGTCCTTCTGTGGACCCACCACCTGCAGGAGGAGCCATAGGGGCTGGTGCAATGTGATTTGGGCAACTCCAACAGCTGCCCCCACGACCCAGCAACGGACAAGTGGAAGAAAATGGATGGATGGATGGATTTTGTCACATTTTTGTCATTTTTGCTCATTTTTTTGTCAATTTCTTGTGACATTTTTGCCACTTTTTCATCAATCTTTCGTCAATTTTTTGTCAATGTTTTCTCACTTTTTTGTCCCATTTCCATCATTGTTTTCGTCTCAGTTTTGTTGCTATTTTCACAGCTTTTTTCCAGAAGCTTTTGGATTGGGGCAAAGCCAAACTGGAGAAAATGTGCTCGGTTCAGAAATGACTGAAAAATGCTTGAATTAAAGTTCTTCTATGTTGAATTCGAGTCTAATTTGAACTAATCCAAGATACAAATGTTCGCGCCTATGGAACAAGAATAAAAGTTGAAATCAGACAAATAATTGTTTTTCACTTGAAATGACGCAAAATGATCTGAATTAAGAGAATAACGACTACTAGAGGTTTTATCTCGTCTAAGACCAGACCAAATCTACTCAAACCTTAGATTTAACCCCTTAACCCCCACCTGAACCGAGCACATTTTCTCCTGTTTGGCTTTGCCCCAATCCAAAAGCTTCTGGAAAAAAGCTGTGAAAATAGCAACAAAACTGAGACGAAAACAATGATGGAAATGAAAAAAAATGTAATAAAAATTTGATCAAAAAATTACAAAAATGTGATAAAAAATTGACGAAAACAATGACAAAAAAGTTACTAAAATGAGTTGAATATCCAACCAAAAAATGATGGAAAAAATATCTGATGGCGTGAGGAAAAAGATCCTCTCAGTTCAGGCGGGAGTTAAGAGGTTAATCTGTTCATTCATGTAGATTTATGTCATTTCTTCCTTAAAACGAGAGTGCACCTCTTTCAAACGCCAGTGTTGTACATCATATATGAGCTCCTTGGGTGTATTGACAGTATTTCTACCTTTTTTTCCCTCCCATTTAACTCTAATAATGTTAAAAGTACTCTGTGATTTGTGTCATAATGTTTCTCAAAATCATCTTGAGGGCCAGAGGTTCTGTGCTGGAGTGCCGGATTTGGCCCCCGGGCCTGACGTTGCCTACCCCTGCCATAGATGTTAAATGTTTGCACATTAAATGATTATAAATGCTCATTACATGTGACAGAAGGAGGCCCTGAGTTGTTTGTTGTGGGAACTTTTAACCTCTTAACTCCCGCCTGAACCGAGAGGATCTTTTTCCTCACGTCATCAGATTTTTTTCCCATCATTTTTTTGTTGGGAATTCAACTCATTTTTGTAACTCTTTTTTTCACATTTTTGTCATTTTTTCGTCAACTTTTTGTCAATTTTCTATCACATTTTTGTCTTTTTTTTGGGTCATTTTTTCGTCTAATTGTTGTCATTTTTGGTCAACTTTTTATCAATTTTTTGTCACATTTTTGTCATTTCTTTTGTCATTTTTGTGACATTTTTGTGACATTTTTGCCACTTTTTCATCAATTTTTCGTCACTTTTTTGTCAAACCTTTCTCACTTTTTTGTCACATTTCCATCATTGTTTTCGTCTCAGTTCTGTTGCTATTTTCACAGCTTTTTTCCAGAAGCTTTTGGATTGGGGTAAAGCCAAACTGGAGAAAATGTGCCCGGTTCAGGTGGGAGTTAAGGGGTTAATGGGGGGCCCGAGCTGAAAAGTTTGGGCACCCCTGATTTAGTCGACAAAAATATCTGGACATTTTAGTCACAGTCTGGTAAAAATAAAAATATGAAAAAATGTATTTATTTTTAAAGCTGGGATACCTGACGTTTTGTTTCTGTCGAGTAAATGTGTTTCATGTTTTAATCTCAGGAAAAAAACAGACCATCGTCTTCGCTATATTTTTTTATTGAGTGACAGAAGCAGAATCTAAATGAGGGGGGGGGGGGGGGGGGGTCTTCACTTTACCCCCGCTCGAAGATGTGAAACTTACAGATAATTCATTTGCTTGAACAATTCGGACATGCAGGGGGGATTGTGAGAGCTAGAAACGAGTTTGGGCCAAAGCAACAAATTTCAGTTTTACCAGAATAAATCAGGGACCACAGATTCAACACAACAACACATTTTCTACACATTTTCTTTCTTCAGGATCAGCAGCTCTGAGTGTGAGTCAGAGCTGCTGCGTCCAGGGAATCCCTCTACCCCCCCCTCACCCTCTGCCCCCCCCTCCCCTCCTCCCTCCCCCCTCCCTCTGATCACATGACCCTGTGAGGATGAGCTCAGCCGCTGCAGTAATGACTAACGCTCGCTCCTTATAAGGAAACCCCGAGGAGCTGCAGGGACTGTTGTTATTATGAAACGATGCACCGGCCGTTATCTCCAGCTAAAAGAGCCACAGCCGCCCCCGGGGCAGACCGGCAGATGCTGCAGCCACATCTGCACTGGCTTTAAACAAACTAAACGGATACTAGTGTAACATGTGAGTAATGGCGGGATACAGGAGATTAATACAGAGGTCACAAACACCACAAAAAAGGACTCGGGATCTACTGTTCAGATAATTGTGTTTTTAAAATAAGGAGAAAGCATTTTTATTTGATTTTTTTTAAAGATATGGATTTAGAGACTCAAATGAAGATCCTTAGTTCAATGTAAAGTTGTCTTACAGTATATGAGTGACCTCTGAATCAGAAATGGTGCGCACCAAGTCATGTCATTTGGTCCAACTTAAAGCTGCATTATGCAACTTTATGTGTGGAATAAAAAGTTGCTATTACTTTGTATTTGACCTTGAACCTAAAAACAAGTGATCCTGGAGCGTCTCAGAGACCACAGGGATGGAAAGTAAAGGCGTCACGTTGACCTCTCACACAGCCGCGGGGTCACTACAAGGTCAAACGCACACAAATGTCAACGTCCTGGGGGGGGGGGAAACTTGCATAATGCACCTTTAAAATATCTCACAAATTTGAATCATCTATGTTTAGATATCAGAGCTGCAAAATGGCTCATAGCAGAGCTGGAACAAGCTAAAGGTGCACGATGCAACTGTGTAACCATGGAAACAGACCCAGCAGCTGTGGAAACCTACCAGAAACCTTAAAAAGAACACTGTCATTCATCCTCGTGACCCACTTTTGAGTTCCGACCCACCCGTTGAGAATCACTTAACATTATATATGACCGAGTGGGAAGTTCTGCAAAGACATTTAAAAATACACTTTAAAAACACACTTTCTTCAGTACTTTCACGGGTATTGTGTCCCTTATTTGCATAATAATATTTCGCACAGTCATATTGGGGGCCAGAGGTTCTGTGCTGGAGGGCCGGATTTGGCCCCCGGGCCTGACGTTGCCGACCCCTGGTGTAAAGTAAAGGCTCTAACCGTCCACACAGGCACGGGGTCACCGGAAGGTCAAACATGCACAAATATCAAATATCTCCTCCATATAAAGTCGGATAATGATTAATAATAGATGTTTTATTTTATTTGATGTATTTTATAATTTTTATTCATCTTTTTATTTTGACTGTTTTTACACTGAGAGCTGCAGAGGGAAAGGCAAAAGAAGAACCTGTTGAGAGAGTCTGGTTACAGCTCACTTCTCTATTTTCACTTTTAAAGCTTGGTTTCAGTTCAGTTCAGTTTCACACAGAGGAACCAGAATCTGAAACAGAACTTTCACCAGTTCAGCTCAGAAAAGCTCTGAAACCTCTGCTCCTGAGGGACGTCTCATGGGATCCAATTCTGAACTTGGTATTGCACTTCTGTTCATCTAACCTTTAACCTTTAACCTTGTATTCTGTCAGCCCTGAGGGTGTTTGGTTCAACCTTTCATCACAATGTTTAAACCAAATGTAATCAAATATTGTGAATTTATGTGAAAATAAATCTAATGTAATCCGGTACTGTGCAGCTTCAGAACCTCCCTGGTCCACAGTTTGATGTTGGAGTCACGAGTTCGGATCCTGAGGGTCAGGACATTAGACGGAGGATGAGTCAGAGATGAGCTCAGAGCGTTTCCACAGAGAGAGAGAGCTCCTCAAATCAATATCCTCTTCCAAACACGGCTCAGGTTCCTCTGCGGGACCTCAGCTGTTTGCTCTGGAGAGCGACACTGACCTGCAGCAGGTCGGACAGTTTCTGCAGAGGACGGCGTGTGCTCAAGGTCCTGGACCTGAGGTTAGAAACAGACAGTCTGTCTGGAAGAAAAACAAACAAATACAGAGTTAGATCTGCCGTACGTTTGTGAGACACGCGTTTGGTCCGAGGTCACGAAAACGCGCTCTGGGCGTCAGAACAGGAGCCCCTGCCCTCGGCTCAGGCTCATCCTACAACTATTATCCAACTGATATGAGGCGTTTAGACTCTGAACTCAACTCCAACTCCTCCAACTCCACTCCTGATGCACAGATCGTAAAGCTCAGTACAGCACTAGTGTGGTTATTAACGGACAGTGAGAACATGTAAATCAGGGGTAGGCAACGTCAGGCCCGGGGGCCAAATCCGGCCCTCCAGCATAGATACAGACGGCATCTCGTCATAGAAGGGGGCGTGGCTTCGCCGAGGGGGAAAATAGAATCTTTAGAGAAACACAATTTTCCCTCTTTTCAGCCATTTTCTGGTGGAATATGAAGTTATTTATCACATAAATAAAGTCAAGTGTAAATCTGGTCCACATGGATATTTTCTCACAGCAGATTGTTCAGTAGAAGTGAAAAAACGGCAGTTGTAGCAAGCGCTAGCTAACCGTTAGCATTAGCCCGATGCTAACATGTAGCATCAAGTTAACATTCTCCGTTATTCATGTATTTATGGGCTGTTGAACCACTTTGCTCCTCCCCATGTCTTTGTATCTTTATTTAGTAGAAACTATATTCATAATTCAGCATTTGTTACAGTAGTTTTTGAATAATTAGAGAAAATTTACATTTTTTCAAAATTGTTTTCCCCCTTAACTGTTTTCAAACATGACCATATATGGGCGATTCCAGAGATGCCGTCTGTATCTATAGTCAAGTCTGGCCCTCAAGATGATTTTGAGAAATAACTTTACACAAATCAGAGATCAAAGGTCTGTTAGTCTCTTAACTCCCACCTGAACCGAGCACATTTTCTCCGGTTTGGCTTTACCCAAATCTAAAAGCTTCTTGAAAAAAGTGTCAATATAGCAACAAAACGAGGATGAAAAAGCAACAAAAAGAAACAAAAAATGAAAACAATGAAAAAAGTAACAAAAAAAAGTAACAAAACACAAGAAATAAGGGACAAAAGAATATCGGGGGGGTCGGCCCTCTGTTGTTTGGCGATGAAGAAAATCGGCCCTCCACGAAGCAAACTTGCCTCTCCTGATGTAAATGCACATACATGTGATCATACATGTAACAAACCCCCTGTGCAGAGACTTGCCTCTCCTGATGTAAATGTACATACATGTGATCATACATGTAACAAACCCCCTGTGCAGAGACTTGCCTCTCCTGATGTAAATGTACATACATGTGATCATACATGTAACAAACCCCCTGTGCAGAGACTTGCCTCTCCTGATGTTTCAGACTCCAAGAAAAACATTTAATAAACTGTCGACTGAATCCTGAAAGGCGGTACGGTAGCGGTTAGCGGTTAGCGGTTAGCGGTTAGCGCCTCCACTTCACAGCTAGAAGGTCCTGGATTTGATTCCCACCAGGACGGGGCCTTTCTGTGTGGAGTTTGCATGTTCTCCCCGTGTCTGCGTAGGTTTCCTCCGGGTACTCCGGTCTCCCCTATCACTAAAAACATGTACAATAGGTGAATCCTCCGGCCAGGTGATTCTGACCATCAGCCTGGCTCCACATCATGGAGGTGGGTCCCCGGCCGTGGCACTGCCGTTGACCACTGCTCCTTACGGGTCGCCCCAGCGGCATCGAAGGACGGGTTAAATGCAGAGGACACATTTCCCTACGGGGACGATAAAGTAAACAAACAAACAAACAAACAAACAAACAACACAATGTTCAGGTTAGCGGGCGCCGTATTGGACGCCATCTTTGTTTATGCTCCATGAAATATTAAACACAAATCCTTTCACCTTTACTTGTCGACTCTACCTTCAGTCTGTAAAAGCCAGAGCAAAAAACAAATGATCGGAAACTTTGGAAATGGGAAACTCTGAGTGGACAAAGTGAGAGAGTGATCCTTTACTTTGACCCGTCCTGTGGAGCCAGGCTGGGGGTCAGAAACACCTGGCTGGAGGATCGACCTATTGTACATGTTTTTACCACTAACCCGACACGGGGAGAACGTGCAAACACACAGACAGGCCCCGTCCAGGTGGGAATCGAACCCGGGACCTTCCAGCTGCAGCTCTAAGCCAAATGTCACACAAGGTTCACTGTTTCTCATTTGTTTCTCCCTCGAGTTCTCGCTTTAAAATCAAATATCCAAAAATAAACAAGTTTTACTCAGTTATGATTCAAATACAGCCCGTACAAATATAAATACTGTGAGAACTACTTTACTGTCACTATTATAAATACTACCAGGAGACTACTGCAACCACTGTACTCCTGTTATACTTTACTTCTATAATACTTTACTCCTATAATACTTTACAGTCACTATTATAAATACTACCAGGAGACTACTGCAACCACTGTACTCCTGTTATACTTTACTTCTATAATACTTTACTCCTTTAATACTTTGCTCTTTGTATACTTTACTCCTTTAATACTTTACTCCTATAATACTTTACTCCTATAATACTTTACTCCTATAATACTTTACTCCTATAATACTTTACTTCTATAATACTTTACTTCTATAAAACTTTACTTCTATAAAACTTTACTCCTATAATACTTTACTTCTATAAAACTTTACTCCTATAATACTTTACTCCTATAATACTTTACTTCTATAAAACTTTACTTCTATAAAACTTTACTCCTATAATACTTTACTTCTATAAAACTTTACTTCTATAAAACTTTACTTCTATAATACTTTACTTCTATAAAACTTTACTTCTATAATACTTTACTTCTATAAAACTTTACTCCTATAAAACTTTACTTCTATAAAACTTTACTTCTATAATACTTTACTTCTATAAAACTTTACTCCTATAATACTTTACTTCTATAAAACTTTACTTCTATAAAACTTTACTTCTATAATACTTTACTTCTATAAAACTTTACTTCTATAATACTTTACTTCTATAAAACTTTACTTCTATAAAACTTTACTTCTATAATACTTTACTTCTATAAAACTTTACTCCTATAATACTTTACTTCTATAAAACTTTACTTCTATAAAACTTTACTTCTATAATACTTTACTTCTATAAAACTTTACTCCTATAATACTTTACTCCTATAATACTTTACTTCTATAATAATTTACTCCTATAATCCTTTACTCCTATAATACTTTACTTCTATAATACTTTACTCCTTTAATACTTTACTCCTTTAATACTTTACTCCTTTAATACTTTACTCCTATAATACTTTACTCCTATAATACTTTACTCCTATAATACTTTACTCCTATAATACTTTACTTCTATAATACTTTACTCCTATAATACTTTACTCCTATAATACTTTACTCCTATAATACTTTACTCCTATAATACTTTACTCCAGGTACATGATGACCTCGTCCTCTGCAGTGCAGTTGTTGCAGTTGTTCCAGTTGTTCCAGTTGTTCCAGCTGTTCCCTGACTCTGACTCTGAACCTGCTGATGATGATGTCACCGCTCGCTCCATCCTCACACGCCGCGCTCCCATTGGCCGCCTCCTCCCGCCTCAGCCGGGCCTCGTCCAATCAGCGTCCGGCGGTGACCTCACCCCCTCCGCCCTCGCTGCTGCCCCCTGCTGTGACACCGGGGGATTCCAGTAAACTGCAGCTCCATCATGTGACTCTGTGTTGACATCCTCCTTTCTTCTTTCTTTTTTTTTTGTTCATTTCCAGGAAAAGCTGAACTGTTTCTGTGACATCGCCCTTTACTCTAACACTGAGGGACATTGTACTTGTTACACACATTTATTTACCTTTATGTTTAGACTTTATGGATGCACAGATTTATTGTTTTGTTTTGTGGCATTAAAATAGAATAAAGTTTGAAGATCTTGTATTTGGACGAACATTAACTACAGGATTATGTTTTAAATGAGACTAAAGCAGAGTCCAGAGCTGGTTTGCACGACATCACCCACTCCTGCAGAAATGAGCCATATTTAAAGACACACTATACAACTATATATGTGAAATAGTTCATATTGATACGTATTTGACCTTTCAGTGACCCGGCAGATAACTTTACTTACCATCCCAATGGGACGCCCCAGGATCAATAGATTTTTAGGCTTGCGCTGCTGATTGAACCGTATCCATGGTTACATACAAAGTTGCACACTCCGCCACCTTAACCCCTTAACTCCCACCTGAACCGAGCACATTTTCTCCAGTTTGGCTTTACCCCAGGCCAAAAGCTTCTGGAAAAAAGCTGTGAAAATAGCAACAAAACTGAGACGAAAACAATGATGGAAATGTGAGAAAAAAGTGAGAAAACTTGATGAAAAAGTGACGAAAAATTGACGAAAAAGTGGCAAAAATGTGACAAGAAATTGACAAAAAAATTACGAAATAATGACAAAAATGTGACAAAATGTGACAAGAAAATGGCAAAAAATGTGACAAAAAAATGACAAAAATGTGATAAAAATGTAATACAAATTTGACCAAAAAATAACAAAAAATTGACAAAAAAGGACAAAAATGTGATTAAAAAGATTGACCAAAAAATGACAAAAATTTGATAAAATTTGACCAAAAAAATGACAAAAAATTACAAAAATGTGATAAAAGATTGACAAAAAAATGGCAAAAAATGTGATTAAATTTTTTTTTTTTAAATGACAAAAAATGTGACAAATATGTGATTTAAAAAATTGACGAAAAAATGACAAAAATGTGACAAAATGTGACAAAAAAATGACAAAAATGTGACAAAATGTGACGAAAAAAATGTGAAAAAAATTTGACAAAAATTTGACAAAAAAATAACTAAAAAAAGGACAAAAAAGGACAAAAAATGTGACAAAAATGTGATAAAAAAAATTGACGAAAAAATGATAAAAATGTGACAAAAGATGACCAAAAAAATGACCAAAAAAATGACCAAAAAGTTACAAAAAGGAGTTGAATACCAAAAATCTGATGACGTGAGGAAAAAGAACCTCTCGGTTCAGGCGGGAGTTAAGAGGTTAAAGTGACTATACGGAGTTTAAAAATGTTAAAACTAAGTATGTTCCTCCCTCTACATGTCCCTCCATGTCCTAATGTGTAGAATCAGACCTGTTCACCACAACTGCCTCTACAATCCTGCACTGTCACTCAGAAAGGTGTTTTTCTGAAGTGCCGTCATGCACGAGCTTAATATAGAAGCTGCAGTTACACGTGCGACCTGAGGTGGCGGTAGTGAGTATAAAATGACCAACTTGTGTCTAGTCTCTTTAACGTGGTGGAGGGTTTGAGCGCCCGAATGTCAGACAGAGCGGGTCAGAAGCTCCTTATGAGAGAGGCCCGGTCAGAACCATGAGGCCGTCCTTCTGTGGACCCACCGCCTGCAGGGGGCGCCATAGGGGCTGGTGCAGTGTGATTCCGGCAACAGAAAAGTGAGAAAATGGACAAAGTTGCATAGTGCACCTTTACATCTAAAAGCTTCTTGACAGGAGGGCCACAGTGCAATGCCTCATTTGAAAGCTAAGACCTTGTTTCTGAAAATATGTGTCAGATCAAGTCAAACACAGTTACAGGTGCAGATGACAGGAAGCTGAGCAGATTATCTTCAGTTTGGCTTTACCTAAATCTAAAAACGTCTTGAAAAAAGTGTCAAAATAGCTACAAAAACATGGCCAAAAAAGAGCAACAGAAAAAGCAATGGGGAAAAAATCTATTTAGATGAGCTTTGTAGGTCTTAGCTTTCTGTGTGCAGGGTTTCTGGTAGGTTTCAGCAGTGTTTAGTGTCTTCATAAACCCGGCGCTTCCACCCGAGCTGCACACAGAGGGAGGGAGGTGTGAGCAGAAGCAGCACAGGAGGAGGAGGAGGGGGAGGGGGAGGCGGCTGCAGAATCGGTCCATATAAGGAGCAGGAAGGGGATCCTCTGGTCATGTGACTTCCCGGCGCTCACACGGTGGTTTCTCTGCAGGATGGGAGTGATGTAACTCGCGGGGCTGAAGTCAGAGCTGCAGAGCCGAGGCTTCACTCACAGAACGTGTGGAGATGTGGAGCTGCAGGTTATACTGACGTCAGTGTGAGGGGAACATGCACTGCACGTTCAATGTTTTCAGCTAAAATAAGGACAAAATCTAAATAATGGACAGAGCCAGGTTTAACCCCTTAACTCCCACCTGAACTGAGCTCATTTTCTCCAGTTTGGCTTTACCCCAGTCCAAAAGCTTCTGGAAAAAAGGTGGGAAAATAGCAACAGAACTGACACGAAAACAATGATGAAGATGTGACCAAAAAATGACGAAAAAATGACAAAAATGTGACAAAAAATAACAAAAAAATAACAAAAAAATGACAAAAAAATGACAAAAAAATTGACAAATAATTTACAAAAAATTACAAACAATATCACAAAAAAATCACAAAAAATTGCAAAAAATATGACAAAAATGCAAAAAATGGACAAAAAATGGACAAATAATTGACAAAAAATTACAAAAAAATTACAAAAAAAAAAAAATATGGACAAAAAATGGACAAAAAATTGACAAAAAAAAATGATTAAAAAATGACAAAAAAAGTTACAAAATTAGTTGAATACCCCCCAAAAAAAAGATCGAAAAAAAAAATTTGATGACGTGAGGAAAAAGATCCATTTAGATGAGTTTTGTAGATCTTAGCTTTCAAATGAGGCGTTACACTGGCCTACAGGATTTGGGTAAAGCTGAACTGGAGAGAATGTTCTCGGTTCAGGCGGGAGTTAAGAGGTTAAATGTGTGGCTTTATTTGATCAAGTCTAGTTTTTGAATGAGATGTTGTTTTTTTATTGAAATGTTGCACATACATTCCAAAAAAAACCCGAGGTAATTTGTGCAAAATACATCAAACTTGCCAGGGGGAAGGAAAATTAACAAAACAAAACAAAAAAAACTGTACATATATTGTGACCAGATTTCAATGGTTTTCGCAGCCTTTCTGTTAGTACTTGGCTCAACACTGTTTATATACATATCAAGTTCTTTTTGAAAAACATAAAATACAGGGGCTTTGTTTGCAAATTTACACTTATGAATATAAAATTTTGCCAAAATAATGGTTAGGTTAACAATAAACATCTCGTCAGGACTCATTAAGTCCCTTGTAAAGAACCCAAGAGCGACATGCTCATAATACATTTTATAATTGTTGCATAACTTAGAAACAAAAAGACGCGTGACGTCTTTACAAAATGTCTGAATTACTGAACAGGTGCAAAATAAATGAGAAACAGTTTCTGGATCCACAAAACGTGCAACTAATGTCCAAGTCTTTCTTGAATCTTCTTAAAAGCTGTTTTACCGGGTAAAACTTGTGAACAATTTTGAAGGAGATTTATTTTCTTTTATTGGTGAGAAAAAACATGCTGGGCAAAGTCCGGACCTTAGTCCAGTTTATGTTCGGAACAAACTTAATACAATAAAAGTAATACGATGTTTATTAGTATCAGGCAGGGATTAGATATTTAAAAAACAAAACAAAAAAACAACTCCTTTAACCTCTGAACCCCCCCCCCACCTGAACGGGGCACATTTTCTCGGAACGGAAAACTTCTGGAAAAAGGCGACAAAAAACGAGACAAAGACAAGGAAAGCGCATCAACAAAAGCATAAAAACAGCTACAAAAAATGGACAAAAATGCGAGAAAAAAAAATGACAAAAAAAGTGAGAAAAAAATGACCAAAAAAAGCAATGGAAAAAGTGGCAAAAAAGGGACTTTTTTTTTTTTTTAAAGCGATGGAAAGGGGGGCAAGATTATGACAAAAATGCAACAAAAAAAAGATTTAAAAAAGCAATAGAAAAAATGACAAAAAATGTGATGGATGTCGAAAAATGCTGAAAAAATGTGCTAAAAAATCACAACATGGCAACAAAGCAAGGAAAAAGATCAGTTTTGTTGGTCTTAGCTTTCAAATGAGGTGTTACTCTGACCTCTCCAGTCAAGAAACTGGGGTGGAAGTTAAGAGGTTAAGATGTTCCGATGTAAATGTGTTCCAGAAAGTCATGTGATCATGTTCAAAGTCATGTGATCGTGTGAGCTGGAGTTGGGACTGACAAGACTCATCAGGAGAGACACGGTTTTGAAACGAAATGTCCCTGATTCCCTGATTTGGAAGTGACCGGATTCACAAACCTGTCACATACGTCTGCTCTGCCTTTACGAGACGGTCATGTGACCTCAGCTCCTGAGAGAAGACGCTGGACTTTGTGTCAGGTTTTGTTTCATGTGGATAGGTCTGACTGACTGACTGATTGATTGATTGATTGATTGATTGATTGATTGAACACATTACCATAGTTACCACAATAGTAGTCTTAGCTGCACCAACGCTATTATTAACTATAGGCTATTGTGACATCATGTGAACGCAACCTATTGTGCATGTTTTGTCTCCCGGTGCAGACGTCTGTGGGTGACCCTCGTCTAAACCGGTTCTTACCAGAGTCTTGTAAAGGGATTATCTGCCCCTGAGAGGTGTGAACTGCCCGGGTCTGGCCCAGGTCTGACCCAGGCCTGACCCAGGCCTGACCCAGGTCTGACCCAGGTCTGACCCTCTGAGGCGCAGACCGCAGCAGCTGAGGCGAGGGGGGCGTCGGCTGCTGACGGAGAGGTGTCAGTCTAAACACTGGCACCTCTGTGTTTTTATTTACGATCATCAGAACACCAAGAACTAAAACACCACGTTCTCCAACTGCCAGTGCCGTTTGTGTAATAACATGAATCTAAATCATCTTGGGGGACAGAGGTTCTGTGCTGGAGGGCCGAGTTTTGCCCCCGGGCCTGATGTTGCCTTTCCCGATCACAGACTGTACGTTTAGAATGGACTAATTATATCGTCCTTCTTCCTGAAGCCCTGAGGAAGAGGAGACCGGCTTCAGGAGTGAAAGACTCTCATGGATGTTCCAACACTCCTTCAGTGAACAGCCCCCCCTCCCCGCAGACTCACACCTCTCTGTTTACTCATGAGGTCAGTCTCTTTGGGTCTCTGGGACTCTGGGTCTTTTGGTCTCTGGGTCTTTGAGTCTTTGAGTCTTTGAGTCTTTGAGTCTTTGAGTCTTTGAGTCTTTGAGTCTTTGAGTCTTTGAGTCTTT